>NC_045158.1:8484397-8816897 GCF_900700415.2 Clupea harengus | reverse complement strand
CGGTAATCAGAACCACTTACTTTCTTGGCCGTCAAGACGTGGCTACGGAGCAGATGGTAGAAAGGTTAATGTACCACAACATGCTGTGGTCTGACAGTCAGACACCTCAAATGAAGCTGGAATGTCATCTGCTAGACTCATGTTCCTCGCCAAAGTGAAAAAGGCAAACAAGATGGGAGAAGGAGAGGAAGAGGCAGAGAAATGATTCAATGCCTAAAAAAAACCCCGCACATGTGATGCTTTAACAAGATCTTCAGAGAGGTAGAAATACCTTACAGTTGCACATAGAACCAGTGTGGAAACTGGAATATAATTAGCTTTCGTCATTAGGAATAGAGCTTTGTTGAAAAAGTGACGATTCAGCAAAGTGGAAGATAATAACTCTTGCATTAATTAGGTTCACAATTCGGGCTGCACATTTCCTGCTTTCTGTTCAGGTCATACAAGACTTTATACATAGTATATAGGAGAGAGAGAGAGCGAGAAAGAGGTTGTTTTTTTAACCATGATGTCATGTCAAGTAACTATTTGTAATTGTACTGTTGACCCACTGGGCACCAGACTGTCATGGCCTTGGGCTCATCTAGTCTAGTTTCTCACATTGGTGCCTGCTGTTGAAGATTTTTCTCTCTCTTTCTCTTCCAACGTTTCTCTGTCTCTTTCGCTTTCTCACTCAATATCACCTGGCTGTTATGATAGGCAGACAGAAAGAAGGCGAGACACTGGAGACAGAAATACAGACAGACGGCAAGAAATGAAAATATGCCACTGTACAAGAGGTAATATCTGACTTTCCCTGACATTATTTCTTAGGACACACTGGGCTATGCTGCGGTTTCCCGAGAACTAACCACCGAACACAATGGGCTGTCTGTTCTGTGAATTCTGTGAGACAGCATTTCCCTCTACTGGCTAGTAGTTAAATCCAAACTCACTGCAGATTGTTGACAGCAGGTGCAACACAATTTTACTGATCTACATGTCAGTAACGCAAGAATATTATAGTAATGAGAGAAACCACAGTAGTCAGTGTATTCGAAATCCCCATGCTTCTGAACTTCTGGACTCCAGATATATATAATCACTGGTGCCTTCGAAAGCCATCAGTCTTCTGTATTTGTCCACTAAATGTCATGTCGAGATCGTCTGCATCCACAGACATAAAACCCCGGTCATCAACATGCCAAACATCAGACGCAAACAAAAGTCAGAGGAATGCCAGAATGTTCCATAAGCCTGAGCAGAGCCCGATGTCTGTGATGTCTGAAACGGGTCGATGACGTTCCTCATTCCCCCTACACAAAGACCTCTGCCTGCATGGCTGAACTCAATGGGAAAAAAAAAAGAAACAAAAAACCCCACAAGACCTTGGAGATATGAAGTTTCATGCTGTAATGATTGCTTCACACCATCGATGGGAAAGAAGCACACTGAACTGCCCTCAACAGGTTGCCTTCTGGGGTCTAAAATTGATTAATGGCGGGTCATCTGTTTTGGTCCATATTTGTAAGCTATTTACATGGTTGTAATTCACGTAGTAAAAAAATGTGGTTTGCGTGCGTCTTATGGCCACACACTGTAAAAATGCCGGGGCCTTTGAAGTGGGTGAAAACGTCTCCTTTCAACTACCCTCCCAAATGGTTTGAATTTGAGGATACAATCACAAGGGGTCAACATCCAGACTTGTTTGGTTATAGTATGTACAGATGGAGTCAGAGAGGTCACATTCCTGCAGTGGCAATGGGGTCTCCTGAAGCCAGGACACCCTTATATTAAACACATGGGACCACACCACCACCCAGTCTGGCCGGCTGTTTAGGCTATCGCCCGAATGTTTTTGTCCACTGACAGTTAATCGTGTCCAGGCGAATTCACAGTGCCAAAGCCAATTCAGGCGTTCTGCCACACCGACAACAGCGTGGTTGCCATCCCACTCACGGGCAGGACACAGATCAAAGACTGCAGCATGGGCTGGCTAACAAGACAACACTCATTCACACAGGGCAAACAATGACAGTTGTGTTTTAACCCTCCTGCATATGGCAAGACAGAAGGACCAAATAGGATAAATGCACTACTAAGTAAACTGCAGTTAAACGTGACATGTGCTACTAGCACAGCCTTTGCTTTAGAGGCTTATTGACACACTGCATATCTGACACTTGACCTTAACTGCTAATGACAAAGGACAATTGCTGTTGTCTAAGGGGTCTGCCTACAGAAGGAGTCACAGGGGTCACATTCTTGCAGTGACACTGAGGTCTTGTAAAGCCAGGACCCTTATATCAAACGCATGGGTCTGAACCGCCACATAGTCTTACCGGCAGTTCAGGCAAAAAAAAATGTCAGTCCACCGACAGTTAACCGTGTCCAGGGGCAAACACGTCCCGCCAAAGCCGAGTCAGGCGTTCCTAAACATGGGCATTGTGTCGGGAACAAGAGAGGGAGAGGGAGATGGTGCGAGAGTACGGAGGTGGGTTTGAGAAACTCTTTCAGGGCTTTTAGTGAGTTTAATGGTTTAATGGATTGTGATCAAATGGCTGCGAGGGACACAGGGACAGGCATTAAGCAGACCCAAGCCCTGCGCTGATTTGAGAGATGGAGGCCTAAGCTGCCCCCATGGAATATAAATAGCATTGTGGCACAAAAGCCATTTCTCTCTTTCTTCCCTCCGCTCTGCACTGAATGCGGAGGAATGTGTCCATCCCTAACCTTGAGGACAAAATTCCTGTCCTCCAGTGTAAGCCATGCAGTGAGCTGGAACAGGGCGGCACGTTAACCCTTCGCTGGCCTGGCGTGGCGTGGGCGTTATTTATGAGCCCACTCCCATTCAGCTCACTCTGGGTGATGCCAGACGTCCTGGGCAGGATTCCCAAACTGGAGAAGTGACTCATGGGATCCAAATAACTCTGCATTAAGAGATGCCGTCAAAACGTGTAAAGCGCTGCAAACACATTTCAAGTTGTCAACAAGTGGTATTAAATTGGAAGCTATCAATGTCAAATTTAGGACGTTTGTTTTTTCCATCAATGCACACATTCCTAAAGAATACTTACAGTGTATCCTGAAGGAATGTGAGGAACTTGACGATCCAAAAAAAATGCTAAGAGGTAAGACAATGAGTAAGACGAAGCGATGAATAGGACTGAGAGGCAGAGTGAGTGAGAGAACAGACAGAGTGTGAAAGAGCGTGAGAGAAAGGAAAGTCATAAACAAAGCCTGAGCGAGCGGGGAGGGGGGGAAACAGACAGGGAGACAGAAAGAAAGAGTGAGAGTGCCGGGGGATAAACAATGCTGCCTGTTTCGCACCAAGTAATTATACATTTACAGGAGGCGACCATTCTCCTAATGGTGCTAAGATGAGAACAAGGAAGGTGTGTGTCTGTGTGTGTGTGTGTGTGTGTGAGGCTGGGCCTCATTGTTAGGCAGGTGATTTACGAGGTCCTGGGCACACACAGACGCTGCCAGGGAGGGATATATCTGCGATGGTGACGCAGCCTTTGTGTCCATTGTGCCTGGGCGAGGGCCAGGGAGAAAATAAATAAATAAATAAAGTACGGCAAGTCCAGCTCCTCGTACGTCTCAGTGCAGACAGGAATGGCAGATCAAAGAGGATGCGGTTTCCTCTAAAGCTCGGACTCCTTTTGAAAAAGTTCCCCCCACATTTAGACAGGGGCAGCAGTGAACAGCAGCTCTAGTTACCATCTCGCCTGGCCTGTCTGTGTCTTTGGAATATTAAGCAAGACTGTGAAGGGAGCGAGTAAACCCACATATGAAACGTCAAATGTACGGGCATGATACTGTCATAATATTCAAATTGAAAAGTGGAAATGGTCTCAGGTCGGCCATGATATTAAATATGATACTGGAGTTTTACATATTCAATTCGAATAGCAAAGAGTAGCTTGAAAACCAAGGTCTTAAATCAATAACTGCCTTTATAACATAAGAATTTACAAAACACGTTTCTGTTCACCCAAAGATATGAGCAAGCTTACGGCAGTATTCTGACACTGATGTCAGACACCGATGAGGACTTTATTGATTCTCTGATGGAGTTGTGACAGAACTGCCAATGAGAGGATAAATATAATGAACACGCTCACCAACACAGGAATGAGAAGATGCAGCTGTTACTGTACATGGAAATCCCACTATAGATTCAGCACATATAGCTTGATGAAGGTTGCATGAGTTCTGAATTACTCAACCATGGTTGTAAATCAATACAGGCTGTGGCAAATGTCTGACGATGCTTACAGTTAAAACATCAGCTTGAATTGCTCCACAATTCTTTAGACCTCCTTCTAAATGCATTCACCACTATAATAATCAAAGACTGCCTTGTCTTCCATTCCCCACATATGAGGGGAAACACACTGATATGAAGATAAAGCTTTGACATCATGCAGAGATACACACATAATCAGACACACACACAAAGACACAGTTGCGTGCATGCACACACACACACACACACACACACACACACACACACACACACACACACACACACACACACACACACACACACACACACACACACACACACACACACACACACACACACACACACACACACACACACAAACACACACACACGCTTGCTCAAGATGCAAGGCCACTGATGGTTCCCTCATTCAATCCATCTCCATGCAGGCTCCCTCACACAATCTATCACCGGCAGGCTCCGGTGATATCCCTACTCAACCTCATTATGTAACCCGGCGCCGGCTCCGCCAGGCAGCCAAGCACCGCAGGCCGTGAGGGATGAGCGATGCCATGCTGTTTCGCCAAGCATGCAGCAGGAGCCTCCTGCAGCCCGCCAGCACGGCCCCAACCCCTCATCACACACACACACACACACACACACACACACACACACACACACACACACACTCCATCAGGTGAGCCCGGGAGGGAGAGAGCTTGCATCCGATATGCTAGCGGGAAACGCCTGGTCAGATGCTCAGTGATCTATAAGCGTCAGCTGAGGACGAGTGGAGAGGAGGGCAGATGAATGGATGGATGGATGGATGGATGGATGAATGACGGGACGGATGGGAGGATGTGCTGGAGGAGGAGGGATACACTTCACAGACAACTGACCCTCATGAGGGGGGTTTGGTGTCGGCTGTGGCACGGCGTGTACCTTGGAGCCAGACAACATCAGACCGAGCGTCAGTTAAGCGAGAGCGTCAGTTAAGCGAGAGCCTCAGAATGAGCGAATCGACTCCAAAGCCGTCAGGATTTTTACGAGTGTGAAGGGGCGATCGCAGTCACAGCGCTCATCAGGCAGGAGACAGATCCAAGCATGCAGCATGCGCAGAGACAAGACTGCACTCACTCGCACAGGGCAAGAACTGACATTCATTTTTTTATTTCAACCTCCAGTCTTACATGTGTCAGCATGGAAACACCAAACAGAATACATATATTTGGAAGTACACTGCGCTTAAATGTGATGTGTGCTAGGAACCCCAAGGAGCATGGAGAGTTTACGGGCACACTGCATACCCGACACTTGACCTTAACTGTTAATGACAAAGACCATTTCTGTTGTATTATCCAATATGGCATTCAGGAGTTTGGGAATCAATGGGCCGTGGTGACCACTGACATTTCAGAGGATTACATCAGCCTCATTTAATATCTCCACACGTCCCTGACTGGAAAAAGTATGATAAAAAAATATTACCACTGAGAGCACATAGCCTTTCTCAGATAAGAGAGCACTCCACGAGACACACAGGAGGAGCACTAGACAATATCAAAATGCACTGAGAGGAAAAGGCACGAGGAGGGGGCCACACAGCTGACTGGATTGGTTGGGGAGCAGAAAGAGAGATGAGATGAGAAATCTCATCCGCACATGACACCACATGAGCCAACACATGACGAGACACCCATAGACACACCTCGCCCAACCAATCACGACAGAGGGGGGGGGGAAACAAATGACTGCCATTTGCTGTGTGATGAATGGTTCAAGACAAGCCGCGGAGTGATGGCGCCAATCACTCGACACCTGGAGCTCTGGGCATGACCAACACACACGAGGATGGATGTCCGCATGGGTGACAAGGAGGGATGAGAGCAGCAGGCGGACAGGCAGGCGGGCACGCAGGCGGAGGATGCAAGCGCCTTGTTCTGGGACGAGCGGCACTTTCTTTACCTGCATCACCACCTGCTGCCAGGCGAGCGGCTGGCTGGCGGCGCCAGTGCAGCCGCCCATGCGGTCCCCCGGCAGGTTGCCGCGCTCCAGCTGCAGCGAGACGTTGCGGCGCTCCTCCTCGAGGGCGCGGGTCAGACGCTCGAAGCGAGCCTCCTGCTCCTTCACCGAGGCCAGGATGCTGGCCGCTGAACGCACGTCATAGTCTTCCATGGTGCCCCTGAGCCCCGAGTACGGCAGTTCTGGTCTTATTGCCGGTGCAGGAGGAGGAGGAGGAGGAGGAGGAGGAGGAGGAGAGAGAGGGGAAGTGGGGTCAACAGGTATTCACCCAGTTAGAGTTCACTGCAGAAAGACTATTAGTTCCACACAATCACAATTCAGACATAAGCAAACACGAAATGGTTACAATTGAAAATAAAATGTTCTTTTGTCTCTCCAAACAACTGACATTCAGCCTTACTCAACTATGCATCCTCGAATAAACACAAGCATGCACACGACTAATACCCACACCAGACAGCGTGATATGAAATGAAATCACAAGCAGACGTTCAATTGCACAGCATGTACCACGCTGCTATTGCATCTTCCATTCAATTCCACTCAAGCACCACTGGCCAAGGGACATCAAGGATGAGCAGAAATGATGGAGAAATGGCAATTTGCCATGTTTAGGTGCACCGAGTTCACCTTGATACACACCTAGTAGTTAGTTGGCCACGGGCAGTTAGATTACAGACATCCCCCAGTAAGGACCGAGAAGGAAAAGAGGAGCCCAAAGGCTACAAGCTGACAGAGAGCTGCGAATAAAGACACAAATAAAAAAGAGAAAGAGAGTGAGGACAACATTTTTTAGATCAGACAAACTATAAAACGATTTTGTTTACCAGTTAAGAGTGAAAGAGAGGGAGGGGAAAAAAAGTATGTAGTTTCAAACCAATTTTGGTTGGCTATGAAAAAGCATGCATAAACAGACGGTATAGGCTCAGTGGGAAACTCTTGGGCAAGGCTCCTATTCCCTTTGAAGCGCAGCGCAGCACACAACAAGTCTTTGATGTTTGTTTTCTGGCTGATCATTTATTTATCTAGAATGAAGCTCTGACACCAGTGTTATGTTGAGGCACTGTGGTGTGGTTGAGCTCCCCACAGAGGACCCTCCTCCATGGGTGTGGTAGCTGAGGGGTCACGTGGGCGGTCTACCTCCCCTACTTTCCTGGCACCTTTGGAGGAGGGTGGAATTACCCAATACTTCCTGCAAAAGCTACACTCACCCAAATAAGGGATGATTTGACATAGTAATCAATGTTAAAATGACTTTCACCGAAACCTTGGGGAAAGAAAGCTTGAAGGTTAAAGTTGTGACCAGCGCTACTTGTTTTCCCCTCGTCTTTGAAGGCTAAACAAACGTGCCCTGCTCTCGCGCTCTAGGCCAGGAGGGCCCCAACACTCCGAAGGCACTATCCCATGACTCAAACCGCGGGGAATGTGCGACGTCCACGCAAGCACTCATCGTCACCGCACACCTCCTGGACGCCTCCGAAAATACCCCACCAGCACCCGGCGGTGTGAATTTGAAGAATTCCTGCTCGACAAACAAGCCCACCGCTTGAAGATGTTAGGCAGCAGATGTCTGCTAATGGCCAGGAGCCGAAGAAAGGGAGACTCAGAGGGCTATCCATTTAACCTGCTCCTCCATCAGGCTCAGTCTGTTCGCATGCTGCATTAAGCACATGCTAAAACGCCTTTTAAAGACATGGGGAGGGCGAAGGGGTCGTTTGTGCAGCTGATTGTATGACTCTAACGCACAACATAGCTAAAGGACCTCCTAATGTCTGAAACACACACGATTTCAAATTCCATCAAGACAATTCCTTCCAGAGCTAGCAGCTGGAAGGAGCGAATGGCATACGCTGCAGAAGCAGACGACGGCGGCGTCTCCCACTACCCCCCAGGCGCGGCTGCGCATGATCACAGGATCTTTACGTGAGAAGGAGGGCTCACGCTCAACCAGGGCTTTTCCCTGAAGGAGAAATGAGTTTCAGCACCAGCCCCCGTCGCTAAAAATAGTGGTGCAATAAATTTTACACGCGCAGACATATTTTCGACGTGGTTTGGGGGGCTAATATGAGGCAGTAGCAGCAGCTCGAGTGGAGCACTTCAAAGCCCAACTGGAAAATGTGGCAATAAATCCTCAACACCTCATTCATCAGTTCCACAAGGCATAGCTGTGCTCGCACAATAACACACACACCGACCAAGCTAAGTAAGTAAATAAACAGACAGGTAGGTAAATAATTAAATAGATAAATAAAATGAAATCCAGCATATCAACTGGTAATCATTGCAGTCTCCATCCTGCATGTTTTACTCAATGTCAAAGAACACAACAAGTCTCCAACACATGCCTCACTAAGCAAAACTCTCTTGAGAATATAGTTAAGAGGGCGTTTTGGCGTAAATGAATTAAGCACACTGCAGTGGGGTCTACCCTCTGACAGTGATGGAGAGGTTTGGCGGTGGAAGCCGAGGTTGGGATGGATGACGTGGGCTATATATGGTTGCACAGAATTAGAGAGCCCGAGGAATTACGTGGTCATAGGCCCCCACACCCCATAATTAGGGACAAGCACCATTTCATTAGCCTGGCCAGTCAACTTTTAGCACCACTCAACCCCAGCAATCCCACTTAAGGAGTGCACCTGATGCCCACCCCCCAAACATCAGCCCCTTAGGGACAAGGGACTACCCATAAGCACCTGCTCCTCTCCTCACTGCACAGGGAGGGGGGGGGGGGACTACCAGGCCCTTTTCCCACCTGGTCTCTACAATAATTGAGTCAGACGATTAAATGCAGAGTGAGAGACATTACGAGGCATGACATCAGATGTAAAATACATTTTAAAAACTGATTCAAAATGTCCTCTCTCAGACTTGAATTGTATTACATGTACAAAACATTGCCACCAAATGATGGGTCATGTGATTTCCGGTAATGTCTTTCTATTCTGTAGGAAATAGTAATCCCCCCCACCCCCAATCCCCATCATGTTAAAAGCCCTGTGCAAATTGCATAAATGAATTAGCCATGTTTTAGACAGCCCTCTCTTCTCTTTTATCACGGGCTGGCTGGGGTGCCACGCATGGCAACGGCTCATTTGATGGTGTGGAGCCCAGCTGTAGTAGTCCCCTAACAGAGGGTAATTACTTCCATCACAGCCTCCCAGAAATACGTTTGCTTGCCCTTTCAGTGGCAACCATCTGCAGAAGAAAAACAAACTATATTGTTTTTCTCTCTTTGAACGAGAAACAGAGAGGGCTACTTCATTAGAGGCTGTGGATGAAGAGGGGCCCAATCAGACAACCCTGCAAGCTCCCATTGCAAAGCATGCAATATTCAATTCAAGGTATATCTACAGTCATGAAAGGCGATGCTTGAGTAAAAGTGGCATACTTGTTTTAACTTTGAGAGGCTGGAAAGATTAGTCCCCATCGACTTTGAAGATTTTGTCTTTCATTAAGACAAAATAAAGCCCCATCACACAGGGCCTTACATTTAGGATTCCATGTGTTTTTCCCTCTATGGGACCTTAAAGCCAGAGTTAATCCACTGTAGGCAGTAGCACTGTGATGGCTGGATAAACAAAGCTTAGCAAGGAGCACGGACCCAAACTCCTGGTGCGGTTCTCAACTAGGAGGAGGAGAAGAGATCCCATTGTTTACCAGCCATTCTGCCTCTCATTTCTTTGAAGTCCTTTCTTCTGGTGCGGAATCAGAGAGCTTGCAATTCCCTTTCTTTTCTCACCCACTCCCTCTCACAAATGCACATTCATGAACACAAAGATGCACACACAAACAAACGACACACACACACACACACACACACACACACACACACACACAAAAACAAACAATGACACACACACACACACACACAGGTAAAACTAATAGAAAAGTTCTTTAGATCTCCAATATGCTCTAGATATACACCTGCACAGTTGACTCAGATTGTGATTAGAACCTATATTGATATATAATCCAGTCCCTGAACCTTTCCTTTGTAGATGAGGATGACCATACAAACATCCAATGGAATATGAAAAAAAACGGAGAAGTCTGCTTCACATCACATCTCTGTTCCAAGAGTTACACAGGAGCAAAGTCACATATATATGTCTCAGAGTGTCTCCAAGAGGCAGCGGAACACAGCGGGAGATGAAAAGAGCTGTCATTTAGGAGCCTCTCGCTCCCCTTCCATCCTGGAGAGAAAAACTGGACAACAACAAATTATCTTTCACACTCTTGAGTGCGAAAAGCAGAGCAAGTGAACATATGAAAGGACGTGGTTTTTAAAGGGATTAATGCAAAGTTCTCTGTCCAAGCGAGCGACTCGAATAACAGCCCCTGTGAAAAAATAAATACCTCAGAGGGGTAAGCTGCACTATACAGTGGATTCAGTGACATTAGAGCAGGGGTAAAAGGAATAAAGACTCGATGGTAAAAAAAACAGAGAAAAGTATGACATTCAGCTAATTGAGCCAGTGATACATTAGACTGGATGATGAAAGGCTTAAAGGGAGAGGAGAGAGTGATTTCTTATGTGGTACCTTTGATGTTAGCGGTGTAGTCAGGAGGCAAGTGGACTGGCTGTCTGTTAGAGTTGATGGGTCTGTGTGGTCCACCCAGGGCGATGAGACTGCCTCAGCAGCTGCAAATTAACAAGGAAACAAGCGGGATTACACAGATGAACACACATACACAAACACACACACATTTTTCAAGACACACACATTTATCAAGACGTTATAACTTAGGCAATTATTAAACTGAGACCTTTACATAATACAACTGCCTCTGGCACAGATCAGCATTTCTTCATGTTTTGCAATATAAAGTTGTGAGGTCATGGCTTTTAAGATAAGATTAAAGGTTACACAAATTATTCATTGTGCTTCACACTGCTGGCCATTTCACTACCAGCACCATATTCTCCTGAGCCTCCACATAACTTTACTCCTCATAATCATCGATATTTCATTCCACTGTTTCCAGGAGCCCAGTGTTTAGCAGTGTCCTGTAGCTGTATGCTGCCTTCCTCCACACAAGCACACACACGCACACGCACACACACACACACACACACACACACACACACACACACACAAAAGATTCTACTCTACATCTACTACAATTTAACAGCAGCACATTTCTGCGGCAGGGGTAAAACTCAAGACGAATTCATAAAACATGAACCCAATTTGTTGTTTTACTTTGCCATTGTCTAACCTACAGGACCATGGAGGCAGCTCTGGGGAGATTGCTGAGACGCTCATGCATGCATATAGATCCCCCCCCAACAAAGTTCTTATTTTGCCGAGGATTACAATATCTCGCACTCTCCAGGGATACATGGCTTCTTTAACTTCAAGGACAGGCAGCCTTTGAGCACCTTGGATTTCTAGGACGAACATCAAAGGTAAGCTAAGCCGGGCGGCATTAGCTATCACTGCTCCCAGCTCAGCCCGCTTGCACCCTGATGTCTTCAGAATGAGAGATTACGCCAGTACAAACACAGTTACATACCAAAAGCACCCACAGTCAGCATTTATACGGTGCTTCCATATATTATGCCATTTTTAAAAGTCATCTGTTCTCGGTTTGGGCTATGTATAGGAAAGAATGGGGAGGACCTTACAGAATCTGAAACTGCCACCACTGCCTATACAGTGTAAAAGGACAGCAGAATATCTTAACAGAGGCACTTGTTTATGAGGCATCTTGATGGAGAAAACTGAGGAAATCCTTCCAAACCATTGTACATTTAACTCAAACCAAACACATAGGCACAGCAAGCATATCCCACGGATGTACGCAAACTTTCAAAGAGGAAAAACTCATTGAGAGGGAAAGGCGCTCTGGCGTGTTTTCAGAATCAATAATGAATGTACTACAGCTCTTTTTGAGGTGTTGTCTAGAGAGGCCTGATAAATAAGATCCCTTCTCTCGGCTGTCTCGACTGAGGTGCAGTTTTATTTTCGAGGCCTTTCTGGCACACGGAGAAGCATGTCTCTCCTCCTTTTCCGCTTTTCAACCTCCTCCTCCTCCTCCTCCTCACCCCATTGTTTTCCGTAGCTCAGAGGCGGAGTGATGGATTCGCAGAGAGGACAGGAAGGAAAGAGGCAACGACAGGATTTCTCAGCTCACAGGAGTAGCTTCATTAGAGAATTTAATGGCGCTTAGCTTCGTCTCTGGCAGGCTGGCCAGGCTCTAGCAAGCAGGAGACATTCGTCACAACACTGCCAATGCATACATAAAAAGACTAGACATTATGAGGCTATCGCCAGATATTTATACAGGCAAAAAGTACACCTGTGAACAAATTGAATGAAGGAGAAATATTAAGTAAAAAAATCCCACTGGCAAACCAAACAAAGTGTATCACTCCGTATAATCAAAGAGACCTATGGCAGGGCTGGATGTGTCACTGGCACAGCCAAGACCAGGGAGGTCATTCCAACACAGAGGACATAACACTGAAGCAACAAATCCAAAGCCACTGGACTGTGGGTCACTCTGAATAATAGCATTCTGCTAAAGAAGTCCCCTCACATGTAAATTAAACTGACACATGCCCAACACTAAATCACCCCTTTGCCCCAAGAGCAGGGCCCTTTTCTCTGCCAAACTACTTCAACCTTCCAGCACTCCTGACTCTTGAGCTCAAATCCCTGTTTGTCTTTTCTTTAGGACGATTCCCTTGTGTGACCGGAGCGAAATGAAAGGCCGTGGGGGGGGGTGGAGGCCTGAGAAATCCTCCTTATTGATGTCCTTTTGTTGGGAGCTTGAAGTCATCAAGACTAATTGGCTCCATCCAGCAAAGTGAGACTGGCCCTAATGATGATAACGATCCCTCATTAACTGTTGGCAACCTTCACAAATCCTTCAACAAAGCATTCGTAATGCATTACTTCATGTGTTTGCAGCAAAGTAGTGGAATGGGGTACTTGACTGCCTTCTGGTAGCTGAAATTTGACAACTCTCACATTTGGTCCCTAAGTCCAATTATGCCAAAGCTGAATGATTTTTTCATGAACTTATGGCCTTTTCACTTTTCCAGTATATTGGAGATCAACCCAGTCATGTTAGGCAACCAAAGATGATGAACAATTGAACTTTTGACCGTGAGCTGAGATGTATGTATGTCTGGAGGGTTATGGAAGAGGCACAACAGAACACAGAGGAGGAGAGGCTCCACATAATGTCCAGGTAATCCATTTACCTCACTGCTCTAGTTCAAAGCACCGCCCGGACGCCACACTCTGAAAGTGCCCTTCTTTGATTGTGTGCCACAATCCAATGGACTGGTCACCCAGTTGAACATTCCCTTGAGGAAATTACTGTCCATCATCATTATGTCTATCAAAATGGTCGTGTCGGAAATATTGGTTCACGGTGAGAACACTGGCGCAGACTGACCTTCACATAGTACTTTTCCCATCGACCTCACATCACAGAGCCATCAAAATCAAAGTTATTCTCTGGGGAAGAAGATGAATTGAAAAAGCCCTGCACAAAAAGAGGGGAAAAAATGTTGACGGCTTCAGGAAAAGCGAAAATTGATGAGGCAACTCCAAGGTCTGGAGGCTTGGGTGTCAGCCGACATCTTGCAGGGGAAAGTGTAGTATGTTTGCTTGCTTTTCAAACCCCAAGACGTTCTCTTCTCTCTTCTGCCGAACAGGGAACGTATGCATTTCATTGCATCAGAGGCTGTCAGGCATTTACCGCGTCAACACACTCCGGGGTGACAACACATAGACACACATCAGCAGCCTCCCTATGGACGACTTCTCTTAGATGGCTTTGCAGTGCTACTCCAAGCGTTTCCTCTTTGACATGTGACACAACAACATGAGGCAGATGCAAATTTGGAGAATATTTTTGCAATAACTGCTCAGCCCAATGCACCAGTTTTTGGTATATAAATGTTTTAAGGACCTGGTCTAAACGTACATTTTTATTATGTTATGTTCACTACATCATGTTAATGGCAACCAACACAGTATTATCCTGCAAGTTACCCTAATACTGGATACACAATTACACTCTTAGAACCAGATTCATGAATCCTAGGAGGGTACACAAAACTAATTTTCACACAACATTACACGAATACTTTGCAGTGGCCTTAACCTTTCAAGAGCCGGACTTGATGTTTTGTATCAAGTGACCTGATTTATCACGTGTGACTCACTCCCTTTTAAGAGCGTTTGATTTTTTCGCCCCTTGCTTAAAGCATGTTACAAATAAGGTCACCCACATAGTAGATTCCTTCCCGTCCTCCGCGGTTTCCAGCGAGCAGCCGAGCTCTTACAATTTCGGTCTCTCTGAATTGCCTCCCGCTTTTGTTCGGAGTCATCGCAGAACCGAGTCCTTAATCACAAAGCATCAGATCACCGTGGATGCAGACCTCCAAGCACCTCCGGTCTGCATCAGAACCAGAGCCCGCTGCTAACACAGTGGACCCTTCTCCATTTCCAGCTGCCACCCCCACTACATCAGAGTGAGGAAGCACACTTTTTTCCACAGACCTTCACACCGACACTGCTGTGGGTGTTTGACTTTGAACCGTTGGGTGTTGATTTTGTTCAAATTCCCCATTCTTGACTGCCTCTGTTCCACCCCCTGGGTGTAAATAAAAACACTAATGGGATGACAAAGCATGAAAATGCGACTACCCTAACCCCACCCCAAAGACTAGTGCTTAACTTGCAATTACAGCAGTATTTAGTTTTTTTCTATTTCTTATGTAAAGTAGTATTTATTGTTACACCAGGTTCTATTGCTCATAGCTTGACTGTTCTCTCCCTTGTATGTCGCTTTGGACAAAAGCGTCTGCTAAATTACTAATTGTAAAATGTAAATGTAAAGCCCATGAGGCAGAGGTTTTGCGTTTGTGTATTTTGTTTGGGGTGGGGAAGACAGGGGCAACTGCAGAAAGCTTCAGATGTCTGTGTGCTGGTGGAGATTGCAGCAGAGAAGGAGGAGGAAACAGCCATTGCCTCTCCTCTGTGAATCTATTTGTGCATTCGGCCCATGACGCGAGCGTGGTCTGGAACATATGGATGATCAGTCTGCCCGGATGGCAGCGGCAGATCTTCTCAGAGAGGAGTTTTCACGGCCTGCCGCTTTGAATAAAAGATATGCAGGGGAAGTGGTTGTGGTGGGGGTGTGGGTGGAATTGCTCGATGCCGGGGAGGCTAAACCTTGTACTCGTCAATTATGCAACACCTGTGCCAGCGGAGAGGCAGAGGGACGTATCCCAGAGGGAATCCAGCACATTCTACAAAGACAAAGGAGAACTTAATTACAAGACAGAAGGCCAGGGCTGGGGCAGGGGAGCACTGTGAACCCCTCAAACGAGCGCTCTGCCAGCCGGGTTTCACGTGTAGCTCGGTCAAAGTGGCAGTGCTCATTTCAACTTGACTTCATGTTACCACCACTCTCTTTGATTGGATGGATGTAGATAACCACACGGACATGTGCATTCACAAAAATGGACACACTGAAGGAGAAAGCATTCATATGGGCTATGTGAAGTAACCGAACACTTCAAAGTATTCTTTGAGGTTTCTTTGGGGATTGTTATTGCTGAACACGGCAGTCTGGGAGAACAGCAAAGGTTTCATAAAGCAAAGAGTATCAGGACGAGACCTCTGCTCCTCCCTTGTGCAAACCACAAACTTCTCAGATTCTTCCCATAAGAGAGGTAATTACCATCAATTCTCTGCCTTCTGATGGCTTTAACAGGGGAGGGTTTTTTGATGGCGTCGGACTCCAAACTTAATACATTTCTTCCAAGGGCAGGAAAAGGGCTCTGCTCACCATAATTGCCCCCCCAGTTTTATGGTAAGAATCGGCTATCTTTAGAAAAGGCAACATCATTTCCGGAGTCCGGCATCGAATACCGAGGTTTCATATTCAATTACGGGAGTTCGTCAGTCCCATTCTCCGCACGTAGATGAGGAGCACTACACCATAATGAAATTCTCCTTTCAAACAGGAGTTCAAAAGAAATGGCAGCTTTAATGGAATCCATTTTTAACATATACCCCCAGATAGCTGTGGCTCGACCGCCTCGGGGGAAAGAGTTTCCGTAAGTGGTACCTGAGAAAACACTAACGGACAAAAATGTGACTAAAATTGAGGAATCTCAGTGGTGACAAAGCGCTCAAAAGTCTTTGAAAAGCCAGGACAAGGCGAAAGCCAAACGGAGAGGCACGTCCACACACAACAAACGTCGCCACCCTTTTCAGAGCAGTTCTCAGCACTCGAGCGAAATCATTACATTAAAAATGTATGTCTTTCTCCCCAGCTGAGAAGGAATGGCCCTCGCACACTCTAATCAAAGTTTTCAAACAGTATTACTCTGGCTCAAAGGCATGGGGTGAGGTGTTGCGTGACAAAAATGGAGAGAGCCAGCTTCAGACCTGAGAGTGAGGCAGAGAGAAGTGCCAGGTGGGAGAAAGGTAAAGAGATGGTCATTAATATTGCATCCACAGTATTGTTTAGGGGGGTGGGGGTGGCAGGGGCTGCTGCTGTGCTTTTTTTAAAGCAAGGAGAGTGAATTGGTCTGGCCTGATACAATGGAAGGGAGGGGATAAGAAAGACCTCTGTGTCAAGTCATCTGTTACCAGAGGGTAACAGACACACAAGCCAATTCCCTCACAGCAGCACAGAGAGAGAGAGAGAGAGAGAGAGAGAAAGATTGAGAGAGAGAGAGAGAGAGAGAGAGAGAGAGAGAGAGAGAGAGAGAGAGAGAGAGAGAGATTGAGTCACAGAGCCCCATAGTGAACGTGCTCAGCTCATTTGTTTTAGCGGAACTGCTTCCAGCAACTGCCAGGGCTGGGTAAATCAGCCTGGAGGTGGCCACAATTAAGGCCTTGTTCTGCGCAACCTTCTGTGCAACCTGAGCCCTTACTGAGTGTACTGTGTGCAACCTAAACCCCTTACAATTTCATGTTAGCGCCATTGTGCAGTGCACAATGACAACAGTCACAGCCAATGTGATCCAAGGAGGGAAGCGGTAGGTCACAACGCGGAGATTACGATCTGCATTATGTTAACAATTGCACCCCATTTTCAGTGATTACAACCTGATAGAAAATAGCAAATAAGCACATCCTGCAAATACAGCTGAAAGCAAATGGAATGAAAATGTTTAGTGTAGTGAAGCCTATCAGGAATAGCATGAAGCGTTTCACTGCTTGCAGATTTTGAATAATTTCAGGATTCTCTGAAGAGAAAATATTAACCTAAGGCTCCCTAAAGGACTAATTGCAGAAACGATCGAGGCCAAACCCACTGGCAAAGCAAGCATACAGATAATTTTTACTCCGTTAGTGAGGTCTGTCGTATGAGACGAGCACCCAAAACAAATATGCTACAAAGACAAAGAGAAACAGCAGCATTTTGATATACTTTCTATTTTGATATACTATATTTCTATATACTGAAAAACAACTGAAAGCGAGAGAGGAAAACAGATGTCATTCCACAGATTAAAAATAAACCTGCTTAGCCCTTCTTTCTTTCTTTCTCTAAAACCAGGGCAAAAATACTTCTTCCATTATAATTACTGCACTGCATTCTACATTTAAAGCCTGGGGAATTTCTCTGATGGCTGTAAGATTTGACATGAATCCCTGAGCTGTCTGAAGAGGGGGAGGGAAAGGGATGGAATCAGAGAGAGAAAGAGAAAGAGAGAGAGAGAGAAAGAGAGATACAGGCTAGAAGCAGACATTAATATTTGTGCCTAAGTGAAATAGCGAAGAGCCCAGGGTCTGAAAGGGAACAGAGATGGCAACAGAAAGAGTCTTATAAACACAACATACACGAGGAACACTTAGACCAATTATCCTCTTTATCTATTTACTGTTACCAAGCGTAGCCTTTGGGCTCTCATCGTCTGACGCTGAGATACAACTGGCAGGATGCCAAGTAGAAACCGAGAAGAAAGAAATGCTAGTACACTCTGCAACTGACGTCATGAAAAAGAAAAACTGCAATCACCCAATGACTTCAGAATAAAGTGCAATGCAAACACTTTGATCCATCATGAGTCAGCAAGCGAAGGAAGATGTGAAGTAAATATAGTCGTTTCGCGTGAATAGTTTTACTCATTTTAAAATTCCCAATCAAGTTGCCTTAAGCAATTTCGAAACAATCCCCCGAAGTGCTTATTTCATTTCCAGTTAATGAAGAGCTCAGTCTACCAAACACCACTAATCAATATCAATATGGAAACCTGGCGAAACCAGTTTTGGTAAATGAAGGCAGCAAAACCAAAACATTTTTTGAACTAATTACTGAGTAAACAAATAAATAAATAAAAAACTGAAAGTGTGGGAGGGGAGGGGAGGGAGGGGGAGCATGACAGGGGAGTGAAAAGGTTACCGTTTGTAGGGAGTGTGTGTGGGTGGGGGTCGTACTCAGTCTCTAAACACACTATGGATTGCCTCTATGGGCATTAGTGATTCACATTACCCCCCCCCCATCATCCCCAGTGGGACACAATGAGCAGCTGACTGTGTGTGTGTGTGTGTGTGTGTGTGTGTGTGTTAGGGATGGGCATAATTAATCGACGATCGATTAATTGATCATTAAGAATTTCCTCGATGAAATAATTTTTTCATCGATTAAAACTAATGCATGTTCTGTTGCGTAGTGTGCGTGTAATTTATTTATTTTAGGGCTGTCAAAGTTAACGCGTTATTCTATGAGATTATTGTGGCGGAGATTAATGCAATCAAATATTTGAACGCAGTTAACGCAACTTTGTTTACTTCCGGTGCGCGTTGACCCGTGGCACGAAACCGCCCCTTGTCTGCAGTCAGTTAGATAGACGAGACCGAGACGGTAGTTGAAGATGGAGAGAGCTGAGGGATTGTTGGGCGGAAAGTTTCTGTTTAAGAGGCAAAATGACAGAACAATCGACAAAACTAAAGTTGTATGTAGCATTTGTCAAGCTGAATGTAGCTATCACAGAAGCAGCTCGTGTTTAAGTTATCACCTTAATGCAAAGCACCCGACAGAAAGCAGTCCCAGGTTAGATGGTCGCCAACCCACACTCCACGACTTCTCTAGGAAATTAACTAGACCAGTCCGTGAAAAGGTTACCAACGCTGTAGCAGTTTAGGTTGCGGGTGACTGTCGGCCCATCAACATAGTTGAAGACGGTGGGCTGACTGAGGTGATTCGAATTGCTTCAGGGGACAATTCTTACGATTTACCGTCGAGGGGCACCATTGTGTCTCGCATACATTCCTTGGCTGATGGCGAGAGAGCACGAACAAAATACAATTAAACAACAGTGTCTAAAATAATGAATGAAGTGATTACTCGTTAATTTATAAGATTTAGTCTTTAGAAGAAAACAAACTTTTAATCACGATGAATCTAGATGAATGAATTTCAAAATGTGAGATTAATTAGTTAGAGAGAAAAAAAAACGAAGGTCAGTTGTGTTTATGAGCACCGGCTTCTAGCTGTCGGCTCCGCTGCTTAAGAGTACAGCAGCGCATATTTTCAAGTGTAACCATTGAACGGATCCCGTTTAACTGCCACAAGAGTTGTCCATCTTGTAAGTTTAACTGCCACAAGAGTTGTTCATCTTGTAATAAATATCTCAATGAGGAAACACGCTGTGTTTTTTCTATTTTCACTGCATTTTAATATAGCCTATAAATAGTGAATTTTAATATAAAAATATTAATAATTAATCGAAAATCGATCGTTAATTCTCCCGACGATCGATTAAGACAATTTAATCGAATGCCCATCCCTAGTGTGTGTGTGTGTGTGTGTGTGTGTGTGTGTGTGTGTGTGTGTGGAGCATACACCACATTACAGATGACTGCATTAGGGGTGTCAGTTTTGCCAGCCAGGGCTGTGCATCTCCGCTGCCCCCAGTGAGCACCCCTCGCCCCGAGGGTGAACACGGTGCCCCGGCCACACTCGCCTGCTTTCTCATTCTCGTCAGCCGGGGCTGGTTTGTCTCATTGGCAGGTCACGCCAATCTGGGTCACTGCTCCCTCACACTAGGGGGTTCTTGTTGTGTTGACCCTCTACAAAACGCCATGGAAAGGCCTGGGGCTGCATGAGCACGGACCCATACAGTAACGTTTCCAAACATTCATTACATACAGCAGAGTGGTGGGGGCCCCGATCTCAATCCTGTGTGTCCGCTCACCCTCGGCTCAACCTCATCCATCTATTCCTGAACAAAAAAAAAAAAAACACTGGTTCGATTGGCATTGAGAAATGGAGAAGGGGTGAAGGGAATAGGATTACACTATTGGAATTGCATTACTAGATGTGCCATTAGGCAAAGCAGGCACATCAGAGACTAGCTCTACCACTGAATACTGTTACATTCTCAATTGTAAGTCTCTGGTTGCAGATTTGGCACACACGCTGTCGTTTGTTGCACCCATTCTCTCAATCAAACTAGTGAAAAGGCAAGGGACTGTGAGATCACATGAAACCCAGACAGGTGCCCCCCTGCAGTATTGATCCGCGCGGGAGGAGGAATAGGGGCGATGGCGAGAGAGGGCATATGGTAAAGCGGACCAGATCGTCAGATGTGTGCGATGCAAGGAGGGAGTACAATAGGAGAGACGGAGTGAGAGGGAATAAGAGGAGACAGTGAAGGGGTTGTTGTACGAGGAGGGGGGCTGCCCGACAGCATGGCCAGCCATGAAAGAAATGAGAGAGAGTCCATTAATATTGCCGGTGATGGGTGAAGACAATTGTGTGGGATCTCAGCAATAACTATGTGTTCCGCCCAACTTGCACTTGACTTTTTAATGAGAAAAGGTCACTCTGTGACATTTATTCAGCCTGGGAACCCCCCCCCCCCCCCCCCCCCCACACACACACACACACACACACACACACACACACACACACACACACACACACACACACACACACACACACACACACAACCCTCCTCCCCATCCCCAAGTGATTAATTTGTGACCACGAGCAGCAGGGTATGAACGATCTTGATAAGGAGCCCCGACAAATAAGCATTGTGGCATATTCAGCTGCCTCTTTTTGTCAAGTAAACAGAACAAATTATGCCTGGCAATTTTGCTGTGCCAAACATTAAGCTCATGCAGGGAAGGCAATATACAAGCATCTATAGACGGGGGGCATCAGATATCATTGTCAGGAACAGGGCAAAGCAGCCACAGCCATTCAGTCTTGGCTCAATCTGTTTTGCAACAAATAAACCAGCATCAATAGTGGAAAAGCAAATGAAACAGGTCAGACAGAAATTGAGGACAAACATAAATCTGTGATTCACCACATACTCAGGAGTGAGACAAATTCACAAATACCTAAGGGCTAATCCCAACACTTCACCAACTGCACATTTCTGGAAGTTGACTGTATTATTATGGATGTCAGACTGATTATAAAGAAATCAAGAAATCAAGTGTACATCTTTAAAGCTATGCTTTTTTTGATTGCGCATATATACCTTCTTAAGAAATTCAACCTGGAATTTGTATGCATTTCGGTAGTATTCCCTATTAAAAAACTATAAGCAGAGGGATCCCTCAAATCCAACTTGAAAGCCTCAATATATAAGGAACGCTGTTCAAATGTATAAAAGTCAGCTTAAGCCACTCTGCCATGACTGAAACGGCCATGTAGAGCAGACGCTATACTGGCAATAATGCCATCACAATTTGTGCGCCTGAAGGGTACCTATAATGTACCCATTAATATGGGCCTACTTTCCCAAATCCTTCCTTTATTCCTGCGAGCCGAAGAAGAGGGACATGCACCCTGCTGCGTCTGTCCCCCGGGGGACTCCCGCCTCCCTCCTCCACGAGACAGAACGGAGCACCGTGTCTCTCCTCCTGCATTCACTCCCTAACGCCTCCTGTGCAGTGGAGGATGATGCATTCTCCCTCTGTCGACTTCTCATAGCCCTCGCGCCTAAAATTAGATACGGGGGGATGAACAGATTCAAACTTTTGCTGAACTGAGCAAAACTTTACCTGCATAGTCCGTGGCGGGGTGAAAAAAAGATTCGGAATACATTACCTCCCTAATTATAGCGCTAATTACAGCGTTCCAGTTCCAGGCATTTGCCTTTTGTGCTGTAAAACACACAAACACGGTACATTAATGCAGCCGCTAACACCCCCTCAGAGAGTTCTACTTTTGGAAATGCAACTAGCACTTCGCTCCAAACCGCTCATTATGGAAAGCAGCATCATGACTCTCACTGTGTCGTGGCTTCCTGTTTTTCATCTAACGCTGTGATCATCTCATTACCAGTCATTTATTTTCAAATCTCCATAACATGGCTGTAGCTGAACCACAGTGGGGTCCACCTCCTAGTTTGCCTGAGAGAAGTTCAGAGGCTGTTGTGAGTAACAACTGCATTTTTTTATCTTCTCTATGCTTCCACCTCCCACTACTTTCTTTACCAAAAAGAGACAGAGAGCAGACAGCCATTTTGAAAGCCCTGAACTACCAGGCGGGGCGCTGGCTGTGAACAGGCTTCTCTATTAAATTGTTTGGCTATACAGTGAGGTGTGAGTGGGTCTGTAGTCCCAACAGAGTCATGCCGTTTTTGGACAGCGTAATTTGGCTGGGCACGTTCCAAAGCTGACAGACTGGTGATGGGCTAAACAATTTGTAACAATTTTGACAGAACACGACGGAACAGACTGTGCGAGAACTGCAAACTGAGAGGACTCGGCAAGCACAAGGGTGGGGATGATCCGTCTTCATGACTGGCCTTGAATTAAAAAAAAAAAAAAAAAAAAAAAATGCAACTTCTGAGCCAAGATGATCTTGAGTGGTGATACAACAACCGAGTGCGCTCTGTTGCTACACCTGGAATTCGTCCATTATGTGATTGTTAATCAGGAACTTATGAGTTTACGAGTTACGGAATCTTATGAGACTGATATATTTGATTGATTTATGAGACTGATCTTTATTTGTACCACTGTGGTGGACACCACTCTTTGTGTTCAACTTAACTGATCTGCTGTTGTCTTGAATGGGTGATGCCTATCCAATCAGGTGAGATCACCAACATACTATTGGTGCTGTTATCAGGAAAGTATCAACATTATCTTGGTGGCCCTCGTAGGGAGAGTATTGCTATTTATACACAGTTGCACCCACATGTATCCGGCGTCTGCTCACAAGATAAGGTTCTACATTATTCTGGTGCCTGTGTAAGGCTGGTCCCTATTGTACCCACAGCTCTGGGATCTTTCCCTCTGTAGCAAATGATGTAGCGATCACGTCAACCGTTTGCCCTGAGCTACAGCCTGCTATCGTACAAGGACACTGAAGTTGCCTTGGCCATCCAACAGCTATGGGGCATAGAGATACCATCAGCATTTCCTACCCCACAGTACACGGCGCAGGGAAAGACAGAGGAGGTGGTGTAATTTGGTCGGCCGTCACTGTCTCTGCATTTAACCGAATCCCCCGGTTCTTCCCCTCGCTCCGGCTTGCGTGAGACAAGCTAATGAGAAAGTATTGATTCGCTTGCGGTGTCCTGGGGAGACGAGCGGAAGTTAAACTACCGCTGTAGCCCCCTCCACTGTAACGCAGAGTTGGCTTTTGCTGGGGTGACTTTCAAAGGACTAGGGTTGGGGTCCTGCAAAATGATGTCATCACTTTTGTTCAAGGAGGTGGTGGGGGGTGTCCGGGGTCATCACAATGAGATCAGCGAGATTAGTCAGCCGTCTAGGTGTCAGGCCCCCCTTTCCACTGTAGACTTTTCTTCCCCCCCCCCCCACACTTTTACCTTCCATTGCCTCGAGGCAGCAAGATAAACGACCGGACCTCCACATCCTCACCCATCCAGGACCCAAGGAGACCAGTGTGAAGTTGTCCTGGATGGCAGGTCAATTATATGCAGCTCCTCTGGAGTGGGCTAAGGGATGGGGGGCTAGACTATGCAGGGCTAGAGCCCGGAGATGAATAAGTGCCTCTGGGTGGCGAAGTCTAGGGGTCTGGAAATGAAAAGAGGGGTTGGGATGGCTGCTCTTGCCTGGGCCCTTGGGGATGAGATGTTAAGGCTGAGTGGACAGAGGAGGCCTCTGGACTCCAGGTCTCCCCAACCCTCATAATTCCATCCCAGACCCTGAATGGGTGGTCCTCCATAGAGGGGATGGATGGGGATGACTCAGTGGACAGAGAAATTGCTGCCTATTGAAAAGGCCACTGAGTCACAGCTGTGTAGGAAAAGTGATCTCCCTGCATTCTGTTTAGGGGATTACCAAAAGGCTATGAGCTAAACTTCCAATCACCTTTGTGTGTTATTCAGGGTCTCAGGACACAAATAAGTCTTACACAAAAACACACAAAACAAAAACGTATTCAAATATACAAAAAATCCTGACAGTGAGATTCATCAAAGATCAAAGACTTTCAAGATTTATTATAAATCATTCTAAATAATCTTGCAAACTATAGTGTTTCAAACATATCATTTCAGCCAAAGAAAATTAAAGCTTCCTCTCCCACTAGCAGCACCAGGCAGCCTGCAGAGGTCTATTTTTAGCCCGCTCTTGTTCACAGCAAAGATTCCCCACCCTTACTACCAATTACTGCTTAAAAAGTCAGGGTTACAGGTGGCAGAGAACAAAAGGGATGCAGGAAGTGGCATTACACAGAGCTCATCTTCGGGGAGGGCCCCTATCTCTCTCTCGCCCTCCCTCTCTTAGGGGCCCATGAAATCTGTTTTATTTTTTGCCAGATTCCGTGTTTTCCAGGGTTTTTCCTAGATTTAGATTTATCAATTGGATTATCATCAAATCATAGGTCCAATCAAACAATGTACTCGGCACATAGGCTTTTGCACACATTTGTATCTGTCTAGGTGACAGACCTCTGTTGTAATAGGGTAGAGAGTGTAGGGTAGCAATGCCAGTATGTCCCTGAAGAATACAAATACAGTTTAATTACCTATCATTTTAAATTTCATTTTATGGAATGAAAAAAAATGCAAATTTATTTGAAGGGGGATTAGCTTCCGGTTTCCATGTTACAAGACTTGTACTGAGTCATTAAGCCACTTGTGTTATAATACTCTACATGAACGAAAGTTACTCTGAGAATATTTAGATGCTGTGTTAGCCTACAACGAGTGAACGTATTTCCTGTTCAGTTCATAATGCATAGGAATGCGTCAATATGCCATCTTTGTGGCAAACTCCAACCACTAAATGTGAGAGGTTGATATAATGAGATTTATCAAGTTGTTGCTTCATTAACTTTGGTTAGCTGTCTCTGACACAGGCACACGCGGGCAACAATGTTGCTATTAAACACTATGGGATGTATTTCTCTCCAGTCTTTTTATAACAAAAATGTCAAATTCCACGCAATTCCATGCAAATTCCGCATTAAACATTACATTTTTATTTCCCTTACTGAATTCCGCAATTCAGCACACATTTTCTCTCCAGGCTTGTAACCTCGCGCCAACTTAATGCTGCTATTTGCAGAGGATGTGCGCTTCCCTGCCAGTGTTTACAGTGTTTATAATTCTAGGCCCGGCTCACAGAAATCAATATCAAACGCCTGAGACAGAGCTCTCTGAAATCACTCGCGGCTCGGTCCAAATCAAGTCAGGGAGAGCTTATTGAGAGCAGGGGCACTGTAACAGCTCCAGACTAAAGGTGGGCAGATGTCCTGTTTTTGCTGTTGTTGTTGTTTTGGCTGCGTGTCACCCTCTGTTTGGCTCTGCTCTGGTATGTAGATGCCAAGACAATTGTGACCATCACAGCCAGGTCAGGAAATGGCTGTGTATATGGAACGAGCGAGAGAGAGAGAGGGAGAGAGAGAGGTCATGAGGGGAACACTGGCCTTTGCAAAAGGAGAAAGGGCAAGAAGGCCAAAGAGCACAAAAAAAACAAAGAAGGGCACATCTCAGAGATATTGAGATGAGCCAGGACAGCCCTGTGCTGATGGTGTGCCTTTCAGAGTGTGATGACTGCAGGTGAGGCCAAGCATGCCATGACAAAGGTAGATTCTGAGTGATGCGGCTCAACTCCTAAAGTACTCCTTAAGTAAAGAACCCCACAAAACCCTCACAGCTCATGGTCTTGTACTGACTAACTTCGACACAAATCCATTTTTTGGATGCCGCCCATAGTTCGCCATGATTGATGTTATCCTGTAATCCCAATTATGGGTGTTTACAGCAGAAGCAAAGTGTGTGTGCGTGTGTGTGTGTGTGTGGGGTGGGGGGTGGGGGGGGGTATTTCCTGAAGCCAACCAACCCCCCACCCCCCGCACCCCCTTCCGCACCCCCCTTCATGGCAGTCCAAAAGCACTGGGTCATCATTATCTTGAATCTATTAAAAGAAGCCCCACGCATACTTTGAGCCCCCTGCCTCGTCTTATCTCCAAAGCAGCCCAGTCATAGCAATTAAAATTCCAACACACTGTCTGAAAATAGGGGTCTCTCTACTCTATGCATTAACCCCCCCCCCCCCCCCCCCCCCCCCCCACGCTTTCACTCTCTCTCTTTCACTCACTCTCTCTATCTAAGTCACACACCCACACACAAACACACACAAATGCAGAGAGAGAGAGAAAGAGAGAAAGCGAGAGCTCAAATAGCATACACTTAAAAGAAAATGATCAGTCGCACAATACAGAATCTGGAGGACATTCGAGGGAATTAAAAAATAATACTCTCTCTGTGAAACAAAACAAAACTTTTAAATACTACATTCTACCAGAATGCTAAACAGTGGCACCACGTTGGCACCTGTGTCAATGGGGTTAAAAGAGTGAATCTCTAATCTTTAGGAAGGACAAGATGACAATACAGTCATTGGGATATGCATACGGTATCCTAAACTGAAACTCTGTAATACATTGAGTCTTTGATAAATTAGGCAGATTAACAGGCATGAAATAAATAGTTTCTTGGCCACTGTCTCCAATTGCTGATAGCGGAGCTGGGATTCTCAGCTCACATCAAGAAACAATTAGCAATTTCAATCTGCCCGTGTGAAAATATTCTAATCAAACAAAAAAAACTACATCCAAATTCTCACACTCACTCTGCCAACTGGCCTATTTGCATGCCAATGCCAACGTGAAACATGTTGCCTCTAAATCCTATTGGGACACCATTTGAGGAGGCGACGGGAATCTTGCAAATGCCGCTCACGAAGAACAAAGCATTATATTCAACAGTCACACTAATGCATCTAAATCAGTCTGCTATTCCACTCGGCCAAATAATCCATCATATATTTTATTCAATACTTTTACGATACGTATAATTAGTGGCGGAGCGGTGTTTAATTATTCATGAGCAATCTTGCAATGAAATTATACAAAAGGTGCTCTTTCATTGAATCATGGTCTTTCATACATATTGCAAAGAGGCGACTCCAGACATAGTTAAAGAAAGGTGACCAGGTCGTAATGGAACAGAGTCTTGTGAAAAGGCTACAGCCTGACAAATTATAAGATATCCTACGGCCGAATCACAGCTGTGATATCCTTTACCGACCCCACTCTCACTCATGTCCTATCGCTTAAATAATGCACAGATACCAAACGCAAAAAGGTGATTTGGTGTAATTTCATCCAAATGGTCAGCCACTGCATAATTAACGACTAGCCTCATACCTCCCTTCAGACCTCGGTGCCACCGAGGGGGCAGATGGGGCCGAGTGGACTGTTTGAAGATGTGAGGAAAAGGGAGTGAGTACTGTAAGAATGATGAAAGGAGGGCAATGCTGAGATAAGCTGATACGGGGAGGCAGAGACTTCCTGGACATGTCTGGCGTTCCCATAGCTCATGGTTTTGGAATGTCACTTTGGGCAAAGCGGATTCATTGTCAGTATTAAGCAATTCTCATCTGGTGGCTACACTCTTTGAAGACAGGAGAACTTTCATACACAAAAAAAGAGATGGAGGTGCAAGTATTTTCGCTGCCCTTCCAGATATAATAAAATGCCTTTGGGATTACACATAAACAAGCTATCTTATGTAACGAGTGATTATATTACCCACATCAACCATGATGATTTAAGACCAGGCCTGTGTGTTTGTATGCTGGAGCCCTGACCATGTGGAGCTGGAGCCAGTTTGGTGTGCTAGGCATGTAGCGGCCTCACCAGCCAGCCGTGAAGGACACCCTGCCACACGGAGTAAGCAGGAGATCCCACGATTAGTCACGCTCTCCTGACACTCCACCTCGCACTCAACGCCCCTCTCTGTGTGGCCGTGCATCTCAGTACACACACGCATCCACACACACACATATATACAGTATATACACACACACACACACACACACACACACACACTAGCCCTCAGCTCCAGATGTGCACATACTTAGCAGTGCCCTTGCATGTGCACATGTTTTTTAAGTGCGCACTTTGCTGTGTCGTGCTGCATACTAATATCTGGACTTAGCACTGTTGAGAACAAAGACGTCCAAACACCATCTACGGCCTCACTAACTAAAAAATTACGAAGCAATCAGCACTACAAGATAGAGCGGCGATGCAAAGTCCTATAAACCTGAAAGCCCCATCAAGAGTGTGTCAGACCATGAATGAGGCACTTAGATGCAACAAAAACAAGTCTGATGAGAATTTACGACGCATAATGCAACCGAGCACCCACTGGAGTTTCCCCTCGGAGACGAGCACCTCACATCCAAATGAGAAGAACTCATTACAGCAGCACTTCGATTCATCTGAAGAGACCAGCTGAGTGCACAGCTAACATCCATAAGTCATTGCCCTGGTTTTGTGGAGACCCTGGTACCCTGGCATCCACTGGATAGCCTACGAGTCTACATGTGGAAAACTTGCTGCACGGAGCAATTCTACATGGAACATCTCGACCACTAATGTTTGCACTTGCCATGTTTTAACAAGAGTGGGCAGCTACTTAAATAATATATGGGTGAGTAATGATGAACTTTGAACTTTAAAAGAGTCCAGGAGGTGCGTACAGGGAATTTAAAAGGCAAGAGTAATTAACTCCAGGAAGAAATAACAAAAAAAGCTGGCGGTAGGCAAAGTCTTTTTTAATCAAGGAGCGAGTGACAGGGAGGGTTTAGTCAAGTTTGAAGGGAAAGTGACAAATAACATAATCATTTTCTAATCTTCCAAGTGTGACACGATGAGAACTTCCACACTTTCTCCAAAAAGCACTCAATTATTCGTCATAATTCAGGTAAGCAGAAGACTGATTCTTTAACCACTTACTGCATCAAACTGACACCTAATCAAGTATGATAGATGCATATCCATTTTCACTATTTCCACAGTGTGACAAAGCGCAGATCTCGAGGAGGTCTCGAATGCTTCAAAGATGGATGCCCTCTGAACCTTAACCTTTTATTAGGCTGTTACGATAGAAGTCAGTCATCCATCCTCCAACTTCAGGAGTCAAACTCATCAGCACGTTCAAGACGGGTTTGAGCTGGATGACAGTGTCTGCGCCTGTCTCTGTTACTGGTAAGAACTAAAATATATTGCTCTTAAAACAGCCCCTCACTTTCACACACATACACAAGTAATAACTAAATGGCGTTTAGGACTAAACGGGCAAATCAATATTCTTCATGGTTAAATGTATTCACCACTACCAGCACATTCTCTATTTTAGACTCACAAAGGATGCTGGTGTCAAGCCTGAGGCAAGGTCACCAGGCAAGCCCATTGCCTCCTCTGGTTTAGGCAGGCATGGTGTGAAGGAAGGTAATAACTGGTGCTTAAAGAGGAGAGTGCAGGTCTTGGCCTAAACACAAATGAGAGGCTGCTGGGATGACTGGCCCACGGCCCACAGAATATTATTCACTTCCAAGACGACTATTAAAGCAGCCTTTCATATTTTTTCCGACTTCAGAGAGATAATTAGGGTCTCCATCTCAACAGTTCCATGGTGACCTTGGCTTTCTTTTAGCAGATGAATATTGGAGGGTAAGTGCTCCATGTTGCAGTCTGCTCTCTTCCTCTCCTTGACTTCACTGATGGTTTCTCAGCCAGGAGATTTCCTAATTACATTCTGTATTCAGGTGCCAAGACTGTCAGCAAAGAGTTGGTATCATAACATCACGAAAGTTCATTATGAATCATTGTGAAAAAAAGCATTTCTGCAGATCAACCTCAATCCATCTCTTTTGTGGAGATGAAAACCATTGATTCCATCATATATTTTATTATTTAGTTTTTGTTTCGTATCAAGATGACTGCAATTTAGTGACACATATCATCTGGTATTTAAAAGACAGACAAGACGGTATCAGCATATCATGTCTCCACAGACCTGAAAGATCCCTACCGGTCAACCTCAATACATGAGGTCTTTTTGTGCAGAACAAAGAGGAGCCCTTTCAAATTTGAACAAATTTGCTATGTGCAACATTAAAGACAACACATGGGTGCTCTGGCCTCCCAACTGCTAAAGAGTTCCAAAAGAGGTTATTTTGCCTCAGTAACTGTGATACTCAATACGGCTCCAGCATTTAAGTACAGACGATAATCCTAACATCCATACTGCAAATGAATAACAGTAACAAGCAAAACCCACTAAAGCAGAAAAGGTCCATCCACACAGTGAATCAGAAATCAGCAGATTGATCTTTGCGTCCTCCTCTGCACTTTGCTGATGAATGCAACAACAAACCTTTGGTAATTGGTCAGGGAGGCTGCTATGAAGGGAAACTTCTCAACAGCGTTAAACATGAGAATGAATCTATTCAAAATAAAACTCGTTGCACCGGAGCCGTGATGGAACAATTTGATCCGTCAATACCCCTTAGTCAGAGTGTAGTGCTAGCTCAGATAATTGAAATAAATTGCTGCTCAAAGCATGAGATCGATTGATCTTTATAAGGGTTATGCATCTTGGGACTTCTTTGTTGCATTTTGTTTTGCAGGTTTGATGAAGCGTCATCATTTTCTTTCACTGTAAACAAATAAACTAACCATGACTAACATCTGGTGTAAGTATGGTGTCATCACAATATGGAGGTACAAGCACTGCAGGGTTTTACCTAAACCATTCAATACTCACCTTTGGATGATGAGAAAGACCCATACAAATATCAGGCCGTCCTGACTACCATCGGATGTGGCCCACAGGAAATATGCCTGGAAAGTGAAGAGGAGGGAAAGAGTATGAGACAGTGAGACAGGAGATAGTCACAGAGAGAGTCACAGGGAGAGTCACAGGGAGAGTCACAGAGAGAGAGAGAGAGAGAGAGAGAGAGAGAGAGAGAGAGAGAGAGAGAGAGAGAGCTAGCTTTTACACAAGATGCATCTTGGGTTTCTGAGAGCGCTGAAGCCCGATTTATGTTCTGGCATTTCAAGATTTAATTTAGCCTGCATTACTCTGGGAGACACTCCTGACTGCCGAGGATCCGTGACACATCCTCCCCGTGGAATAAATGCCAGTGATAAATGCCACTATAAATAAAAAGGAAGGCAGCGACAGAATCTTTTACCCCTTTATTTACAAGCTACTGGGCTCACCATAAAAGGAATGACTTAATACACTGACATTACACAAATTCCTTTAAAAAAAGAAGAGGAGAGAGAGATATATATACAGGGGTCTATCCACAGAGTTATGCATCACACTTAACTCTGAACTTCTGACATCAGGAACCCATGAAATCAACAGAAAACAGCTGGGTAGGGAACATCTAGCCTGACCCTAAAATGCACTCTCACAGCAGTCCACTACTTTGACATGCAGATGGTGAGGTCTCAAGGTCAGGCTGGCAAAATTAGGCACACCAGAGAAGGGCCTGGACCTCTGTTTTCCAGCACACCAGATGGGTCTGGCTTTGGGGGGGGGAGGGAAGAGAACAGCTCTTGTAAAAACCACACTGACACACTCTGCCCCACAGATGGGATACTGGGCAATAGGAAAGGGGGCAAAAAGAAAGCACATCTGTGTGGTTACGTCGAGCCGTCATGACAGAGCCGGATCATCGGTTGCACCCACACGAGTGCGTTAGCGGTGAGGGGAGAGTGCAACTGGCAGTAGAGGCCCGCAGCGCTCCTCCTCACACTGAGTCAGATGTGGGGCAGAGCACTGAGGGACAAGGGTGGTGTGTGTGTGTGTGTGTGTGTGTAGGGGGGGGGGGGTGCCACATCTGTCCAGCTTTAATTCCACTGTCTGGTCATCACATACTTGGAATTGCAACAGTAGGGGGAAAAACAGAGGAAGAGATAATACTAGTCTGGAAAAAAATATAGCTTTTTCATAGTGATGGTCTAAGTCGTTTAATTCCTGGCTTAACGGATACCCTGCATGTCAAATGAAATAATAAAGTCTGCAGCTACAGTGCACTGTGCATATCCGGAGGTGAGAAAGAGAGCAAGAAGAAAAAAGAAAAAAAAACTAATTTACTGTGAAAAGCCTGCCTTGTTTAAAATGTGACGACATTTACAATTCCTGAGAGACCTGTGAAGGCAACAGCGGTGGCCTCATTCACAGCCTAGCAGACTGCAAGCCTCTGTCTGCTCTGCTCTGCATCTTCTAGCACTTTCTATACCAATCAATCTCTTCTCTGTGAGGCCCTTTGTTGGGCTTACAGGACAACAAATGGCAGTAAAAACAGCTCAACATGCCCTTCCGTCACTGTGTGATTTTTATATATCGCGATGCCTTGGTACCACGGTGTCTGCTTAGACCAGACCATTTGTCTTGCTTGACTATTTGCGCATTTAAATATAGGAGGCAGGAGAAAACATCCCATAATTACACCTTTAAACCCAGGCTACTGGGGTATTTTTTTGGTTTTTGAATGTAGCAATTTAGCCGCTTTTAAGGCGGAATTGGGAGTCCCTGAGCGGCAGCATCTTGCTGCATAAGGGCTTATGTGTTCAGGAGGGTCTGGTTACATTCCACAACTGCTGCCCTCACCAGACACAAAGCTGTATTCTTTAAATACTCAGCCCGAGGCTGAAGGCACTGTATTATTTTTGGGCAAAGGAGGTTTAGGAGGTTCCAAAAGTTATCCTGTTTCTAAGAATTTTTGCAGGAAAGTACAAAGAACTTTCGACTTTTGTGGAAGACTGTGTCTTTGAGGGAAAGAGATAATTTGTTCTGTTGGGTGCAGAACATCTGAGAAGTCATACACAAAGAAAGGGAGTTTTCTGTAAATAAAGAAAGATCTGGGCAGGGTTGGATGGGGCTAAGTAAGTGCCCAGATTAGGCACCATCAGGAGCAGCAAGGCACCACCAGGGGTTATGGAGGCAGAGTTGTGTCTGGCCCCAATCGATTAAAAAGCAATCTGCTGTCCATGGTCCATCTCGGGGCAGCTCTGTGACAGGTCCTTGATGAAGATGAAGCTGTGATGGGGGTTGAGCTGTCTGGCTACTCCCCCTTGTTTCAGTCTGCTGGGCATCTGAGAGTCAGTCATCCAAAGAGGGCAGTTTCTGGCTGCAGAAACATCAGTCCCACAGGCAAGAGCAACAGTGGAAAGACCAGCTTCAGAAAGCACAAGCACTTCCTTATTATTTGGAGTCATAAGAAGCACAAGACATAGATATGAGGGAGGGGCAAAAAAAAGCTGGTTAAGCATTTGGCTGGGACAAAAACAGGACAGGATCTTTACTCTCCTGGAACCTGAAAGTTTCCACCTCTGGCTGAAACTATGTTAGCAACCTTTTGGGAGCTGGTGTGGTAAGAATGAACCAAGTGGAGATGGAACAGGGCAGATTTTGACTTCATAAGTCATCTCACAAAAGAGTCCAGAGACATGAAAGCAATGGGTTTTAAACAAAATTGTGTTATCCAGCTCACGGGTGGGACCAACAGCCATTCTCTGGTGTGGAGCAAAGACTGAAGGCCCCCTGAACACCGAAAAAAACCTACAGATTTTATACTCTGAATTGTATACTATAACTCTCGTCTTGCTACAATTAAATCGATTCTAGGAGTGGACATAACACATTACTCTGAATAAACATCAGACATGGAATGATCCAATGTATGAGAAGATACTTGCCTCCCAGGGGAAAAACTCAGGCAAAGAGTTTTATCTTTACAGAACAGTGACAATGTCTAAGTTTCATGGCGACTGTTTCACCTAGTCTGGTATAACCAGACCCTAATTCTCGTTGTGAATAGCAATGCTCCATTGGGGATTGTTTCCAGTTGTTGTATTCTAATGGGAACAAGTCTTGTTGGCATTGATCAGTATGGGATGGCAATACTTCCTACTTTTCCACTAACGGTGCAAGCTTTTCCCAAAACCCGCTGGCAGTCAGGAAACAATGGGCCTCATGCAGCAACATTCTCTTAAATTTCTCTTATATATTCCTGCATGAGGCCCAATGTCTTTACCCTTGGTGAATAAATCTACACATTCTTCTTGTTCCAGCTTCCATTCCTCAATTCTTCACTTGCTACTACTGTTTGCATTGCTTTGTCTAGCACTAGCACTGCCGCCATTGTTGTTACTAAATATCTAAGTGGTCGCTTATTGGTCTGCCCTTCAGAGTGGCTGAGCGAATCCCCATCCGAACAGGGTTTCCAGACTGCAATCTCAGCAAAAATTGAGCTGAGAGCAATAAGCGGCGGAGTCAGGCTATGTTTCACCAGCAAATCACAATAATTTTTGTCCCAGTTGCTTTGACACTTGTTTTGACATCGATACGTCCTTCTCCAAACAAGGTACATTACATCATGCTGCTCAGCTAAAGGAAATACAAAAAGCTTTGTTTAAACACAAAATTACATTATCTATCTATCAAAGTCCATGTGTTAGCCTGCAACTAGGTTCCCTTTTTTGTGTTGGGGCGAAGATTGATCCTAAGCCTACGTCAGAAAGGTGGTGGCAGGCTGTGCGCCAATATGACTGAGAATAGCCATACAGGTCACACATGAGTGCCCACTGCTTCATCCCACAGACATCAGTCCAGCTGAGGAGAAAAATGGGTAGAACTGTCTGGACACCTGCTTTTGTCTAGATTAACTCGTTTGGGGACTTCACAGTCCAGTCCAGGTGTCTGGGTAGACAGCCACTGGGCTTGGGACTCTGAGGCGGTAGTCAGAAGGGAAGGTTAATTGAGACTGATTGGTGTGGTGATGCGGAGGGAAGCCGCACCAGCTCTGCCCTATAGAGGGGATGCTTGTTCAAAGACAAGGAGGACATCCATCCAGTGACAGAGGACCATGGCAAGCGGCGGTCTACAAAGGGGAGGGAGGCCGTGACGGCAGCCCAGTATGTAAGATGTGATTGAAGGAAGGGAGTGACATGGCCGTGCTAGTCGAGGGCATTTTGTGGAAGGTTCAATGCTTGACAGCTCTTCTCTGCCCTTGCCGGAGCGGTTTCTCTCTGAAGTGAGATGTAATGCCTTCCATTTTAATGCAAAATGCACTGTTAATGAGGACAAAATATCAGCGATACAGATGGGGGAAGAAAAAAAAAGAAAATCAAAAAAGTCGAAATTCCAAGAGGTAACAGCAGTGGATGAAACATGCAAGCAAATGAATCCAGCATCATTCGGCCTGAAAAACGCATTGTTTTGATTAAGACAATGCTCTCTTTGTAAAGATTAATTAAAATAAATGTAATTAGCGAGCTCTGGTTTCCCACAGCTCTAATGAGGGACATGGAGGCAACAGAGCCACCCTGCTAGCTTCACGCTACAAAGCTCCCTTTTTTCTGAATTATGGTCTCATCTTCCCATGCTGTGCAAATGCTGAAATAATTTACAGCGGTACGGCAACACACATCATTTTAATTCCAATTCCCTGTGGTTTATGAGCATTCATTCCATCTATCTATCTCTTAGGCATCTTTCCTCGTATCCTATCAAGAACTGAAGAGCAGCAGATACTTCATCATGCAATGGATATGGCAATGTGAATAGTCCTTCATTAAATATATAACTATTTGACTAATCAATTATTAATCTGCTAGCCACAAGTTCTGGATGCTCTCAGAAGTCTGGGCAAAAACAACGGAGAACCAACGGGTAAAACACAGAATGCCAGTGGGAAAAGCTGATGATGATAAACCATTAGAAATAATCTTCAACATGAAGTTATTAAGTTGTTGCCAAGTGTAAATGACAATGAACATCAGAATGGTGCACATTTGAGCAGAAATCATTTGGCATGAATGATGAATGAAAGTGTCGTAGGTGGAAGGTGGAAGGTGGAAGGTGGAAGGCTCACTGGTTTGTCTATGAGACCTGCCAGTTTAAACTCTAGATTTTCTCTCTCACACCTGTAATAAGTGAGAAATGCATACTGACAGCAATTAACACATGTATGGACAACACCACACAATACAGCACCGTGTTCATCACCACTAATTACTTATGGATTAGCCTGCAACAACTCAACAAGACAATTGGCATTCAATGGTAATGGCGCAGGTAATGGTCACATGGTGCTGGAGGCATAGAGCATAATGGGACAATAACCCGGGGAAGAAGACCAGCACCACCCCTCACCCACACAAACAAACAAACAAACAGAAACACAAACAACCGACGTAAACCCAGTACACTGTGTTCCCGCTGTGTCCACACATAGTAAAATATTTTCAAACTTAAATTTCTCTATAGTTATCTTATTTTGGCTACACAAGAGATGTCTATCACTGTCTATTTCAAAAGGATTCAATTATCGGATGAACGATGCATGAGAAGTTAAGCGAATTGATACATCATTTAGGGGTAACACGTCTTTGTAATTGTTCAGTGAACATCACCTTAACCAAATCCAACCCCTAACCCTAACTTTAACAATAAAGATAAAGTTAGCAGAAAAACTGTAAAGTGCTTAAAGTGTGTGATGCAAATTTTTATTTGAATCACTCAATTTCCATAATGGTGAGGCCAAATGAAGAAAAACTGGCAAAGAAAAAAGAAGAAATCAAAGTCTGTGCTTTATGGTACATATTGAATGTTTAATTTGAAAGAATAAATATACATTTCTATTTGTTAAATGTGCCGTGTCAAACTGTTACAACTTCTATATCATGAGTGCACCAAATAGTCGTTAATACAAGTCCTTATTTCTTTTATATTTCAAGCTTGTTTTTTTTAGTTTAAGCGTAGACTTATCCTGCTTCAAAGGGTCCAATAAGCCTAGGGCATGTTTTGAGCACAACAACCCTTTTACTGAATACTTACCTTTCATTTAACATTGTGCCACCATAGGTACATAGACAGCAGGCCCTTGGCATATAAACCTTTCTCGAGTTATTTTTACATTTGGCATCTCTTTGTCTGTCTATCTGTGTTGTGTAGTTCTATAGTTGAGCTTTAACTACCAAATAAAAGTCCAATAAGCCTAGTGCATGTTTTGAGCACAACAACCCTTTTACTAGATACTTACCTTTCATCCTTGTTTCCAGCAGGAGGTCTGGGAAAACTTTTGACTTTCAAGGTCAGATTACGAGTGTCTCGGAAAATGAGTGTTAGAATTGGTATGTCAGCCTGACAAAGGAGATGCAATCAAGATAGTACATGCATTGCTTTTTTAAAGTTTTTCTTTAATTGGGAATTTAGGTCAAAAATATAACTATGACAGATAATCAAAAAATTGCGAATAACAGCCCTGAATATCTAACGACCTCTATTCCCCATCAGCCTCTTCAAACAATCAGCCCTGCAGAATACAAAGTCCTTCTAATCCAGAAACTGTAGCCACCAGCACCATACAGCGAGCCCGGCTCTCGCAAATCCTAAACACTGAATTGACACATGGGAGCCTAAGACCAAAAAGCTTCATTTGGACAGAGACCCACATACCGAGAGACATGTAGCGGAAGACAGCTACCCATCAGCACAAACAATGCACGAGTAGCAGAGATGAATCACTGCAGAGCTGGAACTGAGGGAGCCCTCTGACGGGGAACAACCACAAAAGGCGAAAACAAATTCAGTGCTGTATTATTCAGCATCAAAAGTGGCCAAGAGTGACCCCTGGATGGTTGCTATAGAGGAGGGTAGATAAAATTGTGGAGCTATTGTTGTAAGCGACCTTAGTATGAATCCCCACATATTCACAGAGATAACAGGGATCCTTGTCAAAGGCTCCACGCATTTCTATTGGTGCTGAAATTATAGTCATTTGGCACGCCGTGAGTCACCTTCAAAAGGGGAAAAAAACGACACACTGCCTTCGAAAGGGAAGAGACAAACCCACAGACAGTGACTCTTTGACGTGTGAACAAACATCCCCCTACCGAAAACTGATAAGTGACTCTCCATCTCCGTGCGCTGATGGAGAATCGCCTCGCGTTCTATCAATCATGGATCCGACGAGTGCGTCTCTAAACACGGGTGCAGCTGCGGAACCAGTCAACCTGAAAAGAGATCCTCGCGAGCCGAGGCTGGCTGGTAATGGACCACCCCCATCTTCCTGTCACCCATCATTTAGGTAAGAGCAGTGGCTCAGCCTTGGCTGCTGTCAGGCCATGTCTTATTAATGTTGTCGTGCCTTTTTTTATTTCTTATGTCTTTTCCCTCCGTTGCTACAATTCTTCACGTCAACCTCTCCCTGGCTCATCTTACTCATGAGGGCTACCACTCCACAGCACTTGTTAGCAGACAAAATGAAGAGGAACATCCCCTCGATCTAGAGAGGCGTGGACTATCCTGCAAACACCAGAACTACAGAACCATGACACATCTCAGAAGTCTCTGCAATGCCCACAACCCTAAATAAGACCAATATGGATGAATAGCCTCAATTTTTTTGATTGGCAAACCTAGAGGACATTTGCACAAGAACCTGCAGATTCCTACTGCTCAATGCTACTCAGAGGTATTGCAGTAGCAGGCTAATTCTAGTCTTGCACTAGTCAAAGCTAATATTTGTTTCCATATCTCTCACACATAACAACAGAAATAATTCTGACTTCAGTAAAGCATTTCAGCAGGAGGGGGAAAAAAATCTGGCGTTTGGGCAGCGCAAAAAAATCCCTTTAACTGTGCTTAATTTATCTCCAAGTCTAGTTTCTCAATCTTAAAATGGTGGGAAGCATAAAAAGTATTTAAAAGTATTTACACTGCATCGACTGAACTGGCAGCCAGACATTTCCCTTTCTTTATGTGGCCCCATACAGCAGGAGAAAACACCATGCCCACTTCATTTCTGGCGGAGTGAAAATTAATTGGAGCAGACAAAAATCAATAATACTGGCTTCAGTGAGATTCAAAAATAATTGTCAGAGAACAAGATGGAGAATCTGATTTAGAGGAGGCTCTTAGTGACAGCCCACTGCAGAGACTATAGTTTTTTTACAACTGGAATCTTAAAGATGGGATGTAGGGAACTGAAGTAGCTTATCATTTATATTCTAAAGTCACTCATAATAAACTTAATATGTATTTGGTTGGGTCCTTGGTGTCAATCCAAATGCATAAGGAATGTCTTCCCTACAGGCCTGCATTTTCAGGACTGCATTGTTTTCTGCATCGCTTCTAAGCTAAACACAGTTTAATAAAGAGAATATCCATGCTTGTTTTGTGACGTACACTTTCACATTGTTCCTCATCACTCAAGTAGGGTTCAGCAAGTGGTCCGATTTCAATCTTTCTGCTGGTGCTGGGGTGTTCATGTGACAGGGTTGAGCTGCCAAGCTCCAGCATGCTGCACTGATCTCTGGCATCCATGCCAGATTAGTCTCTCTCCTTCAGTTCTCAGAGAGAAGCCCAAGCCCAAAACAGAAGGAAAGAGATAGATAGAGAGAGAGAGAGAGAGAGAGAGAGAGAGATCAAAGTGGAATGCTTAAAATGTCTTGGAATACACGTCTCTATCCCTGAGTTGTACAATCACAGCCTTCCCAACCAATATTTATTTACAGGAAATCCTCAAGTAAGGGCAATGCTGCAATTCTGCTCAAAGATCTGCATGTGCAAGGGAGGAGAAAGAGGAGAGAAAAAGACAGAGCAAGAGAGAGAGAGAGAGAGAGAGAGAGAGAGAGAGAGAGAGAGAGAGAGAGAGAGATCCAAATCAGCTCATTAAAAATGCCTGTGGGCAATCGCTGGTCTCTAGCATCTAAAAGTCAGCCATTAACTCTAAGCAGATGTTAACTTTCATCAGGGATACCCGGGCGACTTCACACAACGCAGCTCAGTTCCCACAGAAAGGGGCCAATTTGCCTGGTGGTCACAATCACAATAATGTCATATGTTGTCCCCCACCGGTGACCCGTGCACTGTCAAACCTACAAATCTACATTCTGCCTTGTTAGACTCCTCTGGCTTGGCTATGCTACAGAGAGAGAGAGAGAGAGAGAGAGAGAGAGAGAAAAGGAAAGTGAGAGAGACATAGAGACACTCAACTCCCAGATAGAGAGAGCACAGCTGCCCTCTATGGACAGAAAGATGTACTGCATGAGATAAGAATGCCACTGCTCTTCCTTTGCATATCTCACGTCTCTCTCACTCACGTGGAGGAGGCGCTGAGGATCAGGTGTGGAGCGCTAATGAAGGCGCTAATCCTGCCAATGTGGCAAAAGGGCCACTGCTGACTCACTACAACTGCTGATGCTGTGCGTGTGTGTGCATACGTGTGTGTGTGCATGTGCGTGTGCATGTGCGTGTGTGTATGCGTGTGCGTGTGCATGTGCGTGTGTGTGTGCGTGTGTGCATGTGTGTGTGTGCATGTGTGTGTGCGCGGGTGTGTGTGTGCGCGCGCGTGTCTTTTCTCTGTGGTTGGCTTCATTGGGATTTGCTCATTTCTCTCCAACTTGATTTTTTGATGTATGGAAACATGGAAACACAAGGGTAATAATAGATCCTCTTGGTGACCGTTGGGATGAAATCCTATTGAATCCTCCTCCTCGTGCCAAGTTCAATAGCCATGCAGCAGCAGCAGCCGCAGCAGCAGCAGCGTCTGTGTTTGCTTTTGCATTCTCAGCTCCCTGAGCCACATCCCCATTCTGCGGACGTGTGCGCCGGCGACACAGGGACAGAGACAGAACAGAGGAGGGCGAAAAAAAAGAAAGAAAGAAAGGGAGAGGAAAAAAAAAAGAAATCTAAAATCCCCCAGTAATAGATTTGCGGAGCGGGCTTAACAAACTGCTCCTGTGTGTACACTCGGCTTAAGGAAGAGAGAGAGACAGAGCAGTCCATGTTTCTCCCCCTGCTGGGGCCTTACGCTCTGGGATGCCATTAAACAGAAGACCTTGCAGGAAATTATTGTCCTGTGAGGAGCAGTCAGCCTGGCGCATTCCCCCGACTCTACCCAGATGATGCTTGTGTCTTCATGCGTACCAGCCTCAAACATGGAGGGACTGTTATTATATCTTCCAAATGTTCTGCCCTCATGTCAATATGATGACACGGAGACAAAGGCAGTCACGACGGCACAACAGAAACCACAATATCGCCGGGACACCGCGGCTAGCCTGAAGGTATCCAACACAGTGCAAATGTCCTTAGAGTTCACCACAGTCCGCTATGAATTATCCCACTTAAGGTTCGCTGCCTTGGTGCATATTTAAAACAATGTGTAGACATAAATGTCAGCACCAGTCTCCTCTTCTCCACAAATAAGCCAAGATGAGAGGGGGAAGCAAATCTAAATAGGCATTTCTCCAAGGCTGCTTTTTTTTTGCATACCAAGCAGGGCCGTGCTTTGGCAAATTGGCCGCTTATGCAATGAAGGAAGCATAAACTGGCCCATTATAGGCTAGAGGTGCCAGGGGTCTGTCTCTGGCTGGGGCCCCTTCAGCCGGAGTGAGGGGTCCAGTGGGCTGTAGCACACGTCAGCTACGAGGCAAAGGGCTGCGTAGCGTAGCGTGGAGAACGTGGAGAAGAACACACGACACATCTCCAGTCATGCATGTATGCAATCGGACACACATGTTCATCCTCTGTCTCACACACACGCACACGTACACGCACACACACACACACACACAAACACATGAACACGCATGCATGGACTTACACCAACACACAGGGACACGTGCAAGTGTTCACGTACTGCACACACCAAGCAAGAGAGTAGCGCTCACATGGCATGGAACACAGGGCAAGATAAAAAGGATGTTATGAGTAGACTGCAGCATCAAATACATGTAGCATCTTACAGAACATAAACCCCCTAATGATTTTACATCCTCTACTCCTTATGACAGGACACCTGAGGCTACGTCTCAGAGAGCTAGAAACGTGTGAACTAGCTGGCAGACATTTTCTCACCCGCATGCCAGACCTCTTGACGCCTGTCACCCTGACACAAACCACCAGGCAATGGGGACGGCCATGGAAGGTCACGGGTGCAACAGGGGCGAGGGCCCGAATGCTGGTCCCCGGGTGAGCCACTGGCATGCTTGGCAGATCACCTAACCCCACCAGGCCACTCCTCAGTTGTCGCAATCCCAGACCGGACCATGGTCTCTGTCCACTTGTATCTGTCCCACCTGTGTAGGAGAGCTGTGGTGCAAGCAGCATTGCGGTCATTTTCCGATCCCACTCCCCACCTCTTCTCTCCAGCTCATTTCCTGTCAAAACCTTCACTATCTTATCTGATTTAAATGCAAAAAGCCCAAAAATAAATCTTTAAAATAAAAAATAAAATAGACCTGTGTAATTAAATCAACAGAGGAGACAGGGCCGGGTGTTCTGCTGGACTCAGCGTCCACTGAGGGCCCCCTGCAGCCAGGGCCTGTTTCTATCAGCCACCTTGATAAACATGCATAAGGCATAAGGACACAGGAATGCACTCGGGTGGACAAAACCATGTAGGTTTGAAGAGATTGCCGGTTACAGACTGTGGTTTGCTTTTGCGGAGTGCTGCTCTTGGTGCATTATGCAAAGGCTTGGCCACAAAGTAAATCTGAATTCTAGTTACATAGATTATTTCACTTCCATATCTTGCTTTTAAGTGATGGCTTCTTTTTATCGTTTAGATAAGGCTTTTTCGATTCGAGGACGAGGATGTGAAAGAAACACAATGTGCGTCCCTGTCAAAGGATGAAGAATCCGAGACTCGATGAGAGAAAGAAATGCGTTTTTTCTACCAAAATGTTCTACGTTTTACATTATTAGTCTGCCCATTTCCATTATCATTTTAGTTTATTGCCCAAACATTCCCTCATAAACATGTTTACGTTTATCTCAGAAAAGCTAGAATTTTCTCTTTTCCCAGCCTGGAGGAGCACAGCAGTCCAAGAACAGTCCAGCATTAGCAGCTGTCACAAAATTAATCATCTCCAAACACTGGAGAGACAACTTTATGAAACTGCCTCGAAGCAATTCCATTCCATTCAGCGCAGTCTAAACACAGCACAAATGGCCTCAGATTCATAAAGCTGTGGTGCTATGTATACAACGATTCAAACCATTTCACGCTCAAATTGCTCACAATTCAATATAGCCATGCTTTTAAGACATATCCAGTGACCCCATTCAGAATGTTGATACACATAAATAGCATGCATGGGTATGGAAAACTCATGAAAATGACAGAGCAAATTGGTGGTTTAGTGTGCATGGAATGGCCTTCACAAGAAAATATAAGTCCATTTCCTGAACCCCTACATCAGGCTTAAGTTTGTAATATAAGCAAGTGCTCCATGCACACAGACTTGAGTTCTTGACATACTGGCTCGCTCCAAGCTAATAAAAAGGAAAGGAGACATACTGTATAGCTCACTCGGAAACATGGAGATCTGCCTAACTGGCATTCCCCATCCAGGCTCGGTCTCCAAGACAACTGGCCTCCATCCGCCTCTGCCTGAACCAATTACACAACCCCTCCAGTCTGGTGTCTGGACTTCACATGCAGACATCAGATTTCTGCACTGAGACTTAATTTCCCCGCTAATGCATTACAACATCTTCTATAGTCAATGTTAGGCAGGCTGTCTGTGACTTGAACCCCTTATGTGAAGAAAATTCTAGTATCCAACTACATAAATCAATTATTGAATATGTGGGTTTGATTTTCTATGCCTGACAGAGTGCAGTGATTACGTTGGTGAAGAGGAGAGTTTAGTGGTGACAAATGCAATGCCTTCATACGCAGCATGGACAAAAATACACAAATAGGCACCAAGAATGTACTCAAAAACCACAAGAGGAAGAGCAATATGATATCTGTTCTCTGCTTAATGTACGTATGCAGTGATCTAACCGTGTAAATAATTTTCCATAGGCTAGTGCTCCTGTTTAGCCTCTAGCTGAAGCACCTCTGCAACCCAATCCCACTGCAAGACAGATGTCACAAGAACACAGGAGTGCGACACCTCCGTATCAAGTAACAAACAGCTTTCTTCCTGTAAATCCAAGCAAGCCAACAGACTCAACACCATGTCAAGCAGACTTATGATCTGCCTCTCCCGAGGACAGGACAAAAATGAAGAAACAGGATCTACTGACGCATAGGAGTAAATGCCATGGAAAAAAGGACGAGAACTCCTTAACATAGCATTTCTCTGGAAGTCTTCGGAGTCACGAATGACTGAGTGCGGTTCACTATCTGTCCCCGCTAGCTCCAGAACCTAGCGAGCAGCAGAGGTACCACACACACACATACACACACACCGTTCCCCTGACGACCCAGCCGCCCTTCTCAACCGGAGACAGGCAACAGACTCTCACTCGACCGCATGCCTTAAGGCAATTCGCATGGAAACGCCAAAGCTCCCGTGAATAATTGTCCTGGAGTCTAAAGTAGCATGAAAATACCTCTACTTCAGCGCCAAGAAGGTAATCCAAATTAACTCCAGCTAGGCCCTCCTACACCTGTCGCTTTGGCCATGGCTGAGGACAGAGCTTTGCCGCTTCATTACCCAGCAGTTCAAAAGGAATGAGAATGTTTTCCTCTGCTGGTGGAGACCTTTGAAAGGAGAGCGAATCCCAAAAAAGAAAGACCTCGAATCAACAAACTGCACCCCCCGTCAGCACATTCAACGCCCAGAACCAGACGGGTCGTCCAGCACCAATCTGTGAAAATATTGACATTCAGGAAGATTGAATGGATATCAAATATGTCTCATGAGGAGAGACAATGCTTTCCAAGCATGCCGTTAAAAGCTACTGAGCTCTCAGGTTTAAGATTGTTAGATAACCTTTCCCTGCGAGTGAGGCTCTTCCAACAGAAGAGTACACAAAATAGTTGGTTAGATCCAGCATGGATCAAGTGAAATATTAATCATCTCATAAATAAACTATTTTGCTGACTGACCACACAGAAGGAAATTATAACCAGAGACAAATGATATTGGCAAAGAGCTCTGCATTTCACAGTATCATAGCTGTACAAGGAGCATTATAATGACCAACCAGGCACCCTACTATCTGCCAGCACATCCAAGAGGCATTGTGTGACTGAGGTGAAAACACACAGAGTGGAAAAGATACTGCTAGACAGAGAAAAGGGAAAGCCAAGGCAGTGAAAGAGAGAAGGGGGAGGGTGGCAGGCAGGCAGAAATGCTGTGAGAGATGGAGTAGATAGAGGACCCACCACAGCTTCATTGCCACCATATTCCATATTCTAAATGTCAGATGCTTCTTAGGCAGATAAAAGGAGCCGCCGATAAGGAAACAGAGAAAGGGGGTGGGGGGTGGGGTGGGGAGGCCATCCATAAGAAGCTGCATCTGATTAGCCAACCACAGCCCTGAAGAAACAAAGGATAATGGATCATTACTTAATAGGCCATAGGCCCACTGAAAACTAAAATATTCTGCCATGACAAGTATTAATTGGTGGCCTTTCGCTAGGTGATAACCTGGGAAACCAGTGACCTATCATTGCGGAGCTGGAGAAGGAAGGATGAAGATATGTCTCTCTGTCAGCCTTTCAATGAGGGCCATGAGACGTGACATTAATATATGTCCTTATTGAAGAGGTATGACATTTATGTCGATCATGGAAGAAGAAAAAAAAGAACGGCTAATGGTCGTAAGTAGTACTAAAGACCTGCTTTAAAAGAAGAATTTATTCAGAGGCTAAAAAAAGAGTACAAGCGTTGTGATAGTGAAGCATTAAAAACTGATTTAATTACAACGTTTAAAATGCCAGGAATGCCTCAGGGTTCAAAAGTGTCCGTGTCCAGACGGAGTGCACTGGAAGTCCAGGTGGCTAATGCCCGGGAGCCGGGTGACGAAGCAGCCCTCCTCTTCCTCTTCCTAGAAGAGTGCCTCCTTTCCAGACGCCTCCAGCTCGCCATCCTCTGCCGCTCATCACTACGCACATGTGGTGGCTGTCAAAGCGCATCATTTACAGTTCACTTCACCCACCCCACCCCACAGCCCGCTTAAACAGCCTGATCTTAAGAACCCACGTGGGGGTTATTGACGCCTTGGATACACGCCTCCCTGCTCGATTTCAGAGTTGTGTGTTGTTTGTTTATTTCTCTGTGCTGGTGGATTGGCGAGAGAGAGAGAGAAAAAGAGAGAGAAAGAGAGAGAGAAAGAAAGAGAGAGATAGTGCTGCTGAAGTAATGAATGATGACCACTCAGCATGAAATGCCCTTTGAACTGGATTTACACTCCAGGAGGTGGACGTGCTGGCCTGCAGAGAGAAAGAAAGAGAGAAACGAGAGAGAAATGGAGAGAAAGAGAGAGAAAGAGAAAAGAGAGAGAAAAGAGAGAGAGAGAGAGAGAGAAAGAGAGAGAGAGAGATTGTGCCAGGAGGGGGACGTGCTGGCCTGCATAGAGAGAGAGAGAGACAGAGGGGCCAAACTGTGCGGCTAAGGTCTGACCTCTTTCTGGCAAAAGCCAGTATCTGTGAGCGGCCAAGGCTGAACAGCATGTGTATGTGCATGCACACTCGGGAACGTTTAAGTATATGTGTATGTGTATGCACACACATTTATGTGCATGGCGAAGTATGCATATGTATGTGCATATATGAGACCGTGCTTGTGCATACATATACATCTATGTGAATCATTATCGGAAAGGAAAAACAAATATGTAGCTCACGGTGACCAGCATGGGGAGCAACAAAGGGTTCGGGCCATTGAGTCAGCACCAACAAAATGTCAACCATCTGACTCACTGGAACCAGAGAAAACAATCCCACTCTCCTTACAGGGGACCCGTCGGACATTCTCATGCTCCACTTTTTTCAAGGCATGTTGGTTGTGTATTGAAATAACCCCTCTCAGATGTCAGGGGCGCCCTGATGACAGAGGGGTAATCTACTTACGTCTGTGTCTGACGACGCTCTTAATTCTTCATGCCCGGCATACTGCAGCTTAAAGAACACACAGTGAGTAAACACAGGGCGGGCGTGTTCAGGTCAACAGCAATACCGTAGCTTCGCAAGACCCTTTGTCTGAGCATAATATTACATCAAAGTTTAAGATTAAGGCTGCGTTTGGCATGCAATTATGTAAATGGCCAAACATGGAGCGTTATTATCCTGACCAGAGGTTACATCATTTCCATAAAATCTAGGCGGTCAAATTCGACCCACAAATAGGGTCTGTGGTTGAAAAGGGTGGGGCAGGAGAAGGGAGATCAATGCAGTGCTTCTATTTATATCTGGAAAAGAGGGAAGGGTGAACAGAAATATCCATGGCTGTAGAGCAGATTGAGTGGAAGTCCATCAGAGGCTGAGGCTGGTGACCAGGCTGTGCTTTGAAGACCAGTACTGACTGGAGAGTAATGTGGTGGTGTGACCAGGCTGTGCTTTGAAGACCAGTACTGACTGGAGAGTAATGTGGTGGTGTGACCAGGCTGTGCTTTGAAGACCAGTACTGACTGGAGAGTAATGTGGTGGTGTACCAGGCTGTGCTTTGAAGACCAGTACTGACTGGAGAGTAATGTGGTGGTGTACCAGGCTGTGCTTTGAAGACCAGTACTGACTGGAGAGTAATGTGGCGGTGTACCATGTTGTGTGAATGTATTTCAACACATACACTGACGAAAAGCATGTGCAGCTCCCTACTGACTATAATTAGCTCTTTTAAGTAACCCGATTAATCTCCCTATCCTGGCCTCTCTGACACATACACATGCACACGTAAACAGATGCAGGCGCACAAACAAACACACACACACACACACACACACACACACACACACACACACACACACACACACACACACACACACACACACACACACACACACACACACACACACACACACACACACACACACACACACACACACACACACAAAATACGGATTCCTGACTCTCTTTACACCCTGAAATCAGAGAGCTGTCAAGAGTGCTCACTGAGGCTTTGCACATCCTGACTGAGCCATGTCAGTGTTCACAGAGCCTGCTTCACAAGCACACAGACACACACGCACACATGGATGAAACACAAACACACACGGATGAAACACACACACACACAAGGATGAAACACACACACACACACACACACACACACACACACACACACACACACACACACACACACAAACACAGAGACATACATACATACAAACACACAGGGATAAAACAAACAAACACAAACATAAACACACAACCACCTCAGTTACTCATGGGAGCATGGCAAGCTCAGGGTGTTGAGTCTCCAGTAGTGGCTCCTCTCTCTCGACTGACTCTGAAGGAAAGCAAGTGAAATTAAACCCAAATTAAAACCAAAAGGGCACTCAAAGAGCGCAGACCTCCCCATGACCAAATGCCGAATCTTGCAATGTTGAAGAAATTGATAAACAAATGTTGTGGATCGGCTCCAACATTTGATGAGTTCCTCCCATGCTCAACCCCTCCACCAAGTTTCATGAACATCGGTTGACAAACAAACAAACAGATATACAAACAAAGACAAACAAACAAACGGAATGGAAAACCAACCCTCCTTGGTGGAGGTAATTACATGCTGGAGTTCAGACTGAAACTTCAGATTTTGGTACTCAACTGGGAGACTCCTTTGGGTATCATTTTGATTACTGAGATTTTTCTCTTCCATCTATTAATGCGCGACAGATGATACACCCGAAAAAAAAAAAAATTTCTCAGAAGATCTTTCTAGAACTTTCTTATGCAATAATTTGGAAATCAAAGACACAGAGAGATACACTAATGATCATTTCTCAGTCCCTTAGTAACCTCAGAGAAGTGATGCAATCCCATATGCTTCAGATGGGGTTGGGTAGGGGTGGTGAGGGGGGAAGGGGGATTGGTAGTTGAAGGGTTGCCCTGTGATCTACAGGAAGTGGTTTCTAATGAAGAGCTTCTCTGGGATACTTTGGAATTCATGTAAAGCCAGTCTGCTAGAGGTTCAGATACCTTTTTTTTGAGTGTTAATCTAGCAGTTTGCCCAGATTAGAGCCATGACTACTTAAATTGGCTTAATATTGGGGCTAAACTGTCTAATGGGGGAAGAGAGGCCGTCGGCAAGGGAGTCTTTAGCCCCCAGGAGATTAAGGCACTTTTGGGGTTCATATGCAGTGATATCTTTGAACATTTTAACAACTTTTAACATTAGTTCCAAAGTCACATTTATTTATTTAAATTCTGCAAAGTTAAGTTTAGGTACAATAATACGAGAGTAGTATGCATGTCATATTTGTAATTTTCTCTAAACTCCCTATAAAATAATCATACTCTGAAAAGTATTTGTTTATCTTGAGCTGGAATACGTGCAAAAACATATACTGAACCATAGCTGCAGCAAAAACACATCTCTGAAAGCTCTGACACCATCACCGGATTTTTCTAGAAAAAAGATCTACAGTAGCACTGTACATGCATATAATATAAATGACAAGCGTGTAAAGTATTTAATCCCTAACAAATTAATCACCCATAATTAACAATAAACCACAGATAGAATATCATTCCAACAACACAAAAGGGGGAGCCCAAAAGCAGGTTGAATAGGTATGAGAAGTGCCATGTAATTAGCCCCCGCAGCAGATGGGAGTGAGCTTATCTTAGTGCAGCGTAATAAGCGCTAATGGCTCCCTGCACTCAGAGTGATGAAGGCTGAGGGGCCAGGGGGGGTCATCCAGCAGGCGGCCAGGCCAGTCAGGGAGGCTGAGGTGGCTGGTGTGGCCTATGGCTGATGAGTTGAGATTATCCAGAAAACAGCCAGAGAAATGGAAAGTAGAGAACAAGGTAAAAAAAAAAGCTCAGCATCAGCTGGAGGGGCAGGGCTGCAGCATGAGCCACATGTAGGAGAGAGGGTTTAGCAGGGTGATTGGCTTTATATAGAAAGAGGTGAGCCAGCTCCAAGACACACACATACACGCAGACACACAAATGCATACGGGTGAGTTACCATGGTACGGTGTGAGTTGCCATGGTACGATTAAACACCAAGGTTTATTAAACATCACTGGTAGTTAAAGAATGTATGGCTTCACTGTACACTACATGCTCTGAATAAAAAGAAAATCTGATGAATAACTAAAAACAGACACACACACACACACACATTTATGTATACGTATACATATACATACAAAACACATATCAAACGCTCATACATACAATAAAGCTACTTGTTTTTTTGCCAGACTGGGCACGGAAGTATCATTTCGCTTTTGTACAGTAATACCCACGTGCTCTGCCAACCTAAATACCCGGCAGAGAGGTAAGAAGATTGAAACCTCCAGCGCCTCAGATACAGTCATCTGACTCTTAATCCAGCCCCTGTGTTCAAAAGAGGAGGGGAAGGTCATGCATTCTAGGTTACATCCCCACAGAACAATGAGGCAGAGGCGGAACAGAATCCCCATAAGCCAGCGGCCATGTTCCACCAACGAACTGAAGAAAAATTAAGACAGCACAGCATAGCAACCATATGATACAGAAAGGAAACAAGCCAGTGCTCTTCACCGGCTGACTCTAAGGCTACAAATAATATCACATGCAGAAGCACAAATGGCATTTGTGACAGTGTGTACTATTTGAGTAAAATGTAGTTGGAGCACATTAGGCGCTTGACTGGATGAAACGAACACTCGTCCAAACCACCCATTGCCTTGCTTACATTGTTACATAACCTCAATTTATAGCCCATCAACCATTTTTTATTGCCAGGCTGGCACTCCGCATAAAGCATATTTTCTTGTGTCAAGCTTTGCATATAGGAGCTCAATTACAGCAATGCACCATGGGGCAGTCCACAACGCTTTGATCTGTCCTGTACAGAATGATAATCACACTGCGCTATGTAGACGGAGGAAAAACATTTAATGGCAGTAGCTCCTTCTACGCACTAAATGTATTTTCAAACTGATTTACTTTACTAGTATGAGTCTCCCTGGTGATGTGGCTAGTTACGTCCACAGCTTTTTCCAATCTGGGGTGTGGCCTACATAATTACTGTTCAAATAAATCAGTGAAGGATGAGGAGAGCTGACGGGTTTCCCTGTGGGATTGTGCTTCGTTAAGCACATGATGACACTTTTTAGTTTTCATGTTTGAGGTCAAAAGGCTTCCCACTACAGTACATGAGACTGAGATGTACTTTATGATGACAAACACTGTCACCTTGGCATAGAAGTGTGCATGAGTGCTACTGATGTCTGACAATGACATACGTGGGGGGAGGATTATGAATGGACAACACCAATAAAGAATGCCGCCTCGAAATGAAACACTTCACTCCATAAGCAATTCCATATCTTCTACATCTAAACCACATCATACCGTTTAAAAACCCATGTTATAGTACCTTAGTAACTAGGTGCATGTCTGAAATAAATCAGAATTTCTGATTTATGAGGCATTGAAAATGAACAAAAAAATCCTAGAAACTGGAAAGAGCATGTTTTAATTACTAAGTGCACAAAATATGAAGATGGTACCTTGAACGAAACTATATTTATTAAGGTATCAAACATTCCATGTTTTACTATACATGAAAAGGCTTTGTTTAAGGCATATATATACGGTATGATGTGGCATATATATATATATATATACAGTACTGTGCAAAAGTTTTAGGAAGGTGTGAAAAAATGCTGTAAATCATCGAGTCTGTCTGGGATTACATGAAGAGACAGAAGGATTTGAGGAACCCTAAATCCACCGAAGATCTGTGGTTAGTTCTCCAAGATGTTTGGAACAACCTACCAGCCGAGTTCCTTCAAAAACTGTGTGCAAGTGTACCTAGAAGAATTGATGCTGTTTTGAAGGCAAAGGGTGGTCACACCAAATATTGATTTGATTTAGATTTATCTTCTGTTCATTCACTGCATTTTATTAATTGATGAAAAGAAACTGTTAACACTTCCATTTTTGAAAACATTCTTAGTTTACAGCATTTTTTTCACACCTGCCTAAAACTTTTGCACAGTACTGTATATATATATATATATATATATATATATATAGATAGACAGATTCTACCAGAAATTGATTAAACCCCTAGAATAAACATAAATTGTAATGGTTCAATAATATCATTTATATATCTTCTAGAAGCACATAGTTGTGTGGTTCCACTAGCCAGTCAAATATCATTGCTGATGGCAGCAGACCCCTGCTACTCTGCTGTTGCATACTTGCTAAGACCTGTTTACTAGCTGATGTCAGCAGCAGACCTAGAAGTATATTTTACTTCAGTGCATCTTTTGTCTTTGTCACTGTTGCATACACAGGTCTTTATTTCTATATGACATGGCTTCATCTTTGGCACCATGCTCCATGTCCATTGGCACTGGCTTCAATGATTACTTTAAAGTTAGATTAAGTCTGAGATTTTTTTACATAATCCATTGTGACAGTCTTCAGTACAACTTATCATTACTCCAATGGAGTATGGTGCCAAATATGTGCTTCCAGAAGATAGTTATTGAATCATTGCAAATTATGTTGATACACAAGCAGAATAATAATATATGCCTCAAAACAGCCATTTATGTTTATGAGGGCCACATCCTCTTTTTAAAGTCTCCATATCTCAGAAACTAAAGAAGATGCAGGCTTAAATGTACTTTGTACCCTAGTTGTGAAGTACATAACACTATTAACATAAAGTATGAAGCAAATCCAAAATGGTTAGTCGGGAGCACTCTGTTAATTTCACATGGAATGACCTCCAAAATAGTATTAAAGCAATTCATCTTTTTCTGGGAGACTTCTAGTGCTTTTGGAAGAACGGATCACAAGAAGAGGCTTGCAGGATTGGAGGTGGGGGTGTTAGGGTCGGGGGGTGGCGGGGGGTCTCTTTAATCTTCCTACATCTTGCTGACATGACCAGCTGTTGGAAATGTTGCTGAGCGTCTAGGATGCCAGGGGCTGATGCCCCAAAGCCCAGATTGGGCTGGAGGGACTAGAGGAATTGAGGATGGAGCAGGGGAGACAGTTGTGTCCATTATGGAAAATGAACTCCAGTCCAGACCCTGGCTTTCCAGTTGCGGCCCCTTCCAGTGTAAGCTGTTCATTATCTGGCCACAGAGAGTGCCAGGCCACTCACCAAAGTAATCTCCTCGCCGATCCTGTAATGTGTTATGTCCGTCAGGCAATGAGGGTCAACTAAACCTGATCCCCCATGGTATCCAAGCAGGCTTTTGGCTTCCCTTTTTTTGTTGGCAGTTCTTAATCATTTCAAGCAAATTCATTACTATGAGAAAAAATAACTGCTGTTGAGGATTGAATGTGATGACATTGTGCACTCTGCGTGCTGTCCACTGATAAGCATTTATTTTAGTAGAGGATGAGCCAAGTGTCTGTTTTCAGTGTCAGTGACAATCTGACCAGATGCCTTGGAGTTTCTATGCACTCGTCAATCCTAATAACCATCAGCCTCATAACATACTTGACCTGATCACGGCGTCTGAGTACGGCATGTAGAGCGCATCAGCAGAGGCATAAACATGAATCTATTCGTTTTTTTGTCCTGACAAATGTTTTTCTCAGGAAACAGCCTCCATGTCAAAACACTTCCCACAACTGGTAGAACTCGATTGAAATGGAGAGGATCTGCTTCACAGGGCCTCCTCAAGTGTACGGAAGGATACATTTAAATTCTGAACAGGGATGATTTCCCCTTTGAGAGGCTGCATACAGGAAGAATGGCAGTTGCTTTGTTCGAGGTGAAACTCCCTTTTGAGCCTCTGGGGAGCAGGAGGCTTGAGATACTGTACGTGAACCTAACCGGGGTGGTAACAATGAAGAACAAAAAAACACAACGCGCAACAACCTTTCACCTTGTACAAGTTGGTAAAGACAAACATAAGAACCTGATGTTTCAATGAATCAACGGAGATTTTGCCCTGTCTTGCCCGCTCGCTCACTCTCTAACGTCATTGCACGGCTGCATTTTCTTTCCTCTGGTCCTGTCTGCAGTGTAATCATTATCAACACAAATAATTGAGGTCGCTCAACTTGTCATGAAGTTGAATTGTTTACCTGACATATTTCCTGCATATCAGTGTTTAATCAAATGTTACATATCTTATCAGTGTATTTCCTTTGGATTGTTCTTTTAAAAATAATGAAATAAAAAAATAACATAATTTAAGCTTTCTGAATGGTTTGTTAAGGGGTCAATTGCAAAGGGTTAAGGATAGAGCAGAGTAGAGCAAACGAATGTTTAGAATTTACAGGCAATATTCGTATGAGTATTTTAAATATAGCATCAGCTCGCTCTCAAAAAAATATGCATTTGTTCATATAGAACAGTAAGCTACTGTGCTCATCGTGAGTAAGCAGAATACATTTACCGGCTTCAATCTTCTATATTGGTGAAAAGACAACTCCCTCAACTCCCTCCAGATGTATGATATCAAATCACAGCAAGCAGGCGAATGACATCCGATCTAAGGGAGGTGTTTGATGATCTGAGATCACTGGCGAACCACAGAAACAAATGAACGACACAAAGAACAGGCTTAGCAGAGCTGCCCTTGAAGCCGAGAATCAGCCTGTCTGAAGCCAAAACAGGTGCATGTTTCAGATAAAGAGGATGTGTTACTTCCCCCAACAATCTACGTCTCATTTGGGGTGTAGCATATCAAACCATATCATTTGGAGCACATTTTGGAGTCAAGCATTCTACTTCCTGCCAGCCAAAGTCTTTCTTACAGAGAGTGCTGGGTGCACTGACTGTGAATCTTTATTCCAACACGCTGCAGCAATGGAGCAACTTCAAGGCAGCACCTCACACGATTCTTCAGTAGGGTCCACTGAGCAATGCGCCATGGGTTACGATCACGACAGAGAAAAAAAAGACTCCCGGCTGTCAATTTCCTACAGCACTGAAAATCCACAATTTCATTAGACACAGGCCAACCCCCACACTGACAAAGCCCTCTCCATGCGTGTCCTATTTGTCCAGTGTGAGAGTATTCCTGTCCCATTTCTCAGACATGGTCCATTCATAAAATGATGATACCATCAGACTCACGGATATGACTCATTGTAGTAGGTAGGAGTATTTTTGGTGTGTGTGTGTGTGTGTGTGTGTGTGTCACATTCTTACAAACTACTGTGTAAAACATTTATGAGGCAAACTTGTTTTGAGAGGCATGTCCAGGATACGTGACCTACAAGAGCACAAGTGTGCATGCATTAAGTATGAATTAGAGGAGTTAAGTTATCAAGTCTAGTACAGCGTCTCCATTACTGGTCAGGTGGCTTCCTCCACAAAGGATTGCCCTTGATTTTCCATCCATGCAATCCCTCCTCAGACACCTCCCCCACCCAGTGACACCCCCTACCCATCCTCCAAAGCCCCTCAAAGAGTTGTCACCCCCCTGACATTCACTCTCTCTGAATGATGAAATGCATCCCTGCTCTCATGACACCACCCCCACCTTTCCCTTTCTGTCTGTCCATCGCACTCCTCCCTCCCTCCCTCCCTCCTTCCTTCCTTCCTTCCTTCCTTCCTTCCCTCCCTCTCTCTTTTCTTCAGCTCTTCCTCCTTACCTCCCTCCCCCTGTGGTGGCGATATGAGAGGGTATCCTGCTGGGGCTGTTGCTGCTGCTGCTTCAGTGATTCTCCTATCAAGTACGGCATGCTACTCTCACCACCCAAACCTCTGGCTCACCACTGGCTCTAGAAAACAACCCAGCTAACTTACTCATGACATCTCCTGCTGATTAGAAACAGAGTCAATCAACTACATTTGTTCAGAAGGAGCGCCTGAGAGATGTGCAGACCAAATCAGCCCTGGGTCAGTACCGCACTCTGTGGACACACAGGCTCTGATTCTAGCTCTAGCTGTTTTTTCTCCGTCTCCCTCTTCCAAATGTTCTCCCTCTTTTTTATTCTCTTGCACTGTCTCCTGCTCTTCCTCTCCCTGCAGTATGAGATCCAAGAGGGCCGTTATGGTGGAGTGCAACACATTGTCTCCCCATTAGGAGGCACTCAGGACATCATGGGTGCCTTTTGTTTTTACCCATTAGATAATTAACGAGAGAGGGAGAGAGAGAGAGAGCAAGAGCAAGAGCACAAGACCTGGTCCATACCGCAATTACCACTCTAACGGATGACTGTGGGATTGGGCCAATGTCTTTCAGTGACGGCTCGCACCAAAAGTGGGCTGAATTATACCCAGACGATTACGGCAATTAGGAGGCCATTTGAGGAGAACAGTGGCCATAACTCAAGAGTGTGCTTCATCGGTTTCACAAGGGAAATAAAACGCTCTGCAGCCAATCCTTTAGGCCTTATCAGTCAATGTGACAGCAGTAGGATGAGTGATAGAAGTCGTTGCTTAACTGACAGATACAATAATAATTCAACAGAGAGAGGGAATCATGTCAAAATGTTTTAATCCAAGCCATAATAACAATGAAAGTGTTGCTTTAATGACTGCTACCCATCCATGGGCTGTTTTCCTGCTTATGCCACGATTACAATACAGCCAAATGGTTTAAAGCGGAACAATTTTCTTCATGCTAATGTGTAGCACTGAACATTAGTGGTTACTGTTAAGTTTGTTTACTACTGCTAATATACGCTGGTCAGAATGCTCTTACAGAACAGTGCTTAAACAGTACACATATTGACACACTGTACCATTTTGATAACACGATGAGCAATTCACATAGCCTAAAGTTGGCCACACACAAGACAGGTAATGACCTTGAGTTGGGGCAGATCAGTCATGATCTGTGCTGACTTTTCATTGTAAACATTCACAGGGTTGAGGCCATACATATTCATGTGTGGAGTCCAGGTAGAATATTTTGCTCAGTAAATGCTGCAGATATTCTGCGACTAGACATAAAACAGCTTAAAGGGGTGTCTCCTGGGTGAAGACTAGGTTTTGCTATCCAGATGCCTCTGCAAAGCTACAGTTGATGGAATGCCAACGTGTGCATCTGCAAACGTGTGTGAGTCTGTGTGTGTGCATGAGTTTGTATGGGGGTTGTGTACATGTGTGAGTGTGTGCACGCTGTGGGCGCTGGCACAGCAGATCTGATTTTATGGCTACACACACACACACACACACACACACACACACACACACACACACACACACACACACACACACACACACACACACACACACACACACACACACACACACACACACACACACACACACACACGGCTGTGTGTGCACACCAAGCATGAAGCACGCTCTAATAACCCAACTTCACATTCTCCAGGTTTGGGCCGCGTGGCAAAAAAACTGAGAAAAAAAAAAATCATCCACGTTTATGCGAGAAAGCAGATGTGACAGCTCGCTAACGCCCACCTCCATTCAAACTCAGCTGATCAAGGCCCCTGCCTTTCACACCCAAGACTGGGGAGAGAGCGTGGAGAAGCCCGGCCTGGTCAGCCACGGAAGCCTCCCACACATAGAGCGCCATTGATAATAGAGCTGGCACATCCACCACCGCATTCTGCAGCACAGAGCCGCCCTTTTATTCCACGCCAGTGTTTAAGTGGGGGAAAAAGGAGAGAATGAGAGAGAGAATGTTTTGCCACATCAAGTGACTGTGTCTTTATTAACGGATGCTGCTTGACCTCTACATAATACGTTGTACACCATCACACCATCTGGGTGTGCCTTCCTGACACATTGGACACACAATGTTTTCAATGCCTTGAGCTCAGTGTCGGGGACACTTGAGCCCTTTTTCCGATAAAGGAAGTAATAGCCTGTTCAGTGCTCGAGGACTCCTCTATGGAGTGTGACTGAAAGAAATCTGAATTGATATGAGGATGAGGTAGGACTGGTTAGTTTATCGACTTTATGAGGTATACCGATATATTTTCAAATGAGATATAGGATGAGACAATACCGTTTACACCGATATAGTTGAATGTTTCCCACATAACCCGTTTCTTCCGGAAACCCAAGCTAATGTTCAATTCAATTCAAAATGTATTTATATAGCGCCAAAACAATAAAATTGTCTCAATGCGGCTTCCAGTTGAGTAGGCTGTAGCTGTGCCGACCGTGGCTGAGCAGGCTGAGTTGGCTGAGGTCAATGACGGCATCACCTGCCTTCTCCCCGCCCCGGCCCGCCAATCGATTGCCATTTGATATCAAGTTTTATTATACGGCTCCTCAATTGTTGCAAAAAGTTCCATTGATTTGAATGAGCCACCCCAACGTTTACCGCTGCCAAAGAAACTGCTGTACTGCACCACTTTTGGATAGTTGGTAACAAGGCAGAACAAACAAACAAAGCAGAAAACTGAATAAAGTTTCAGCAAAAACAACAACGGGTTTTGTGCTTCTAATTCACATCTTTCATATCATTCCGCAAGTAGTTCAGTCATTTAACGTAATGGAAACTTAATTGAAGTCAGCAAGTAATAGGTTGCTATGCAACACCTGAAACTTTAAAGTGGCATTATGTAGGAATTGTACTTCGGTGTTAGGGTTAGGATTAGCAGTTTTACCTTAAAATAACAGCTTAAAAAAAAATTGGGGCGCTACAATGACTAATATGGAGAATCGCCTCTGTGCCATTGCCATACCAGGGTCCGTAGGCATATTACTGGGTTATGTAGGTTTGCCTGAAGCCGCCTGGTTACTACTGTCTGCCGAACTAGCTTATTTGCCATCTTGCTTTGTCTTGTGGTGCACTTGCTTGATGTTTGACTGTGTTAGGAAAGTTGTTGACTCACTAGTTTGTCATAGTGTCAAAGTAAGCTAATTTCAAGAGGTTTCGCTAGGTTTAGCCGCTAGCATCTCGTTAGCGATTAGCAATTCCTACATAATGCCACTTTAAAGTTCTATTTGCGTGAAGAACTATTTTTTCTTAGCAGAAGTCACGAAATGGCAACAAAATCAGTAAAGAGAGGTATTTTGGAGGAATGTCTTCTATCGTTTTGACAAGTAACCGAATAATAAGAGGGATAATGTATAATCCGGTGGTCATTATCGGAAAAAAAATCTAGCTGTGTGTCAAATTAAATTTTCAGTGCGTATTCTGTGGCTCTGGACATGAGCACTGACATAAATGATAATGCTCAGATCGCGATTTTTGTCCGCAGTGTTAACAACCAGTTCGAAGTGACAGAGGAATTACTTTGTGTAAAAACAATGCAAGGCTGTACCACAGCTAAGGATGTATTTGAGCAACTGTGGGAAGCAATTGAGCATGCTGGTCTGTCATGGAAGTCGCTCTGAGGAATAACAACAGACGGCGCACCATCAATGATTAGTATATCAGTAAACTATTCATTTTAGATCACTATGGATGGAAAGATGCTGTATTTTGACAGACATAAAATTATTCACTTGAAATATATTTATTATAAATACATATATTTTATAAAATAAAATAATTCAAATTTTTGCTGAAACTTTATTCAGTTTTCTGCTTTGTTTTATTTGTTTGCAGCCTTGTTACCAACTATCCAAAAGTGGTGCAGTACAGCAGTTTCTTTGAAATGTGCATGTATGAAGTACAAATATATATGCAGTTGTCGATGAAGACATTATCCCACTATAACTGCTGTATATGTAAGACATGGGCTATAAATGAGTCAAAGTGATCCAAAAATGCAACTATAACAAACACCTTTATCCAAAGCATCTTGCATTTCCCAGGAATTGAAACCCAGGTCAGCTACTTGTTATTCACCAACACAAACCATCGTACCACTGATCACACATGGTAAATTTGCCACACTCAAAAGTGGTATCTACAGTGTTGTGAGCCAACAGATCAAAAACATCTGGCCCCCCACTGACCAGACTGGACGCTCATCGGCCCCCCGGGTAATTTTAGTTTGAGACAACTGCTCTAGACCATAACCCCGACCCCATTCTCCCTCTGTGTCTGCGGAGGTCCCTTTAGACCCCATAGTGGCCAGTGACCTTAAATTTATATATTTATTAACTACTTTGATATATTTTCATATGGATGTTCCGTTCGGTGTCAAACAGTACATGTTTAGCTAGCCAGCTAACAGTATAATGAGTCCAGCCACGTCTGTGAACCATTCGCCTATTTGTATCTTTTGATACAGTTTTCCTCTGTGTATTTCTCACTGCAAAACCACTAAAAATGTAGCTCTCTCTCATAATGTGTTAACCATCACCAAAATATCTGCATGGAAGTGGCCACAGTCAATTTTTGAAAACTGAACTGAAACTGAACTAGCTAACTGTTAGCTAGTGAAGCTAACATGGGTAAGACAACTTTACCTCAGAGTTATCAGTCTGAAATGGGCAGCTATCCAATTATATTTGGAAGAATCCAACAGAAATGCAGTAGCTACTATAATTTTCAGATATACAAGGGGGAATCCACACTATGGCAACTGAGACTGACCATCTGCTCCCCATACTCGTTCTAGCAAATAAAAAGCAAGACGAGGGAATAAACTCGTAATGTCCAGCATTTTTTTTCCTAATTGTGCTGCTTCTCTGAGAACATGGCCCTTGTTTTAAGATAAAAGAAGCTTCACATGCTAATTACTGTGGCCTTCATGTAGGAAACCCAGAGCACGAGCATGAACCTGCATCCAAAATAAGCTCGAAACAGGAACAAGAGCTGCCTCATGGGTAAATATGTTGTTTCTACTTCTCTGTGCGCATACAGATAAGGGGCTTCAGATAAGGACCTTTGCTTGTAATGAGTACTTTGTTGGGACTCTACCGCATCAGTTGTTTATCTGTTTATCTTCAGCTTGAAGGGTTGCTTAATGTACTCAAACACAAGCACCCTGGGCTGGTGATTTCAGGGGAGTGTGCTGCGGTTCGACCCCTCACGAGGAGCCGACTTATGGGCGACTTAGAGGGGGTACAATCCACTGCAAGGCAATCCGTTCAATTCATTCGATTTATTTTTAATTATTTTATTTACCACGGCTTGCGTGTACAGTGGCCTATTATTTTCTCGGGACTTGCAGGGTTTTTGTTCGGCGCTTGCATAATGGAGAACGCAAGCGCACACACAGACTACTCCTGGTCTAAAGCTCATTATAATTTTTTTTTCCAAGTGCGTTTTGAAGAGCCAGCTTTTGAAATGCATTCAAAAACACAGTGTTCTGAGCGCTCCTAATCCCCCGCCGTTCTGGAATGGGAAGACCTGACTTGGAGAGAGCACAACTATGCAAAACAGTCAGGCGCTTCCTGCATACATCTAATTAAAAGAAGTTTTCAAAAGGCAATTTATCTGTGAATAATAGCATCAAATACAGAGGAGAACAGGCAAAAGACTGAGACTGAAATGTATTTCAATAGTGCCAGTGGAGGTGGGTATGGGGATGGGTGGGGTGAACAGGAGGAGGTTGCTGGGTCATGGTTCCTAATTAAAGACGAGAAAGTCAGCGGTAGCCCTGAGATAGCCTCTACCCTTGACTTACCTCCATAAACAAACACACACACAAGGCTCAGGACATTTTTTTAAGTGGATCCTCATGACGCGGCTGTTTTCTTGCTGTCGGTTTAAAAAAAGACAAAAAGAGGGAAGAAGTAACCAACAGCTCCTCTGAAAGAGCCCAAACTGAAGCTGTCCTTAGCGTGGACAGAGCAGAGATCAAGCCCCTCTCCCCAGAGGCCCAGGGCCACGCGCGCCCCCGACTTTGGAGAGGGTTCATTAGGACAGCACTTTCCCACAGCAGCCCCAACCCCCCAACTCTCCACTGCCTCAGCACACAGCTAACAAGGGAGGGCTAGCGACACAAAATGTATGGAGCTCTGTGTTGAAGCACTAGCTTCTCTCACAGCAGCAGCCCGCGGGGAAAACCACTAGCGCTGAACAAACAGCACTGTATGGAGCTTTTCCTGTGACACCCAAATCTCTCATGGCATCAAGGATCAATGGATTCTGCCATCAGTGTAAACAAGCCAAACCATTACAGCAAAATAATAACTACAACATACATGGTCTGTCCGCCATGACACACTGCCTGCTCTTAACACCACACTAACTTGATAGCTGTCGCCACAGACTTACGAAACAACCACATTTTCTACATTCAATCTTGCATACCATTGCGAGCAAACTATTTAAACAGGGTGGAGTTTGTGTCTATGACATGTATTGGCGTCATCACATCAGCAATAGTGCGAGGTCATCGGAGCTGGCACCAACATGAAACCCTTCCAGTGACACTAGCAAGGCTTGTTCCTTGAAGAACGACACGCGCTTATATACAAAAGCTGTATCTCCAAATAAAAGGCGATCAAAACAACGCTGTGAGAAAAGACTGCCAGTGGTGGCGCGTTACACAAAGTTTGCATCATCCTGCTTTTAGATATCTGGCATGAGGCATGAACTCCCAAAATAGCGGCGTGATAGACGACAATTTCAGGGGAGGAGCTAATGCTAAAAAAGAGCAAGATACACAATCAAAGAGCTCCCCCTGTTGCAGAGGGAAATACAAAATGCCAAAATGTTTTGGCGATAAGTCAACAAAAATGCAAACAGCTGCACTAAACCTTGGCTCATTCACACAATAACAAATTACTTTTCCTCAATGCCATCATTTGCTTGCTAGCCTGAATGTGCAGGTACATGCAGAGCTGTTTTTGGCAGGAGAACAGTAGAGGTGAGAGCTTCATTCCTGAACTTGCATTCATGGCAGACTGCAGGATCCCCTGACAGCAGCTGTGCAGGTGGCGAAGATGTGTTCTCCAGTTTCAGTTTCATTCCTCAACCACACACATATACAAACAAACACACACACACACACACACACACACACACACACACACACACACACACACACACACACACACACACACACACACACACACACACACACACACACACTCACAGGATGGCCTAGTGATTACAATTAAGCAGCTCTTATCCTTCCACATAATCAAGTCTGGGTGGTAATCCCCATGTGTGTACGCTCTACCTATCCAGCAGGATGGTGACTCAAGAGGCACAAGGAATGGGTTTCCGTACACGCCTGCAAACTGGGCACAGGAAGGATGATTTATACAGAGCAATCACAGACCGTTACCTGTGGGATCAGACATGCTACACAGCCCCCGCCCACCCCCGATTCCCCCAATGCAGACAGCTCAAAGCCAAACAGAGAGCAGGGATGCCCAGGAAGAGAGAATGCTCTTAGTGAGTGCTCAGATCCGAGGTGGGCTGGCAGGCCGGGGTGGGGTGGGGTGGGGGTAACAGACACATACCCATGAGATGGGGGGATATTTGTGAGCGAGTCTTATCTCTGCAGCTGCTGCGACTACTACTCTTTATTGTGGCTTTCTTTATCTCCCCCTTCCTGCCAGGGGCTGGAATGAAGAAAGGGATGAGGAAATGGTGGGGTGAAGTAAGCGAAAACATCGATAATCCATTCTTCCTAAAATGCTGCACAGATAATGGAAATGTGCTACTTTGAAATATAGTGCTCATTGGATGGCGACGACGGCAAAGCATCAGTCATGTCCGCCTAAACTTTACTCCTGCATTTTACCAACTAGTCCTTGCAGAGAAGAAAAGATTACAAGAAGTTCAGCCCCATGTACAGCACTAAATAAACATATGATTAAATTATAATTGGACATAAATAAACAAATAAATAAATAAATGAATGAATGAAAGAATGAATGAACAGACACATTTATTTTTCATTCATTTTATAAGCTCATCAGAAGATGGAGTTGGGATCAGAAGATGGAGTTCGTAGTGTTTAGACTTCTAATAAACACTGCAAGGGTGCCTGCGGGTGGAGAGGGCACAGACCACACAGAGCCTCTGATTGTCTCATGGTTACAGCTGTTGTCATTCCGAGGTAAGGGTCGGGGAGATCAAATGAGGAAACAGAGGGATATTTCTTTTTCTTTTTTTTTCTGGCCCATTTTTTTCCTCATTTGTGAAAAAAAGCAAAGGGATTTGGGCTTTTAATTGTGCTGCCTTTATGCAGAGCATCCCATTTGGCTTGCATCGGGGGAGACAAAAGCGAACAGCTTAACCTCCAGTCAGATGTCACAGCACACTGGCAGCCTGTTGTTTTAATAACGGTGCCAGGGTCCGCGGAGAAGGGAGAGGCGATGCTGCAAAATCTTGTTTAAAAAAATAAATAAATAAATAAAAAATCACTACTTTGGCAGTCATTTCAGGTCAGCCTGTGGAAAAACACTGAAAAAAATGAACCCAAGCCTAGTGTGAGAGAATGCACTGCCCATATCAACAGTGAAATATCGGGAAAGGCACAGGCACTGAAAAATGGAGACAAAAAGCAAGCAATTCGCCTAGATGCTGCTGCAGCTCTGAAACAGACGACTCAAAAGGCAAGGCTACAGTATATGTTTAGTTGAGGCTACTGCACTTGAAGACAAACCTAGGCAATATGTGCCATACAATTGTTGATCCTTTATTTATCAATGTATTTGTTTAATGAATAATGGCTTCTGGAATAAAGGACTATTGAAGGACCTTCCCAAAATGCATGCCTTCCACAACCACACAGATTAACTTCCAAAAATTTGCCCAGATTTATATTTCCTAAGCTACGCTACTGTGGATTGACGGATAATCCATGAATTTCTTAAATATAATCACATTTGAGCAGATCATGGGCGCCTCGTGGCAGCAGAGATTCGGAGTGCAGAGCATATGCAATATGCTGATCCCTAAGCTCATCAAACCCCTTTCTTAACAGTCAAAACCAATCTACGGAGCCCTCAGAGGGGGTTTCAACTGTGGGCTGCTCCAGAGTCAGAGACCTCTGCTGATGTGAGGGGGGAAGGTATAGGAGTGTATGTGCCCATGCAGGTCTGTGTTTGCATTCAAAGTAACATACAGATTTTGGGGATTTCTTGCACTTTTACAAACGTTTACATTGTTCACACTGCCATATTCAAAGCAGTGATCCAAATAGCAAAGAACAAAATGATCAAGAAATGAGGAGAGGAAAGGAGAAGAGAAGAGGAAGATGTTAGATGTAGAATTAATTACCACAGAATGCAAATGCTGTCACCAGAAGACGCTCCTATAGGCACAAGTCCTTTCAGAAGCGGTTGGCTCATTAGCACATGTGCAGTGATATCAGGAAACCCCAATAGGAAGCAATAATAAACACCTTTCAAAACCATCTAAATGTTTAGATACAGTCTAATCAGCAGAACCTAATACAGCCAATTAAGTCATGCACTATTTATCCTAGTTATGTAATTTGACAGAATTTGACAACTTCTGACAACTAACTAAAATAAATATACCCAAAATAACATATGCTATGACAAGTGGAATTGGAGACAGACATCGGAACCCCCCACATATTTTTGCATTCATGGTGGTGCCTTTGTTAAGAAATGACCTTGCGCTACCCTGTAAACCTGGATTTTGACCCTTGTTTGGCCGCTGTGTTGAGAAAGAATTAAAGCACCGTGCCATGAGCCAGGCCAGGCAGAGTAGGCGATGTTCAGTGGAGAATTCCAGCGCATACCAAACAGGCTTGAGACTTAGGGTGGCTGGTGGCTGGTGCCACGTGAGCAGGTGCCATGGCCAGAAAGACTCATTAAGCCTCCGCTGTGCCACCTCTCTGTCCATGCCAGCACACTACCGAGTGCCTTTTCAACACCTCTCACAACCCTACACGTCGTTTATCAATCCCACTCGGATGGGTTATCAACACACACACACACACACACACACAATCATGGCTGTCATGAGCGTGCTTGCTCCTGAGGTAAAGTGTGTCACAGCGGGACTGTGCGATTACTTGTCACGCAAAAATGGATGATACTCCACCCCGATGCGGCACAAATGTGGGATTTAACGATATTCCCGTAATCCTAATCTAACAAGAGATCAGCAAGGTGAGCCACCTGAGCGGGCCCCTGAAATGCACTGCACTTTTCTAAATGCACTTTGTACTGCTGCTGTGTGTGCGTGTGTGTGTGCTTCCAGCCTAAATCACGATCTACATTTGTGACGGGATTATGTACACAAATGAGGACGAGGCAGGAACAAATGGCATGAGTGTGTAGATGTTGGCATCATTAGAGAGCTTCATTAACATATGAGCTTGGCTCATGGACGTATCTGAGGGATCAACATTCCCCTGGGACTGTGCCTCACATTTCCAGGGATTCATTGAATGCAGGAAGGAGATGCAAATAGCCTACATACTGCTACTGATGGTCTTGGAATTCACAGATATTCAAGTGTGATATGTATGAAAATGATGAATCATAACAGGAAAACGTATTACTTATTAACAAAGGTCGGAGGACGTGGTTTCTGATCACAGGAAAGACTAAGCGTATTTCTTTCTGTCAATCACATAACAAAAGTCAAAATGTGGTCAACTAATTAATTTGCTATTAATCATAGTTTATCAGTTAGCATAGGCAACACACTATTAAAATCTGCCACTTCAGATTGCAAGTAGCACCACCATTAATGTCAATAATAAAACAAACCTATTATATCTGGAGTGATTGACTAGCCATCTGAAGATTTGGGTATCCTTTGGCTATCCCAAGCTTGAGTGACAGGTACCAGAGACAACTGTAAAATCACCCATCCTAATCAGCAGCCTTTTGATTGAGAGATTACCCCCTTCCCCCTGCCACACAGGCTCTCTGCTCTAATAGGCCTGCCTGGTTAGCCATCATCATTGAAATCATAGGTTCCCGTTTTCATGTTAACACATTCATGTAAACCCATTTAGTCAGTCAACATTTCATGCTGACCCATCATGTGACACCTTGCATGATCTAAAGAGCTCAAATGAATACAAATCTTATCAATGACCCCGCTAACCAATATGAATAAGGACATGAAAAAGAGCCCTCGCTGTGTCATCATTAACCATCTCATGTTCTGGATTTCCAATAGTGTCTCTCATTTAAGTGTACTTATGCTCCAGATTTCAATACTGTTCCTCCAAGTTCTGCCAGCAACTCTTTATTGGGAATCAGTGGATGCCCAAACAAAGATATGTTCTTGCTGGAGCTTAACGCAGTCACTTAAACAAGGCCAAAGCTAAGTGTTCAGTAGAGGATGAATACTGCTGTTTCCATATGATGCAGCTAGTTGCATCCTGTTCACGGTGGCCCTCTTGAACAACACCGTGTTGCCTTGTTCCTTGAGGGAAAAAGTGTTTTACATGAATTGTGATGTATTAAAAGTCTCAACGAGCCCAAGAGATCTGTACTGCATCTATAATTTGTGTGAGGCCCTGTAGGTGTGCTAATTGAATATTGTGACTTAGTCATCTTAAACACTCCAGTATGGTTCTTTGAGAGATAATACTACCCTATGTCCCGTAAAGTGCAGCCTTTTGCATGAGGAAACTAATGTTAATTAGACTGTTAATTACTACTTACATTATATTCCTGTGAATATACACACATTCTGGCAAAACACCATCTTGGCATCCATAACAGTGGCTTTCTCAAGACTGCAACGCATTACTAGCTTTAACTTGTGGTTATATCGCTCATGAAGAAATCGATTTAATGTCTATTCTAAATTTGGATGCAGGAGAATAGGTAAACTGCATTGACAGTGCTGCATGTGCTTAAACACAAGGTAAGGTCCCAAACTCTCCCACCTTTTCAAAAATCCTTTGTAAGATCTAATATGCAGCACACTAAAGGATCACACTGTCTGTGTTTCCATGAGGGGAAACTGTCACTGAAGCACAAGTTGAGCCAGCAGCTTCCCAGAGCATGACCTTGTGACAGATCGCTGCAGCTATTTATATTCATTCATAGTACACTGAATATGCATGCCAATCGCACTGCATCTATTTTTTCATGCAGCAGTCATGTAAAGTGAATATAACACCCCACTTGCGTCTACAGTGCAAGGGACAGATTCATGTCTGCATTTTACATCTCTCCATGGCAGGGACTTTGACTTCCAAATGCTTATTGAAATGCAAACTACTGCACATTTTCAACATTTCAAGAACAATCTACAGAAATCACAGTTTTCACCATTCACATAAAGACATCTTTGGCAACAACTGATCAGTTCACAAACGGAAAGAGAGCCAAGTGCTTAATTATGGTATTTTCCACACACAAAGGCAAACAAAATACTTATCTACATTTATGCATTCGAAAGAAAAGCTTTAAAACAGGCTACCAATGTAGCTACTTTAAAGACCCCAATTCCACTCCTGTAGTTGTTATCACATATACAAGACAAAACCCAGAAGAACATGTTGTAAATAGTCGTGTAGCCTACTGTCGCAACAGATATTTACAGTATGGGGAGATATGATGCACTGCCAGTGCTGTGCAGACTTTCAGAGACGGGCATACACGTAATTAGAGACTTTGCATAGCCTCACCATTGCCTTGCATTAGCACACTATCACAAGCTAAATTACACACAAATTCAGTAGTAGTAGTACAGCAGTCCATTTATAATGTACGCAACATCAAATTTTAACATTTGATAGCTGACGCATTTTCGTGAAGGCAATCTTATTATTCATTCATGATTCTTCAGCAGCCTGTACAACAACAAGATAAAAGCTCGTTTATCAAATTCATTTCTTGACAGAATATTCATGGGTTCACGCTGACACGCCAATTCCCTCAATCAGTCCCCCTCAAAGGCGTGCGGCGTCTTAGTGAAAGCATACACTCACTCCATAGATTAATATCTACAACATCATCGCCTTCTCCTGAGTGAACAATTCATAGAACACATTGATATCTATAAACCTACCTTTTTCTTCCCTTGGGGGTGTGAGTTGGGAGACACCACGCGTATGGAGAGCTGCGTAAACTTGCCACACAGGCTATCACCGGATGGTTCTTCAGTGCTGTTTGGATACTTCACCGCAGTGGGATTTATTTCTTCGGGAAGAATTGCTTTCAGGAACGCAGTATCAGAATGTCTGTTAGATCCGCGAGAATAGTATTACACGCAAAATAAATATTGCCAAGTTAAGGTTACCAGAATCCAGAAAAGCACCGTGCTATTGTCCGTAAGGGAGTGTGATATTCCGTAACAAAAAAGCCATTGTAGATATTCACGCTGAAACTGTTTTATTAGATAATTTCTCAAAAAATCTGCAAGTAGATAATGAAGTTACTGTCGAAGAGAAAAATGTTTAATCCGTGTCTGTTTTCTTCAAGTTCATACCGTTATTTCACTCCAACAGCATCAAATAAAGACAGTGGGAACCGCTGCTGGGGTAACGTTAGGTAGATAGATAGGTCAGGTGTATTCGGATCTCCCAACTGCGAACCACGAAGCAATAGCCTAGCCTCTTTTCCAAATATGCCCTTGCCTTTAACTTAAATAGTGAAATCCTTAGCTAGAGGTGCAAAGGACTCCCAAAGAAATATTTTCAAGAAGTCTTCCTATAGTTTTTTTCTTCAACGCGCTCTGGTCTACTCTAATTGTCGAGATCACTCTCAGCGCAGCTTTACAACCGCTGAAACAACACAGACGACAGCAAGCCTATCACAGGGAATGCAAGTTTTATCCCACCCACTATTACAGGGCAACCTTCGAGGAACAAAATGTAGTTATCCCTGATTGGTTAATTTGTATTATCAATCAAGAGTAGGCGAGTATTAGTCATATCATTGGTTCAAACGCTGTCAATCATAAGAGAATTGCAGCGGTAGTTTGTTTAGTAGATTTCACATTGATGTTTGATCAAGCAAAAAAAAGAAAGTTGAAATCGTGTTTTATCGGATTGAAGTGAGGTGGCGCATCTCAGTGCCTCTCTATTTCTGTGATGAACTTTGCCGATAGAATAGCCAAGGAGGCCTTAAGAAAGGTGGAGCATTTGTATGTTGCACCATTGATGTCTTATATATGCAGTGTATATTTAGGTAGTAGGCTAAGCCATGAAGAAAAACTTTTGTGCAGAGTAAAATACATCTAGATGTGACAAGCATAATGTAGAGAAAACTATATTTATACAAATATCAGATGAAGACAATACATTTTATTTTAATTTAGCATCTCCAGATGTGGCCCAAATCCAACATTTTTTCCCACAAATGTGACAGATTTATTGTGATTGCAAGCTGGAACCAGACATATTCAGTTCATAATCCCAGCAAAACTGGGCTAGAAGCAGCAATAGGCAGGCATTGCAGGCTAACAGTGTACTGCAAACACATCTAAATCACATTAGTTCTGAATTTTATCCATTTTGATTTCAGACATTTATGGTACTGCAATCCAATTCACATGTGATTCTCCCAATCAAATTATCTATATTTACAAAGGTACTTTTGATTTCTCAATCAGTACTTTCATTGCAAACACTTATACTATAGTATATTTATAAAGGCTAAATCAGTTATTTGTCTACTAAAATTACTAATTAATAAATACAAAACTACAATATTCTACATGCATAAGTTTTAAACCGCTATACATTAAGACTTGGTAGAAAAGCCCTCTTCTGCAATGACAGCCTTAAAACTTTTGGACACTGTTATGCAGTGTTTTCTCCTCATTGTTCATGGTAGAATTTATATAGAACATCTAGGTTCATGGGATGGCAGTCCTGGACTCGGTAGGATGTTGCAGGGTCATTCCAGAATATTCACTTTACTGTTTTTTGAGCCACTCCAGGGTTGCATTGGCTTTGTGCCTTGGGTAATCCCCCTCCCAAGCCTTAGTTTTACAACAGGCCTCAGCAGGTGTTCTTGTGATTCTGTGTAGAATTTATTTCCATTCATTCTCCATTCAATTCTAAAAAGTTTCCCAGTTCCTGGAAATAAGAAATGTCATCATGAATACTTTGGGAGCCTTCTCATGGAGACTGTGGATTATTAAGGGTGTTTGGAGATTTCACCTTAATTTACTACACTCTTTCATTTTATACTGGGGAGCTAGTAGCATGATTAGTGTGAAGTCTTCAATCAGATTCAGAGTATGAAAAGATGCGTAAGAGAGAACAACACTTTACCTGACACATTCTTTGGTAAAGAGAACAGGAGAATGAGCATGTAGTCATTGATAACTGTAGCATATGACTGTTATCTGGTTGCATGTACAGAGCATGTGAGCCTAAAGCAAGAAAATAAATGGTTATTAATAAAGGGTTATTACATCCATAATCATAACCAATCACTGTCCGCTATCATCCTTTGTCTACATGATCGGATAAATAGGCCTATGTCTTGTTGGCCAGAAACTTCTCCCTGATAAATTAATATCCCTTTTATTGGATTGGTTGGATGACCTTTTTGATGTCACTTTGGTAAAACATTTATTTCAGTGTTGCCACAACTAAATGCAGATATTTATGCATGTCTATAATTAAGCATACTTACTGTTTCTGTTTTGTGCACCTGACTCACCTGCACACAGGTCCTACATGTGTCAAGCATTGCATAACCATAGTTTTTCCATTAAGCAAATATAACCTGCTTTATAGGTCTGCAGCCATAAACAGACGGGGTGTGCCAAGCTAAAACAAATTATAAAAATTAGACAATTGAGTTGCATCCTGACTGGGACCAGCAGCAGTTATGGGGCTGGCCTTGTTACCAGGCAGCGGCCAATCATTTTAGTCTACTCTACTGACATCAAAAATAACGTGAGCTCTACTGACAGTGCAACTGGCCTCTGTGCTAAGATGTGTGCCTGAGAAGTATGTGGAATTTTGACAGATGGACTGGTAAGTACGTTAACAAAATATGTTGTGTTGACTTTCAGGCCACGAGTCTGATTTGTCAGAGCAAGCTATTTAGCAACCATTTGACAGCTGAGGATTGTTAGCATATGTAAATATGAACTAAGCTAGAAACTAGCTAGCTCCCCTGACAAGCCAAGGCAGCAAATAGGCTCAATGTATCGCTAAAAGCAAGATTGTAGGAAGATGCTGGTTGCGGTGTTTGTTTAACATCTTACCAACTCGGTAGGTAACTTTAGGTACCCAGCTAGTGAAGTACCTAGCCATTGTATTGTGGCTTAAGTTAGCTGCTCCAAGGATACCCACCTAGCTAGCTAGCTAGCTTAGAGTTACCTCTTAGCTTGATAGCAAGCCAGACAGATGGTTTTACCTGGTTAGATTACATTGTGGAGTTAGCCAACTGACTTCATAACCCTGGCTAGCTCATGCTATGAAGGTGAAATAGTGACGCTAGTTATCTAACGCTAGTTATCTAACGCTTATACAGTTTGGTTACTTCAATGCAACGTAGCAGCCAGGGGGGCATTTCCCTAGGTTAAACTTTATGTCTGATACATTTTGAGAGGCTGAAACAGCTCTTTGTTTTGATTTGTCAAGAAACAGGCTAACGTATGAATATAACTAGTAACTGTGCATCAGCTGTATTGTTGACGTAAACATATCTTCGAATAGTTTCGAAATAAGCGACCTTAGTAGCTGTGAGAAGCATGATAAGTCAAGCTAGTATATTGGCCAGGAATGGCTTGCTCAATTCAGGGTAAAGGGCATTGACACATCACTCTTTGCCCCTTTAGTGTTATCGTTACTACTTTGTTCCACAAGCTGATGTCAGCATCCCCTAAGATTACATTTGAATGGAGGTGAACTACCCTACTTAGACAGTAATTAAAATAAATAAATAAATAATACCCCCATACATTTGTCACTGTCTCCTCTCATAGGCTAATAATAATCTTTCAACGATTACTTATTCCACCCGGTGGCATCAATTGACAGACTTGACATTGGAGTCTTAGACATATTACCATGTCTAAAAAAGTCTGGCATTGCACTTTTTCTTTGTGAAATACTTCATTATATATTGGTGACAAGGTGAGGTGCATTACAGGTTATTAAACAATGTTTGCCCTCATGCTGTCAAGAAGAAGGACATTTCTATGAAAAAAAATTCAACACACTCTCTGTTGAAGCACTTGATGTGGATGGTTGATCATCCACAGTGCGTTTATATCCCTAGGATTGTGGTGAAAGGAGTGAAGTGTGTGAGAAAATGATTGCTTTTAGTTTTTTTAAGGTTTAACGGTGTCTTTTGTAAACACTATCTAAGTGAACTGAACTGAAAAAAAGGTTAAGTAGGTTTCTTGTTTTCTTTTTCCCTGTTTCTACCTTCTATCTCCCTCTGTGACACACATACAGGCCCTATCACAATGTTTCAGAATTGATTGTACCACCCACTGTATGAAAAAGCTCTCCCCAAACAAAGACTCCCATGTGTATCATCTTCTTCAAGTTTGACCCACGGCCTGCATCCAAAAATGCCTACAGGTAAGAGCTGAAACACCCAAAGAATGTATTGACAGTTTCATTAATTTTTCTTCCATCACTAGTTGTTTCAATATAGAACAAAGTACTGACAGCTTTGTTGGAGTATTGTAAAATTGTAATTGTCATCATGGTCAATTTTTATGTTTTATTCACATGAAAGAATAGTTGGACTTGTTATGTTATGAAAAGAGCACCTGTCTTTGGTCAGTCTAGTTTTTCATCTTATGAATCACTAACTGTTGCCTCTCATTGTATTGAGTCAGGACCAATAGGAGATCAGCTAAAGGTTCCACTCAATCAGCTTTCAGAGGAGAATGCATAGAGGACAGCCAAAACACCCCCTGTAGCTTAGGTTTCCCACAATTCCATCTGATCTCTCCCAGGGAAGGTCCTGGAATGTCATGGCCTGTGGCTATGAAGTAGTCAATACACCTGACTGAGTGATTAAAGCAGAGCTTAATACAGTCGTTGAGACTGGAGGAGCTTCAGTGTCTGTCTCGAAAGTCATGTCCATCTCCTAATGGAGGATTTAACACCCTATCTATCTAATTATGGCTCTGCTGTCAAATCATGCAAGACAATGTCTGTATTTTTGGTTAGACAGCAAAATATTAGAGAAGTGCAAATTTGTGTTCCGTATCAGTACACATGTCCAATCCTACACTGAGAATTCTGCGGAGGAAATACATTCTGCTAATTGCAACCTAATGGCTGGGCTAGGCTGGGCTTTGCTGTATGTCCAGAACAATGCTTATGCAAGAATACTCTTGACAGTCCTACAAACTGTAGAATTAGGGTCCTATAAACAGTGGGTGGGTGAAAATTGATTTTTCATCTTTTGATCTATGGTCTCTTGGTTCATTATTGTGACACATGGACAAATGTGATGATTCATCCACAGACAAACAGACAGATTATAGACTTTCCATTTATGCTCATGGAAATACAAGCAAACATGGGACACCTGGCTGTCATACAGCTGAATGTGGGGTATTTCAATCACTTGCACACCTGTTGCCCTCCTGTAATTACACTGCAACGGTTTCGAGCAGCCAACAAATTATCGTTATCCTGGGCACCATCATTAACAGAGAGCGTTTCTGAAATGGTGCTCCTTATCCTGGAAATGATTGTGTGTCATTAGCCTTTTATCCACCACAGTTGACCCCCCATTAGGCTTTTGGGTGGATTTGTCATCAAAAAAGGAATTGTCCTTTTCAACGATTTATGTGAAAGCTGCAACTGTTTCTAAGATCATTACAGTTATCAGTAGCCCAATTTACGTAATGCTCTTGGACTATGGATAAATTCACGTTCATGTTTATTGATTTAAATGTAAGCTTCTTTTTTTTTTTACCTCAGATGGAAAACACACTGTTTTATTACACTGAGTTACACAATGAAATGGCCGCCCTTCATCTATGCTTTGTTTTCTCTCTGTAATTGAATATGATTGCTGTGCTGGGTAGAGTTATGACCACTGACTAAATATGTGCATTATGCTCTGTGGGGGTCACTGCTAGAGGGAATAAAACCAGCGGCATGAATACAGACTGTCTCTCCAACGTAAGAGGTTGTCTAATTGGTTCAGTCGTGGCAGATCTGATTTGTGCAGGTTGACTGCAGGTAGAGGTCAGGAGTGATTCATATTACCCTCACATGTGTCCGGAGGAGATCCTCTGCCCCTGCTCTGTGTGGGAACATGGCTGCATGCAAAGGAAGCACTACTGTTACATACCAAGTTGTCTGAATTCATGGATTTGTTGAAGGCCTTGACTCTCAGGACAAAAAAAAAAGGAAATATATTCCTTGGAAATATATTAATGATGGCCTTCTATATCATACATCATATTTAGATAGAGTAGTCTATGGCCCTGAAAACATTTGCCCTGATGAAATTTTTAGGCTGAATGTTTTATGTCAGTGTAAATCCATAAACCTAATATTTTAAAGTGAGATGCCTTTTACTGCTGATAGACTTAAGCCAAAAATTCCAAAAATCCATATCTGTCAGTGTTATTATGTGAAGGCGCAGAACAGTATTGTGTGTTCAGTTAAATTTCATGTTGTGGGCTGACATGCTAAAATAACTGCAAACGAATGTGTAATGGTGCTCTTGGGAACGTGGCATGAAATGTAGGCCGCCACATGATGACTGCTCCACAGCTGAAGAGATCCTCAACTGGCACGTTCTGCTGTCTCAGCATTGACATAAAACACGAGCCAAACATGAATTGAGTGGATGAGAAAGCCAGAGAGAAATTGTGTTTCTGTGTGTGTGTGTCTGTGTGTCTGTGTGTGTGTCTGTGTGTGTGTGTATGTGTCTCTCTCTCTGTGTGTGTGTCTGTATCTCTCTGCGTGTGTGTGTGTGTGTGTGTCTGTGTCTCTCTCTGTGTGTGTCTGTGTGTGTGTGGGGGGCACGGGCTGCCGGTTGTGATTCATGGACAGTAGCAGCACATTAATGTGAAGTCACTAAGTCATGCGCCATTGCTGTGCTAAATAAGTGACAGTTGTGCAGAGCTAGTAAAAGTCTCCAAAGATTAATGTCAAACGCAGCATTAAGCCAAGTAGTGATAAAGTTCCTGCTTGAGTCTGTAAAGGCTTTGGACCAAGTGAAGCACCACTTGGCATCAACTTTTGTTGGAATTACTCTTAATGGGAATATATTGGACATTGCACTGGTCCAAGGCAGAAGTGCTTTTTAAGTTGTTGAGCCGGTATTGCAGTACTCACACATACACACCCAACTGTCAAGGTTGTTTGTTGTTGGTTATTGATTATAATGTTTCATCAACCATGCTATGGTTGTTATGCTATTTGTTTTTTAGAGGACAGCCTAGCAATGCTTTCTGTTCTCACTTGATGAAGAACTGGACACCTTCCACTCTTTTGAGCCCATATGCTGCAGCTAATCCACAACATTCACGTGGCCTTTCCTTTGCCGTTAAATGAAGATGATTGAGGCACATCACACAAGAGCAATGCTTGAGTCCATATGCTGGAACTGTGCTGGTAATCAGTGTCAATCTGTTGAGACCAGTTAGCCAATACATCATCATAATGAGCCCTGGGTCAGTGATGGCCATTGGCTGACTGAGCGGAGAGATGGAGCGCAGTTGCTGTGAGGATTCCAGAGTAGAGATTTCTTTTTTATTCTTCCAACCTGTAATCTTTCACTCTGTATTTTGCCCCTTCTTTTTGGTGGAAACACCTGCTCCTCCATTTGCATGGATTCAGAAACTGACTTTTAGAGCCAAGCAACACTCCCAGCAACAGTTTTATTTTTTTATTATTGTTTTACAGTCAGGATTGAGGGTGGGGATTGTCAGAGGTACAGTATACAACACCCCTGTACAATATTTCTTGAAAGTCAAATGATTAAAACAATCTATCCCTGTACAGTAATGGCATTACTTTTAAGTTAAACAGTATAGTATCTCTCATGTTAAATAAAAAAAGATTTACTATATTAAAAGAGCTATATGTAGACAGGACACCAAGCGTTTACAATTTAAGATTAAAGATATTGGAGTGCGTTGTCTCACTCTTGAGTGATTTTGGCAGTGTGCTTTGGATTGTTATCATGCTGGAATATTCCCCTTTTGCCAAGCCATTTTGTCAGCCAGTATTTCTGTATATCCACAGCAGGCATTAATGGTGTCATCTATATCCCCTGGACCCCATCTTAGCCGAACAGCTCTTTGACAAAAATCGTCCAGATACATTTTTGCCATAGAACATGAAAAGAAGCCTGATGAATATTGGAAGCACACAGTAGTCTTTGGTCAGATGGACCCCATCTGAACCGAACAACCTTATCTTGGTCTCCAACATGTTTGGCGTGAACCACTCACTTATGTTATAAATTGTAAATCAACCCACATCTGTTGCTGGCATTGTGCACTGTGCCTTTTCCCCACTTTTGTGCAGAAAAAATAGACATGTTATCACTGTGCTTAACTAACTGAAAGGTTGTACAATAAGATTATTATTATTTTTGTCCAGACCTTGCATTGCTGGCAATGGGACCGATGTCCGTTCAGAGAGTTAGAGACAACTTGTGACAGTAACAGGGATGGGTCTACCAAGAATGTTGCAGAGAAGTGTGTGTAATGTTGGAGAGACAGCTGCTTCTCCATCTCTTCCCACAGCGGCCTCTGAAGGGACAGAGGGGAGGGGGTGTGTGTGTGCTCAGACTGATGACCACAACCACCGGGCTCTGCCAACTCGGCACTTCTCTTTCTTTTTCTCTCTGTCTCTGTCCCTCTCTAACTGTCTCATTTTCTCTCTCTATCTCTTTCTCTCTCTCATGGACAGATGTGGATTCTCAGAATGGTCTCTGTGGACGTCCGGGGGGAAAAAACGGGCTACAAATTGACATCAACAGCAACAATAAAACAAGCTGTAAACTTGGGTCATGGGCCTTTAAGCCTTAATACTACTTGTACAACCCCAGTGGCAGAGCTGTGTGGGCGTTTTAATCTTTTGCAGACTCCCATATATTTGATCTTGCACCGCGCCAATATTCCATTATTGTCTGTGTAATGCCTGCTCTGTCTTACACACTGTTTGTGTGGTAGACCAGGAGGCGTGTGATTTTCACTGCTTGACATGTGTCCTTCAGGCTGATCTTGGCTGCCAACCGAGATGAATTTTACAACCGTCCGTCCAAGGCAGCAGACTTCTGGGGATCCAGCAATGAGATCCTTAGTGGTGAGTACAGTGCCTTTTCTGACAACATACATCACTGATCTCTGAGGTTGATGGGACACAAATGCCCAGAATCTTCCCGAACTCTCTTTCTGTTTTGCCTCTGTCTTTTGCTGGCACATGCTCGGTAGCTGCCTCAGCAAAGACTTGCTTCATAGCCGCAGATATTGGTTTCCATGTCAACAGAGCTGATTTGAACGGAATTAGTGCACTGCAGTGTAAACAGGCCACTGATTTTCACTGTTCTAAGCAAGCACTTTCACATTACCACAGTTTGCTCTGACTTCATGTGCAGCATAGTAAAACCTAGCAGGAGTGAAGACAAACAGCAGTAGTCGACACATAGTGTTTCATGCTGAGCGGTAAGGGCATTGCCTCAGGCAATTTTTCAGTGTGAAATTCTCGTTCCTGAAATGTCCTCTCACCTTGCAGTTGTTGCAGATACTAGGCTGTTATTTGTTGGTCCACTGAACCATCGCTCCTCTGTGCCCTTGCTTCACTTTCAGGCCGGTGTCCTCAAGGGTTGAAGGATGTCCGTCATTTCATGTTTTGCATATGCAGTAGTCTCATTACAAAGGCTGAAATACTCAACTAGTTAAGATGGCTATTCCTTGCTACTCCTACTTATGTTACCATTACTTGTACTTTATTTTAATGTATTGTCTATTTAAATATATTGGTAGTGCTGATTTATAGCAATGTGATTTTCCTTTACCTGAATATCATGCAACCTTTGCTTCCTTGATATACACTAGCACTGAAGGTTAGTAATGAGCTTTAACACCTAGTACTCAACAAATCAGACGTCAAGTTTGTCTGTATGAGAAAATAATTCTCCTCAGCAAGCCGGCTACTCCGCATTATTTTATTCCACCTCTTCTGCCCACTTACACACATTGACAAACCGCTTATTCACTGGAAGGCATCGAAGCCAGGAGGAAAACTCCCTTTAATTGACTGATGGCCCCCCCCCCCCGCATGCCGCATAAATCAATCACCCCGTCCCACATGCAGCGAGGCAACGCCTGCCGTTGTTTGTCTGTCGCACCCTCACCCCGTAATCTGGGGGTCAGACACCAATAGGTGGTATTTAATTGATGACTGCCTTTATGTGGCTCAGGGACCGTAAATCCTGGAGCTGACATCGAAGGCCTTATCTGTCCAAGAAGGATGGAGACCTCCACAGAACAAAGCAAAAGGGTGACGCAACGCATGAGTGTCAATGCGTTGGTGCCCTTCCACTGCATTAAGTCTACATCTCTGCATCATTTAACAGGTGTCCCTTTATTTAAACTGACAAAAAGACATACAGACGAGGACAAAATTGTTGGTACCCCTCCGTTAAAGGAAGAAAAAGCCACAATGGTCACTGAAATAACTTGAAACTGACAAAAGTAATAATAAATAAAAAAATACTGAAAATGAACTAATGAAAATCAGACATTGCTTTTGAATTGTGGTTCAACAGAATAGTTAAAAAAAATTAAAAAAATTAAACTGGCCTGGACAAAAATGATGGTACCCCTAGAAAAGATTTTAAATAATTTGACCATAGAGACATGTTAAACTAAGGTGTGTCCTCTAATTAGCATTACAGGCTTCTTCAAACTTGTAATCAGTCAGTCTGCCTATTTAAAGGGTGAAAAGTAGTCACTGTGGTGTTTGGTATCATGGTGTGTACCACACTGAACATGGACCACAGAAAGCTAAGGACAGAGTTGTCTCAGGAGATTAGAAAGAAAATTATAGACAAGCATGTTAACGGTAAAGGCTATAAGACCATCTCCAAGCAGCTTGATATTCCTGTGACAACAGTTGCACATATTATTCAGAAGTTTAAGGTCCAGGGGACTGTAGCCAACCTCCCTGGACGTGGCTGCAAGAGGAAAATTGATGACAAATCAATCAGTCGCTGTTTGAGCCAAAGTCGACCGAGAAGGACACCACTGTTGAAAGCAAATCATATAAAAGCGAAACTGGAATTTGCCAAAATGCATATTGACAAGCCACAGGGCTTCTGGGAGAATGTCCTTTGGACAGACGAGACAAAACTGGAGCTTGTCAGTTTCAAGTTATTTCAGTGACAATTGTGGGTTTTTTCTTCTTTAAATGAAGGGTACTAACAATTTTGTCCACGTCTGTAGCTTATAGTGGTGCTCATGCTGCTAGGGAATTGCCATTGTGTGTGAATCTTTCAGTGCTTGTAGAGCAGAAAACATACAACCTTAGTTGGTTGTGTATTGGTTTCAACAAAGGCTTTATGGTCTCTTAACTACATGCACCATTTGTCTCATCAGTATATTGCCTTGTCTTTTTAGCTTGTTAGTGCAGATCAGTGGTGTATAAAGTACCCAAAAGCCATACTTGAGTAAAAGTAAAGATACCTTACTGGAAAATGACTCAAGTAAAAGTAACCTTTTAGAATACTACTTGAGTAAAAGTCTTAAAGTATCTGATCTTTACTGTACTTAAGTATCAAAAGTAATTTTCTGATATTAAATGTACTTAAGTATTGAAAGTAAAAGTACAAGTAAATGCTGTTAATAAAAAAGCAAAGGGTCAGAATTTTGAGAATTATGAAGTTTATTCCGACGAGAATGAGCATACTTATAAACTGGGCCTTATTTGAACACAATTTGAACACAATAGGCAATACTAAAGCAGCACCGAAAATAACAACCCAGTCATTACTTGAAACTGAAAAATGTTTTGTTCATCTTCAAACAAAACGTCCCAAAAAGCCATTTACATTTTAATCTTTGTAACATTTTGTGAATGGGCTCCTGAGTATCCCAAGGTATGCATAAGGCACAACCTGAGAGCAATAACCTGGCGATCTCATACAAAGCCATAGCATTACATCAGGATCATCAGTTTTACATGCAAGTTATCGGTACAGTGACTGTGAAATACTTTCAGCAACATGCACACACATCCCTTGAACAATAACGTTACTAGCAGGTATTTTGCTCCACACTGCTACGTTACTGTACTGTACTTTAGATTGTCACCATCCTAGCTAGCTAGCTAGATACCTCGCCAGAGATGGAATCAAGAGTAAGAATAAATAATCTTTGTAGGTTATTAGCTAGCTTGAAATATTATATACAGATCTTACCCAGCGGTGAAAGAACATGACTACAAGGTTGTGCTGCTGGCATTTAATGAAGAGGTCGTGGGGTTTCTCATTTTTTGATTGAGTATGCTTTTGCTTCGATTATTGTTGTGTCCCCTTTGTTGTTGATCTTAATGTTTTGGATATATCCTTCCATTGCATATTGCAGTCCATTTTGCCTTGATCTGGAGGATATCGCGGAGATATTACTCCAAAAAGAATCACTGACACTGACAGACAGTATAGTGCATGAACGAGTTCAAAAGACGTAGCAACAGTAACTAAGAGGACGGGGCTTTTGCGAACGGCCAATAGCGCATTAACGTGCGCTAGGACCACTGATTCGACAAACCTGCTTGCAGTCTGTGTTCTACCACAGTCCCCGACGTTGGTCTCGTCACTCTCATGATTATTTTTTTTTCTAAAGATGATTTGATTTTGTAACGAGTAACGAAGGTTTCAGGGGAAATGTATCGGAGTAAAAGTATCAGTTTTCTTTGCAAAATGTAGCAAAGTAAAAGTAAACAGAAATATAAGTAGTAAAGTACAGATATCCAAAAAAAACGACTTAAGTACAGTAACGAAGTATTTCTACTGAGAGCAGTATTTCTACTTCGTTACTATACAACACTGGTGCAGATGCATGCAAAGGGCCATCTCTGGGTATTGAAGTATTGATCTTGACCTCGATGTTGCCTCACCCACCAGTTGAACGTCCAAGAGCTGTGTATGCGTCTCGGAGCATTATCTATCATCCCAAAACACTCAGTGTGCTCTGCAGAGAGTGTAATTGGCACGCTGGTGGTCATGATCATTTCGAGAGATCATTTTCACGCAAAGGGCAGATGGCAGGAGTGTTCATTTGTACCGAGGCTTACCCCTGCTAGACCGGCTCCACTGTGCGCTGATAAAGATGCAGAGAATAGAGCGCTTTCATTTTAGAGTTCAGATGCTCTGCAAAGGATCCCTGCTCTCTCTCTCTTTCTCTCTCTTTCTCTCTCTCTCTCTCTCTCTCTCTCTCTCTCTCTCTCTCTCTCTCTCTCTCTCTCTCTCTCTCGAGGGTTGAGATCTTGGCTAGACACCCGTGCTCTCCAAGGTTCTCTGCCTGCCTCTTTTTTTTTTTTTTGTTTTTTTGTTACTGCACCAAGTGCACTGCTGCACCTTTTTTAGATGTTCTCTTTCACGGGGATTTGAATGAGAACTGTGCATTTTTTTGCACTTTCTATCTGTCCATTGGAGAAAGGGAGAGGTTGCCTCAAGTTTAAAATATTCTTTTTTTTTTTTTTTTCTCTGACACAAAGTACTCCCAACGCTTGCTCTTATGTCAATGCACTACACATATGTAATGTGCCTGTCATCTCCTGAAGGCCTGGACCTGGAGGAGGGGAAGGAGGGTGGATCATGGCTGGGCATCAGCAAGAGGGGGAAGCTGGCCGCACTGACCAACTACCTGGAGGGACGGCCCAATCCTGATGCACAGGGGAGAGGTGAGTCTGAAAACAAATAGGCTTCAGTGTTGACTACAGATGGCTAATGTTGTGGAAAAAATAACAGACAAACCTGTGGCAAACCTCCTGAATGTTCTGTCCTCTATGTATAGTATACCAGCAGAGACTCAAAGCTACCACCAGGTCAGGAGCAACAGTAAAGGGACATGCTTACTTTGTTTAATGAATGGAAACCATTCCCCTTCCTTGGTTCTGTATGTGTGTCCGGCTTAGTATCTCAGCCCCAGTCACTCACCAGCTGTCTGTTCTGGATGTGGATCTGTTGGAAGGGAAAACCATTGTAGTCTAATGATCGCGGCTGTCTAAGTGAGCCTGACGTATTTATTCTGATCCCCTTAAAGCCACATTTCTGGCATTTGTCTGACAAAACAATACCATTTGAGAGAGTGTTTGTGGTCCGTGCCAATTGGTATGATCTCTGTACTCATTCAGCTATCAAACAGGAGAGCAGGTGAGAGAATGAGGGTGGAGACAAACAGACCATGTCCAGCATTCTGTGTTCTCAAGTTCGGATGGAAACCATGACTGAGAATAAGAGTGGAAACTTAATTTGCTAATTGTTTTCATAGATTGCAGGGCATTGCATGCATTGATTGTGGAAAAACATACATTGTGTGCACCGACCATGGTAAATCAATGCAGGCTTAAATGAGCACCCCTTTCATTAATCCTTTTTCAAAACATTCTATCAATTAAGTCACTGTAGGTTCACTCCTAGAACTTGCTGTTCTGTTCTTTTTTTTCCAGGCTTTTTGGTGTCTAACTACTTGACTGACAATCTGGACAGCTTCTCCTACCTTCGCAAGGTGTCAAGTGAAGGGCATCTCTACAACGGCTTCAACCTCCTAACGGCAGATTTCAAGTGAGTGATCGCTGGGCGGGATTCGTATTGGGAAATTGTCTGGTCTTGATTGAGCACAGCTCCCCCTTAAACAAAACAGTCACGGAAGGTGCAAAGAGGGCAGAGAGGATTGTTTTGTGAAGCAGAAAAGTTTCAGCATCGCCACTTTCACAAAAAGCCTAGCACATTCCGACAACTTCCAACTGCTTTTTAATTTCATGAATCATTCCTTTTATCAAATAACACTGAGCATTTAGCCAAAGGCTTCACAATGTAGGGTAGAGGAGGAGGAAAAATATTCATACAAGTCCCCGGCCATTTAAAATATTTAGACTTAATATTTTCTTCAGAAATGGCTTCCTCTAAGTATCGGTGAACAGGCATAATGTTTCTGTTGAGCTGATCTGGGGACTTGGGAGAACTGATGACCTCAAAGATACATTGGAAATGTAGTGGTTAAGTGCATCCCTCTCTCTCGCTCTCCCTCTCCCTCTCTCTCTCTCTCTCTCCCTCTCTCTCTCTCTCGCCGTCTCTGTACGGCTGCTTTGTGTTAGATGATCAGAATGAAACAGAGATGGCATTGTCCCCGTCTCTTGGATCGTTGAGGGCGAGTACGGGCGCTCGGGAACAGCCACCTGCTCTCTCCAGACTGAGACGCTCAAGAGAGCCCATTTAGAATTCAGTCTGAACACCTGTCTGTGCTCACATCACGACCAGGCTGCTAAGGGGGCGTGAAATAGATATATATTTGTATCCCCCGTCTCTCTCTAGCGAAGGGAATGTGTTTACTGAGTAGATTCGGTTTGGGGTTCCTGTGATGTTTCCATACAAAAGACAGAGGCTATTTATTCCATTGCATTACTCCGTCTCTTAAGCTCCCTGTGTGAAGGGCAGTATCAAAGTGCTGTCTGAGTATATATACCACTGGCTCAGACAAAGGGTTCCGTTCATTCGCATGGCAGGAAGAAGTTCAAGGTGATTTGGCGGAGTTTCAAAGCCACACTTTCCCTTTGTCTCCCACACCACAATTCTGCCCGTAAATAGTTTGGAGATTATTTGTGTTTTTGTGATTGTCCAGCTCCTCGTGTCGCCTCCAAATGGCGCCACGCACATATATTACGACTTCGTGTCTGATCCGCACTTAATCTCGTACAGGAAATGTTTCATTTTGTTAGAAGGGCCATTTGGAAATGAGGGGCAACCATATTAAGAGAAGTAACAGCTGTCATCTCTGCTCCGCGGTCTTAACAGAAGACACATGGACAAGATGTTTTGGGGTGGGGAGCAGACAGAAAGTAATATCTTTATAGCTGGTGATGTATACCATTTTCCGACCATCACCTGGATGCTGAAATCGATCCATTTCTCTCTGTCTGGTCCAAGCCCGCAGGTCTGCGTCGTGCAGAGAACATGACGTATGGATGCTGACAGAACAGAGCTGCAAACCCCCTAATGAAGGGGAGCAGAGCAGCAGCTGCAGTAGCAACTGCTATTTATTTGTTTGCCTTTTTATAAACAACCTCATTATAGGCCTATTAGTTTCTGATAAAGTAATATCAACACACTGCAAAAGCTCAGTTGGGGGGAAAACCAGCAACCCATATGTTGTTGGAGAATCAATAGTCATTTATATTAATAACAAATTGGTAATGGTGAGTGGCCTAAAAAATCTTGTTTTTTTCCAATAGCAGGATTGATTAAGGTTGAGAGTAACCAAAATACACTGAAATTTTAATTTCATTCATTAATATGGTTAGCCTACAGTTGTTAAGAGAGCAGATCATTCTGTATTGAAGGGGAGAAAAGAATCTGAAGTTAAGAGGTTAAGGTACAAAACCTTAACCTTAACCTCTCCAGCGTAAACATGTCATATTTTCCTCCCTAGAACATGTTCTGCAGAAAAAAAAACGGTTGAAGAAAATTAAGTGTGTCTACCTTTGCCCTTGTGCTTTGCTCATCATACCAAAGCTCAGGCGATGCTGGTTTTGGCACCTTGGAAGCAGGTTACTATAGTTAATGAAAACTAGGACTAAGGCTCCACCATCTTGACATTTACATTGTCAATACATTGACATACATTGTCAATATTTTCATTTATCCTTCACTTTATTTAGCATATTAGTCCTAATTTAACTTTGAACACAGACCTGAGCCACTGATTCCCCTAATACACCTGCAGGATGTGCAGCATAAGAATTTGAAGTTAATCCACAGGCCGCCTTCCATGGAGAGGTTTACCTGGAAGATATACATGCTAATCCGACCAATTTGAGGTGTGTCAACTCTCAACTCATGGAAAGGTAAATGTGTAAGTGGAAGCTAAGCGCGTTCAAGTGCAAATGATTTTACGCTGATTTGACCAGCATAATGGGCGTATGGTTTGTGTAAGCTGTTCTTGACAACTGTGACGAAAAACCTCCATATACAAATCGTGGGATTGTGCATACTCCTTTTTCTATGTGAAATTGTACACAAAGATTGATACCTTTGACCCCAAAAGTAATCTCAACAATACTACATCTAATTCTACAATTTACAAAAGTACTTACATTAATAATAGCACTAACAATAATACAATGAAGTGCATCAAATTGGCAGATGACTTGGTATGATAAATCAGTAGCACCTAATTTACTATGATTTGGATAATTGAATAGCAAAGCAGTATGCTTACATCTAGTTGTACTGATATCCTAAGTGGGGTCAGCTGAGTCTTTCACACTACCTTTCTGGACTGATGGAATATTTTTGTCACAACAAAAATGACACAGTTAAGACACATGCTTCCGTGTCAATCTTTTCAGGTTCTCAACTTGGACTTTTTATGTTTTGAATACTGCATTCTATTGGCGCTTTTCAACAGCGCTTTGCACAGAAAATGTGGTTGCTACGCAATGCCACACACAACTGTGTTTCCATCCAACTCATTCACATATTTTAAGTGTGAGGTTGTCAGGCCAACATTAATGAAAACCCCTAAAAAAATCTTGTCAAATGCAATTTCATGCAAATAAACCCGTTTCCATCAACCTTAGTCGCATTACAGCTATGCGAATTGGGAGGTGACCCAACCCCTTTTGTGAATTAAATTCCTATTTGATTTAGAAGATATTGTGTTCATTTCAAGCAATTCCCCTCAAGATTTTCTATCCGAATGGCAAAATTTGCATTTAAATAGTTATTTAACAGCTATTGACTGATTAATAGCAGTCTTGGTAAAACTGCATGTTAATTGACTACTGATTGCACAACATCCTCAAATTGCATGTAAGAAATGGCTCTAGTTTCTCAATAACACAGTATACCAAATATTATGCAAACGTTATGTAGCTGTACAGCTACAAAAGTCTTCACCTCATTTAAAAGAAAAGCAAATGTTTACATTTTAAATCACCTGACAGTTCACCTAAAAGCATTACAGCTAAGCTGATAAAAACCATCATGAATTTTAAGGGGTTGTATCAGGACACTTGTATTAAATTATGTTTGACTTCTAGTTTCATCTCCAGATCTTGTTTTTATCCTTGAAGTTATCTGGGCCAGTCACGATTGGCTATTGTCTGGCTTCTCCTTTTATCTCAGGGGGTTGAATCTGTATTTTCAAATGTGAGGAATTGACAGGAGATTATTACTTAATATCTTCTTGGCACCACACGTTTCACACCCTTCCCTCTGCGTTCTGTTGATTATCTATGTAAGCTTTCCAGCCACCACTTACAAGCCGCCATTAATAAATCACTATTTTCCTCGGGAGCTCTGCAGCATACGCCTCTGTTTCAGAGTAATTCACCACCAATCATAGATGCTGCACTCTCCTCACACAAGTAGATGTATTTATAGTAGTATAGCAGTAATGTATTCAGAGGTTTTGAAGTTTTCTTATTCAAAAGTCTAGCTTTAAAAACTTAAGGCAGCTTGTGGCATTATATATCCCATTTGCATTAAAAGGAAATCAGTAGATGATCTGCACACGGTTGGTTTACGTTGCTTCCACCAGAGAGAGAAGCGATAGATCATGAAATAATCATAACTGTGGTTAATATTTAGTTTTCCTGTCTGTGTGCCAGTTCTGCCCAGTGAGAGAGCCCGCTTCGCTTCATTTCCATACTCCATGGAGGATGGTGCGGGTATCCTAGCAATTGCACAATATTTCCATCAGCACCATCTCTGAGGCCTCCACAGCTCTCTGAGGCTCTCTGGGGAGATTTCTCTGATTTACTACACATCAGCGCCTGTTTAAGATATGGGTGATGTTGGCTCCAAAACCATGGCTGAACCGCAAGCAAAACAGAGGAGGGCATTGAGATGAAGAAGAACAAATAAATAAAAAGGCATAAAAGACTCAGAACCTTGTACCACCCTGATCTGTTTCTTGAAGCTCTGATGTCCTAATTTAGTGGAGCTGTGCAGTAAATATGCCCTTAATTAAAATTGAAAAATTCTTCTTCTTGATGGATGTGTTTTAGTATCAGTTTTTTGTGTTGCACCAAGGTGTTGCTCTAAGCAAAGCTAAACAAGTATGAGTCTTAAATTCAGGAACTATTATAATAGTCATAAATCAGTCCATATAGATTGTTAGCATTGGCCCTCATTCTCGAACATTTTCTGAAGTTTCTTCTGAAATGTTTCTTACGGGCTTCGGAAAAACAACGTAAGCAAAAGACATCCGCCAAATTCATGCACGCTTGAAAATGTGGTCCTTCGCAGCAGAAGTTTTCTGGGCTGTGCTCCCCCGGAAGAGTTTTCTTAAATTGAAAGCGCGTTCTCGTGCTCCTGAATTTGCATACATACACGCCCTGCCAGCTCCTTATAAGGGCACGCAACCGTAGTGACGTGTGCAGTCGGAATCGACCGAATCTACACGAAAGCAACAGCAGTGTTCCTGTACATTACATTTAGTCATTTAGCAGACATTTTTGTCCAAAGCGACGTACAAGGGATAGAACAGTCAAGCTACGAGCAATAGAGACCTAGTGTAACAATAAATACTACTTTACATAAGAAATAGAAAAACGAAATAGGAAATAAAAACGAAGTGCAGGAATGTAACTGCTATAAGTGCAAGTTAAGCACTAGTCGAAGTGCCAGTTAGGAAGGGAGGTGCTCTCTGAAGAGTTGGGTCTTCAAAAGCTTCTTAAAGGTAGAATGGGACGCGCCTGCTCTGGTCGTGCTAGGCAGTTCGTTCCACCAACGTTGAACTACTTGAAAATTCTGGATTGCCGTACTTGCACAGACGGCAGTGCCAAACGACGCTCGCAGCATTCCGGTGTAGTGCTTTTATTTATTTTATGACATCACGGTGCCTCGTAGAATCATGACTATAGGCCTACATGTGAAACGTAATTGTTAATGATACTTTAATCCGAGGATCTGTAGAGTTGATGTGAACGCAATCACCAACGATTTCTCACAAATTCATTAACACGGAGAGTTTTCTTAAATGCGATTCCTCAAAAAACCCGTGGGCCATCTTGTGGTTTTTTAAGGAATCGCATTTGAGAAAACTCTGGCCGAGTTACGACTGCTATTTCGAGTTCGGAAAGTCTTCTGAAGTTACGAGCAAATCCCAGATGAGAAAACTTTCATGAATGCCAAATGTTGTCCTAAATCCAATTCAGAAGAAATTCCTCTTAAATTCTTCTTAAATTCTTCTTAACTGCGTTCGAGAATGAGGCCCATTGTTTTTAGGATGTGTGATTAGACATGCTTGGCTATTGTTTGATGCCGGTTGTCACAGTGAGTTGGTTTCTAAAAAGGACCTGTTTATATTCATTTATTTATATCTCCACTTTTATATTGCAGATTGGTTTTGTGTTAGACCTTTCCTTGTAAATATGGTTTTTCGCCTAATAGACCAGAGTGTTTCCCAGCTTGATGGAAGCATAATTAAAAGAGATGGCCTGAGGCTAATGAAACTTGTGTCCCATCATTCAAAAGAGCTGGCTGAGATAGTCCACCTCCTGAACTGCCCATTTAAAGACCAGAAAAATACAAGCAGATGTTAAAAAAAGAGGTGCAATGTTGCTCATTACTGAAGCCGCATGTGTGAGAATGTCCTATGATGCATACTGATAAATTGTCTGTCAGGGCTAACTTCAAAGCACCCACAGAAAAACATGTTCTCTCTCAGCATCTCTTTATTCTACTGTCTCAGCTAAAGGCTGCTCTGTCATAACTAAACCACTGACCTGGAACTTTTTTTTTTACCCGGGAACACCTATAGATCGCTAGCTCCCCATACGTACAGTATGTCTTAGTAGTTCTCAGAAATGAATGCAAATGAGTGAGAATGTTTGAGCTTTTTTTTTCTCGATAATCCATTTTTTTCACACAGGTCAGTGAAGGAAAGGGGGATTACTATCAGAGAGCAGGAAGATTTGGATTGTTTGGATCCAGAGTCTCTGTCAGCACAGATGATGTTTCTGATAGCCAGGCTTCATAGAGAGCCTCTCGGTCTAGTGTCCACTGTCTAGTGCTTTCGTTTTGGACTTCTCGGAGCCCAATGCTGTGAGCTGTACCGCACTCCGTGCAAACAACATTTCACAAAACACCTGCGTGATCCATTCGAATGCATAATGTGGTGGGTTCAAAGTAAATGGTCAAGTGGTATATACATTCTCTTAATTGATTTAGGTGTGTTATTTATAACATTTTGTTGATAAAACATTATGTAACCTTCTCGTAAGAAGATGTTTATTTTCAGTTGTTTGTTTAAAACATGAAACAAAGTTGTTGGGTTTTAAAAGCGCAGACTTCAAGCCCCCTGACTTGCCTGATTAATTCTTCCCTCCGAGTAGTTTGCTCAAGACACAATCTCTTTGCCAGCACGAGTGCCCTTTTCACAGTCGCTAGTTCTCTTCAACTTAATTGTCAACTGTGGCATAAACAAATTTGCAAAGCAGCACTGGTGTATTTGCCTTAATTAATCAGATGGAATGAACATGTAGAGAGGAGCAGAACCCTGAACGTCGGCCTAATTTAATAAGGCTTGTTCTTCTGTCCCCCGGTTATTTATAGAAACTCCACACAAACATGGTTCCTATTATTTTGACACTGAAATATCCCAGTACCTCACTGGTAATAAAATGTGCACAGTGCTGCGTGCGGTGTTGGCTGACTTGAGCTCCCAGCTACCTCTGAAGCAGAGCAGTCGTTTTGTGTGTGGTCTGATTATCAGCGTGCATTGTGTCAGGTTGATGGCTTTGGCAGCTGTTTTCATGGCCACCCGATGAGGATTGACTTTTGTGACAATAGCGCTAGTTATGATTTTTAATTACGGGGCGTTTTGTCAACCCAATCCAGTGCCCCAAGCCACCAAGTCTAAAAATAGCTGGAAGATTTGCGTTTATTGTTTGTCGACAGTGTTGCTGTGTGTAAATTATTGTCAGCTCCCTCGATCTGTCTCTTGCAGGGCCAATGAAGACACGGTGTGTTACTATGGAAACAAAGGCAGTACGGAACCTATCCGTCTGAAGCCAGGTTTGCTCAGTGTCTGTGTTCGTCTGAGCTTTGTGTCGCACACGCACATACGCTCCCTGATGCAAGGCATGTTTGTTTAGTCACATCCTCTCTTCACACCACTGGTTTTTAAAAGCAAAGAAAGACACATATGCCACGGCCACATGTATATGTCTCTGAGTCTGTGTGTGTGTGTGTGTGTGTGTGTGTGTGTGTGTGTGTGTGTGTGTGTGTGTGTGTGTGTGTGTGTGTGTGTGTGTGTGTGTGTGTGTGTGTGTGTGTGTGTGTGTGTGTGTGTGTGTGTGTGTGTGTGTGTGTGTGTGGGGGGGGGGGGGGTTGTGTCCACCTGGCTGAGTGAAAGCTGGCCGCTTTCACACAGCTCTCTAGTAGTGACCACTCTGGCTGTTCCAGCAGGAATCTACGGGCTGAGTAACTCCCTCCTGGAGACCCCGTGGAGGAAGCTGCAGCATGGCAAGCAACTCTTCTCCAATGTGGTTGGGCGCACACTGCCCCCCGATGGCATGGTGCAGGAACTGCTGCAAATCCTCAACAACGAGGAGCTGTGAGTGAAGGTTTCTCTCATTCTCCTCCTTTGGGAAAAGACATGGTTCTGAGCAGGTCTAATTTTCTGATGTGTATGTGTCTATGCATGGTGCTGTTTTATGCTGAAAGCATTTAAAAAAAATTCACTATTGGACATCTGGGCCTGTATGAAATCATCATGGTATTAAAAGGTTCCTATTCTTGTCATTTCATTTAGTCCCCTCCTTTGAACACTTCCCCTTGCCCTCTCCCCTTCTCTCCAATATTGCATCTGTTCTGACTTTTCTTCTTCTCTCCTCTATTCCTCACTCCTCTCCTCTTCCTCAGAAACAATCCTGACCCAGCACAGGAGACTCAGGGACAGGGCTACAGTAAGCCCATGCTCCACGCCCTGTCTGCTGTGTGCGTCCGAGCCACAGGATACGGCACAAGGTGAGCACCTCCTATCATTAATAACGAGCTACGCACTCGCTTCAGAGGGCGGCACTCAACCCATCCCCTCCTCAAGTGGACTGGTGTGATCGTCTATAACAAAAAATGATTTTACTGGTTCAATTCTCAGGACCAACACAATCATCCTCATCGACGCAGCAGGGAACGTGACCTTCACAGAGCGCACTATGATCAACTCTGACATCAGCCGGTGGAGCACCAACTCCTTCCAGTTCCAACTCAACGAGTGAACACCGAAGTTAGGGGGAGACATTTATGCTGTGCCTTCCGGGATTCTCTCCTCTCTTCCCTGCCCCCCCACACCTCACTCTCAGAAGCCATGGCCACCTGCGTTACTACATAAGAACAGAGGGTTTTATGGTAGAAGAAGGGGAGTGAAATTTGTCTACTGCTTCGTGAGCCAAACTGGTTGCACTATTGAGATCATGTTTTGGAAACCATGTTTAAGCTTGGCTTAGGTATGCTTTTTGAAGGTGTGGGTACAACAAAGATGCATCACATTATTTAAAACGGTGGTATTATCATGAACTCAGTTTTATTGAATATAAAAAACAAAGATATCTCAACAGTGTGTGGGCTTGATGCTTTCTGCCAAAGAATCAATGTATTTTCCATTTAGGAGACCAATAAATAACCTAAGTTTGATGTTGTAGTAATCATTTGTAATATTTGGCCTTCTGTTAATGGGTCGTTGTTTGCTTATGGAAGGAAATTTGATACCATAGAAATGTCTGGATGAGATGTTTTGACAGTTGTAATATTGTCCAACCATGTTGACCAGAATCACTCAGTTCTGTTAAGTAATGAATTATTACCTCCGCCAAAGAGATTATGTTTTCATAGCTGTTTGGTTACCTATCTGTCTGTCAGCAGGATTACGATAAAACTTTCAGGCTGTTTTTCATGAAACTTGGTGGAGGGGTACAGCATGGCCCAAGGAAGAACCCATTACATTTTGTACTAGATCTGAATCAAGGGGATATTGGTTTTGCTGGAGGGCTGCTCCCCAAGTGCCCTTCCAGTTGATCTAGTTTTTGGGAAATCTAATTTGGACAACAAGCATTGGACAATGATCAGTTTTATCCATTGTGAGGATGTTCAAACCACCATGGTTAAGTGTTTATGCACAGTGAAGCAGGCTAGTTTTTAACCATAGTGTCAAAGGGTGTTAGACTTTATTTGGATTGTCCTCCCTAGACTATCTGCACATGCTCAGTTTATATACAAACTATCTGTTCAAACTCTGTTAACTACAATTTATCGTAAGGTTGGGGGGGTTGGGTTTGGTTAAGGTAATGTTCAGTCAATTAGAAAGACTGAAATTGACTTTCAACAAACTATCTGTTGGCAGACTGTCCAAATAAAGTGTTACCTGCCAAAGTTCTTAGACGGATACATTTCTTGGCAGAAAATATCTTCTCTCCATTGAAGAATGAAACAAAAACAAGGCCTAGGAACTTTGAAGCAGGAGAACAAAAATGGAATTGTTTTGGTAGGTTCAGGGTCAATTTTGTACACCGAGGCTTTAAAAAATTCTTTGTCTTACCCCTGTGAATATGCCCTCACCCCCACAAATCTGTGCACTTTTTCTTAGCCAGAAAAGAACACGCAGTTTCTCAGTAACTCCCACTTACGGACTCACAAAGAGGTACATTTTCCTTATATTTTTGTAACCATAGAAGGGAGAGCACTGGGTTTCTTTTCACAGTTCAAACAACTCGAGACCATTGTGAAACACAACAGTGTTTGAAATTGCTCATGCCCTGTGAATATGTTGTTAATAAAAGCACTACTGCAACTCCTCAACCTCACTTAGTCTCCATTTGTTTGCAGTTGTAGTTGTTGGAGATGTTAGTCAGTAATACTCTCAAAATTCCTGAAAAACTATTGTTGGTGAAAAAAACCGAATTTGATGGTCAGATGCGTATCTTCTTCTCTGGAACACACTGCACCTCCGCTCAGCAGGTGCGCTGATCTGGCACTTTGTTTCAATGAATATTCCATCATTTGGACCATTAACCAGGCATGGACTAATGAGACGTTTTGATGCATTACAAACACTGCAAGCACCTGCAGAGAGATGGTCTGATTACCAGACACCAAATATCTCCCAGCCCCCCTGCCCCAGCATGATCTGTACCCATTCGTTCATCTATTCTTGTCAAAAAATCTCCCTATATTCACTTTAAGGTTTAATCTACATTGATTGCACTCCAGCTCGTCTTAAATAAAAAGAGGAAAAGTCACATGGATTTCCAATTCTCTTTGAGTGATCCATTCATAACAGAAACATATTTCTTATTTTCGAACTGATACTCGTACTTTGTCCAACATTCGATACTCAGAACCCCATAGGTCATGACTGCCCCCTTCTGTAAAAATAGGAAATTGTTGGTGTATAGCTTATTTTATTTTATTGGACATCTATGAGCTCGCCTGTAATTTGATTGGTGTATTTATTCCCGCAGTCGTTCGTCTGTACATGGTTGGTATCTTATTGGCTTGTCTGCACACAAGTATGCGACGACTGGCTGAGGGCTAACGGAGCCGGTAACTGGGAGGTTCTTTGAGAACGTTTCAAGCTCTCTGTGCTAAAGATGGCGGTGGTAGAGGGACGGTTTTGGCTTGGGAATAAGTGTATTTTTTTCTGTTGAGACGAGGATAAAAATAGGAAAGGTGAGTGAATATATTGTGATATGCTTCACAACATTACGCAAAACCCGAGTTTTTTTTTAGACTAAGATGCAATTTTACTGTCAATTAAGGCGTGAGGCTGGAATTAAGCGGCCGGTTTTCATCAACGTTTGCTTGCTAGCTAACATGGACCAGTTACGCGGAACAATGACCCCTAGAAATGTACGATACATTAGCAAGTATAGCTAGAATAGTTGTCTTCTTAATCTGAATGTTGTGTGGACTGTAAGAAACAATCGATTTAGACCTGCCTGTTATCATTTTTTTTTTGTATGTTGCAATGGTCGCCAGCCACGTTAGCTTCTTGCTGTAAAAGACCGACTAAGTTGACTGAGGCCAGACATCTTGTCGGCTGGTCCGCAACATCTTTCATTACGACCAGAAGCCCTACCCGGTGCTATTTATTTTGCTTAACGTTGCCATTTCTTAGTTTCAGGTAAATAAGCTGGCCACCTGTTAAGTATTTTGCATGACCTATGGTAACGTTACTATACGCCGGCTCCCTTCTTAGGGTTACGCCGGGGCTCTAACTTAATGTCACAATGGTTGTATGAAGTAGTTATCGTTAATTGAAGCTGTAAGATGAAGGATGTCCCACTATAATGGTTTTGCAGATAAATTAATCGGTATTGTGTGTTATAGTGTATGGTCTGTATTTGGTTTTGCAAGTTCCTGCTGTCGGAACTGCAGATCAGGAAACATGAAGCATCATTTGGTGACTTGTTTTGGTTGCACAGTAACAAACACCCACGTATTAACTACGTTTACCTTCTTTCTCTTTTAGGGCATATGGAAGATTCTGGAATGGAGGATGGGCAGTCCATAGATGTGGTCAATTAAGCTGAATGCATTGTGATTTCCAATAATTGAGACAGTGATTGTAAAAAGCTGTCTACATTAATGAAAAGAACAATGTAGTCAGCTTAGCATATTCAACACTGTACATGACTAATGCAAAATTTGAGGCATCCTGGCAATGTCCTTCTGCATGTTTGTCTGTAAGGTCCTTTTAAAGTGTTTGAGAAAACTGTAGACAAAAGACCCCTGATAGATAACCTGTTCCGTTTAGCTTTTCATTAAAAGTTGTTAGGAGAGATGGATATTGATGAGATATTGCCTCCTCTCCCGCTGGAGCCCCCGGAGGATGATGTGTCAGGCAGCCACAAATGCATAGCACCTCCACCACCTCCCCTGCAAACGTCCAGTGACGCAGAGGAAATGGACGTTAGCTCAGGTGGTGATGGACCCACAAACACCCCGGCAGGGAACAGGGAGGCGCAGCTCCTCACCACTTTTACTACCAACCTGTCGGACGAGCCGGACACAGGCGGCTCGTGCCCTAGAACGGCTCGCCACGCTCCTCCAATCACCAAGTTCCTTCCCGACCTCAAGTTGCTCAGAGATGTCAAGGTTAGCGTTAGCTTCTCTGACAGCAGCAAAAGCAAAGACAGGAAGGTACTCTACACAGGAGTAGGACAGGAACGGGACTCTGAGCCAAGTGCAGAGGTTTTAAATGGTGTGTTGCATGACACTGTAGAGCAGATGGCTGGCCAGAGTTGTCCATGGATCAGTGGTAACGGTGCGCTCGACACAGGGGCAAATTGTGAGGAGTTGGAGGTCGACCTAGAGAACAAGGTTGAGTTTGCTGTCCTGGATGAGTTGGAGGATTTCAGCGAGAACTTCCTGGAGGCTGAAGACGGAGACCAAGGCGGGTTCAGATCAGACGTTATTGCACAACAGGAGCAAACTACCGAGGAGGACCTAACCTACTCGTATGAGGTACGGGCACAATAATAGAAAGTGTTAAATAGGTTGGAGGACTTCTGTATTGAAAACATTTGATATGTATTTTTATGTACTTAGAACTGGGTCTGTCAGTAGTATGAATTTGACATGCGTTGATTCAGCGCTCCATCATTGATTTACTTCAGTTCAGTGCTGCTGCAGTCTTCTGCACATTGTGTGAATCTACAGCAAAGACTGTTTTTATAGGTCTATAGTCTTCTTTGGCCCTTCATAACCATTTACTTCTCTATCTATATAGGAATTGCTACACACCTTAAAATACTGTTGCTGGTAATTTTATTAGCAGGTCTCCCTTAGTTTTATTCCCAGGGGGCAAACATACTAATGAAAATGTGCATTGGTACTGCATAAAAGCATCTGATATATATATATATATATATCTCTCTCTCTATCTATCTATCTATCTATCTCTCTATCTATCTCTCTATCTCTCTATCTATCTATCTCTCCTCATACTAGTTTTTCTGCTGTTGTTGACAGCTCAATCACTCAATCAGTGTTTGAAATAATATCTCTATGCCCTGTGCACGAGTCTGCACACCCAAAACGTTGGTCCTGCGTGGACAGTTTGTGCGGACTGTGCTGTTGACAAGATTTGCGTCACAAGCAGACCGTGTCAACAGGAGTAAACTTGCTGCCTTAGTCGTCTGTCTTTATGCCTTCAAGCTGTCCGGTTTAAGTTGTCATTGGAAAAAGCTTTGCTTTCTGGCAATGAAGGTAACCGCTTTGAAGTGAGTGAGGTGAGTGAATGTATGTATGTATGTATGGCAAAGGGCTATGAAAAGTAGAGTTTTTATCGTTTAATGAGCTATGGTATGGTTGCCATGTCTGCCGCCAATTCTGATTGAAATTATTTCTTAAACCTGTCAACGGCTGATCCAAAGCCAGCCAGGACTGGGTTGACGAACTAGGTGGGTCCAACACTAAAATGTGCTTTCCTTCAGGAGGACTTTGACAATGACGTAGATGCGTTGTTGGAAGAGGGTATGCCAGTGCCAAAAAAGATGCGGCTGGCAGAAGACAAGTATACAGGAGACAGTGATCACCCGTCAGATGGAGAGTCTGGGGTTCAACCAATGATGACCAAAATTAAGACTGTTCTTAAGAGTGAGTCAGGCTGCTATTTTACTTTTGTTATATAATGGTAGATCTAAAACTTTATGCAAGGCAGGCTACTGTTCCATAAACAAATATATATTTTCTGAGCACTTGACTCCTTGATTTATAGGATTTTTCATATTAAAGACCTGAATATGGTTTCTCAATGCAGGTCGTGGGCGCCCACCCACTGAGCCACTACCTGACGGCTGGATCATGACATTCCATAACTCTGGCATTCCAGTCTACCTTCACCGGGAAACCAGGGTTGTTACCTGGTCCAGACCTTACTTCCTCGGAACAGGGAGCATCAGGGTAATAAGAGGCTTGCTGAACTCTCTAGTACATGAACTCTCCAGTAGCATGACTCCATGTACACACTTGTCCGCACCTCGGACTGGGTAGTGTCTTGATGACCAGAGTTGATCCCTCCAGATAAAAAGTACAGTTTGAAACGATGAATTATGCAGACATACAATTTGATTTAACATATGTTTATTGAGGAACTCATGTTTGCGTTTTTTTGTTTCTCTTTTTAAACACATTGACCTTATTGTATTCCATTGTAAGAGTGAAGTCCACTCCACAGGTCATTAGGCATACAAGTTTATGCTCATTCTCTGCCCTCTGACAGAAACATGACCCTCCTACAAGTAGCATTCCCTGCTTGCACTATAAGAAATTGAAGGATGTAGAGGAAAAGGAGCTAAATGGTGAAGTGGTGGTTCCCAACTCCAATGGATCTCCCGTAAAGCCTGGAGAAGACGCGGATGCACCGGAGAGGGCCGATGAACCGGACTCTACAGCCCCGGAAGAGAGCACGGCGCCGGGGTCTGCGGAGTCCCAGCCTCAGGCGAAGGAGCCTCAGGCCTGCGAAGGGTTCCAGGGGGCTCTGGGCCAAGTCAGAGCCAAGGTGGAGGTGTGCAAGGATGAGTCTATTGGTAAGGAGGAAACTGGTTTAGGGTATGTCTCATGAGTGGCTTCGTGTTCCTATATGGTCTGTGTCACTGAAGCTAAATTGGTAGGGTGAGGTTCAATGACACGGGTTCCCTGTGCTTTGAGTAAACCCATTAAAAGTGATGACTTTGGCTGTGTAGTGTAGTTCCTATATGTCCCTAAGTGAGAACTCATCGTTAACCTATTTGTTTATGGGCATCTTTTTATGTTTTCCAGACTATACATTAGGAATTTGGGCCTGCTCATATTCCTTTCTACTTGAACTACACTAACTCTCGGTTGTTTCCTCATAGAAATCGAGGAGTTCCGCGGCTATCTGGAGAAGCGCTTTGATTTTGAGCAGGTGACCGTGAAGAAGTTCCGCACATGGGCCGAGCGCAGGCAGTTCAACAGAGACATGAAGCGGAAACAGGCAGAGTCGGAGAGACCCATCCTGCCAGCCAATCAGAAGCTCATCACCCTCTCTTTGCAGGATGCACCAACCAAGAAAGGTACCTAGTCAGGGGTCAACAGTATAACGGTGCATAATGAAGGCTTTCTGTTTTTTTTTTTTTTTTTTTTTCACTATTAATTTCATGTCCAATTATTGCAGAGTTTGTGATCAACCCAAATGGGAAATCGGAGGTTTGCATTCTGCATGAATATATGCAACGCGTACTCAAGGTTCGACCTGTTTACAACTTTTTTGAATGTGGTAAGTCATTGACTCATTGTAAATGGTTTCATGTGAGAATCCTGTGATCTCTTATAGCAATGTTTCGGGGAAAGATATTAACTATCACAAATATCAATATACAAGTTGTATTAATAGAATGGATTAAGTGAATGATTGAAAGATAACTGTGATGTTCTCTTATAAGCCTATTCTGTGGTATTGAACACACAGTGTTACTTGTGTGGTAACGTATTCCTCTTGATGGTTTTGCAGAGAACCCAAGTGAGCCCTTTGGAGCCTCTGTAATCATAGATGGAGTTACATATGGCACAGGGACCGCAAGTAGTAAAAAACTGGCCAAGAATAAAGCTGGTACTTTGGTTTTGTATTTTCAGTCTAACAACTTGATGCTCTCTCTCTCTCTCTCTCTCTTTTATATATATATATATATATATATATTATAAATAATTACACACACACACACTTTACATTATAGTTTCCTCATAATGGTTCTGTGAGTACTGTTTGTGACAGTTGGTTGGATTTTATTGTCTTCCCCAAGCTCGAGCTACACTGGAGATCCTCATACCTGACTTCGTGAAGCAGACATCTGAGGAGAAGCCCTCTGAAGGAGATGAACTGGAGGTACTGGCATCCTTTTCTTTGTCCATTCTGCCAGTCTGTAGCTAGCTCTGCAGTCTTTAGTGAAGATCAGATTTAAAAATCCAGTTCCAGTATAATGTAGTCAAACACTACACTTTGCATGTCTTCTACACTAATATCTTTGTTGTATATTTTCTTTGACAGTATTTTAATCATATCAGTATTGAAGACTCGAGGGTGTATGAGCTTACCAACAAAGCAGGCTTACTTTCACCTTATCAAATTCTTCATGAGTGCCTTAAGAGGTAGGTCTTGTTTTAAATATTTCCATATATTGTTGAATTAATGAAAGGATAAAATGTTGTGTGGAAAGCCTCACATTTGACCAAATCCCATGATTTGTTGCACATTCCCAAATAAATTGAGGAAGCGGCATTCGTATATCCTATTATTAATGACCAGCTAGTACCAACATCGGATCATCGTTGTAGCAGCTGACTTTGTATAAGCTGTTAGATATAACAAGTAATTGCATGAACTGTCAACCAGTATGTTAACTGAGAACTTTTACATATTTATTTTGTAATAAAAAAAGACCCTGCTATTCCCCCTTTATTGTGGTACTATTTGCAGGATACAGACCTCACAGTATTACATTATGATACAGCAATCTAACTATACATTGTGTCTCCTAGAAATCATGGTATGGGTGACACAAGCATCAAGTTTGAGGTGATCCCTGGGAAAAACCAGAAGAGTGAATATGTCATGACTTGTGGGAAGCACACGGTCCGTGGGTGGTGTAAGTGAGACCTCTATGCAAAGCTTAATCCAGCAGCCTCCTGGGTTTTTGTAAACTGTATTCATCGGGGAAGGCACCTCTGTTTGTCAAAGCATGGGAGTATTAAAAACATTTGAATACATTCTTTTTCTTTTCTCCACTGAAGGCAAGAACAAGAGAGTTGGCAAGCAGCTGGCCTCTCAGAAGATCTTGCAGATGCTCCACCCCCATGTGAAGAACTGGGGATCACTGCTACGCATGTATGGCAGAGAGAGCAATAAGATGGTAAAAAAGGTATGAGCTGCTAGGGGAACAAAGTTTGGGGGGGGGGGGGGCTCTAATAGGTCAAAGGCATGGCTCTGTCAGGATGGGTAATGATTTGTTGCTTTCTGTGGTTGCTTGGGTATTTATCTTTTGTCTTTACATACTTACAGGAGAATTCAGACAAAAGTGTAATTGAACTTCAGCAGTATGCCAAAAAGAACAAGCCAAACCTGCATATTCTGAACAAACTTCAAGACGAGATGAGGAAATTGGCTAAGCTGAGGGTATGTTTGACCTTTAGACTACTACCCTGCATGCTACTCTGATTTGGTAGCATTGATTGGTTGCCACACTCTTGTTTATACATATTGCCTTGGACATGGAGGATTGATAGTCCATAGCTATGGATTTAATTTAAACCACAAGAGTCTAGCACAGGCAGCTTAAATGTCATTTTAAATGTTTTATTTTCTCTACAGGAAGAGACCAGGAAGAAGCCAAAAATGACCATAATGGAGTCTGCCCAGCCAGGTAGCGAGCCCCTGTGCACAGTTGATGTATAAAGTTCCACACAGACCAACTAGCACTGTCCACTGTCCACGGTACCCGATTGTCCAGAAGAAAGACCACGAGTCTAGACGCGATTACTGAATTATGCATCGTCATTTAGTGTACAATGGCAATATATATATTTTACAATTATGGAGGTCATTTCATTGAACAAAGCACGCGATTCGTTCACCTGCCACCTTAGCCAAGGGCGCAAACTGCAGTCAGAATGAAATTCATGCACTAGGATAAGGCGTCGAACATCGTGTACCTCCGAATGCATTCTCTGTACAGCACTTAAGCATCTTCAGATGAACCACAACTTTTTTTGTTTTGTTTGTTTTTTCCCCTCCCAGTTCTGCTGACAAGCATATAAGATACTATCTGCCACTATTATTTTCTGCTGTTACAAAAGCATAAACAAAATCAGGAACTCCATATATTTTCAAAAAGTTTTGTGTTAAGGTTTACTAAGGTGTCCAACGTTGGGGTAGGATGCTGCCTAATCATTTCAGAAGCACGATAGACAAGTACAAGTTTGGCATTCGTGTGTCTCAGTAGGAAACCAAACTTCGATCACAATCTGCTGTTTGCTGTTAGGACTGCCATTTGATTTCATCCTTCTTTCTTTCTTTCTTTGACGAATGGATTTCATTTAGTGTTTCTTCAGCTCTTATAGTTAAGCTTCGGTGGTATGCAATAGAATCAAGCTCCGGTATTGTTGTGAAGTTAATGTGGTAGCATTGTGTATACAGTGATGCTGGTGGTGTGTAGGATCATGACTGATCAAGATTACATGGCAGGTTGTTTGTTTACTTTGCATGTTTTTTTCTTTTCTTTTTTTTGCATCTGAAATCAGTTTGAACCCTGCCCACAATCTGCAGTGCAACTGAGTGGTAGTTCATTTATTTGCGCTTATGGCCAGAGTATGTTTAAATGCCTTTTTTTCCTCCTTGTTTTTGTGGAAATGTAAGATGAAACATATCAAAAGACAGCCGATTGTGCTGATCTGACAAGCTATAATTCTTGCATTCTACTGGCACTGCAGAGAACACAAAGCACCAGAGCTTTAAAGTAGTGTAGTGGTGTTTGTGGTTGTGAAGATTTGTAGGTCGAAGGCGTTTCTGTCCCCAGCCCCGCTTCCGTTTTTATATAGCCTTTAATTCCAAACCGCTGCAAAGACTACTTCAAACAAGGACGCTGAGTACGAAGAACATCAGTATTTACCCATCTTACATGAACGTCAGATAGAGGGACAATTAGATGCTGGTGTTTGTTGCCTTAGTCTCTAATTCTCTTATGTCCAACACGAGGGAAGTACAAGACCCTTTTACTTGAGTCTTTGCTGATGGTGAAGCTACCTAGAGTCTAACAGCAGTGCAATGAAATGGGAGTTATTCATTTTGATTTGATTATTTGGGGAAAGGAAGGGTGAATTCCCTTAGCATGAGCTTGGTTTTTAGAGCCGTTTTAACAGATTGTTGTGTCCACAGGCCTGTTTAAGTATGTGTACGTTGCAATCATTGTAGCGAGTTTATTGTGTTCAGAACAGGTTTTCCCACATAATGACATGAATTTTTAAATTGGTGAACTCCATTACAAAAGGCAATTGAGCAAAACGGCTAGGTACTCTATACCTCGTGCAAAAATGCGATCATGACATACAAGGTGTGAACCAAAGCTTTTAATAGTCTTATGCATTTTTATAGAGTAATGTGGGTTGCTGTATAAAACATACAATAGATATATTTACTGGAAAGGAGGGATAAAAGTTGCAATAACTGCTGGAACAAAAAAAACTATATAAACCGTGTGAAGCATTTTAGTTTAGCTGGCTTTTCCTGAATGTTGCATTTGTTTTTGAAATTTCACCGTTGTACATGAGCTACAAGGCTGCTGTAATAAAGAGTAGAACGCTTATAAGAATGTGCGTGTCTTCACCCCAGTTTGTTCTGAGTTTACTGCCTGTCCAAACTGTCTTGCCAAGTGTGTTGGTGTGAAGAATATATTCTTTTTTTTTTTATATACTTGTTACCATGGAAGGTCTAATATTAAGTTGTTTAATAGGGACATTGCTGCCTAGGAAGAAAAAAAGATTTCTTGTCAATGTGACTTATGATCGATGACTTACAGTGACTTGTTTATGCAAATAAAGGTGTCTTGACTAGTGCTCTATGTCTTATCATTGTTGTGTGAAACCATTAGCAGCCATAGGGGTAAGCTAGTCCATTTTATTATGTTACAAATTATACATGTACGTAATACATTGTACTGCAAGGCCATAATGTAAATTGTGCCAGTCAAACATTTACCCAATCACCAACACCATACAAATGTTGTCTAACACAAGCATTGTAAGACATGTGCTCATTCTTTACCCTCATCATGAAAGTTGTTGGACATTGACAGAAAAAAAAGAAACAAATCAGAATAGAGTGCACCTAAGACGTTTGAGGTTTGGCTTCAGTGCGTTGCTCCTGCTCTTTATTGCCTGTTGAGCTGTAGTCCACCCTCTCGAAGAGCAGGATGGTCTCACAGTGAGGGGTCTGGGGAAACAGGTCCACAGACATCGAGCGCACCGGACGGAATGGCGCTCCTCGCACACGGTTGGAGGGTGCTCTGCAGAGGCTGAAAAACGGCTAATTACACCCTGATTTCGACTACTTCACATGGCATAATCAGGACGTGGAAATTCAAACATTTGGGGAAAATTACAAATAATAAAGGGATTACCCATAGCCGTGACCAGATGTCACAGTTTCAGACTGGTCACACCATCTCAGTGAGGTTACTTACTCAATGAAGTTGTTCATGGCTGCTTTGGCATTGCACGCAACGTAAACCAGCCTCTTCAGGTGCTCTGCTCTTCTTATGGCCAGGATTACCTTAGGGTCTGGCAATGTACGAACAATAAATTGCCAAAGTTAATTTAAAGGACCAGTAAAGAGTGTCAAAAACTAACAAGCTGACTACATAATAGGCATACAAAAACCTTCCAACCACCAACAACAGCACCACTGGGACTAAATAGTTAGCAAGCATACTAAATTGATGTTTTTTGGCAATATAATTGCTATCATTATAGTCGCTGTCATGCTGTGAAAAATGTTCATGGGGTGGTCGGACCTGAACCACAGAACTACATAGTGCTTAGCCTGGGGGGCTAGCGAGAAATGTGTGTTTATTTGTCCCTTACATGACCATATGCCACAAAATTAGATTTGAACATGTCAAAACTAGTAATCTATAAAAACATACCTCAAAAAAGTGGCCAATTGTTGCATGCTGTAACTTTAATGTGTATGGTAAGAAAAGGCAATGAGTAAACACTTTTCGAAGTAACTAAGGTTATAGTCAATAACATACGTAGTCCTGCTCTTGGAGGGTCAACGATAGCAGTGACATTTGGAGATATAACTGCATTGAGCACAGTGGGGAAAACATCTTCAGCTTTTCCACAGTGGAACTCCACATTACTCAATCCTAGAACACATACAAAAGGATAAACCCATAATGAGACCATGGGAAGTGGCCTAAAATGGGGTATAGAAAGTAAACATTTAAGAACAACATAAAGCATGTGTGCGTATCAAGGAAGACTTGCCATTCAACTCAGCATTGACTTTGGCATCTTCCACAGCTTCCCGGCACAGCTCAATCCCAATTACTTTCTTTACTCTCTGTGATGGCAAGAACATTAAATGACAATATTTCCACAACCGTGACAAAGGAGCAACAATCACAGACAATTCAATCCTCAGCAAAATGGTGACGGGCCAGCATACACAGAGCACATCAGTGAGAAGACAAGCAGTTTGTACCTTTGCCAGAGAGATGCCGATGGTGCCAGTCCCACAGCAGACGTCCAGCACAGTGCTGTCCTGGGTCAGTTGTGCCCATTCCCCCACGGCAGAGTACAACACCTCTGCAGCTGGTGTGTTGATCTACCAAGAAGGATGCCCACAAACATCTCACAACCAATTCTGACAGAAAGACATGAGGCTGGTGTCCATCTATGACTACCCATTAACACCCCCCACCCAATACACCTTGACACACTATCAAACAAAGTCCAGATTTACCTGGAAAAATGAGTGTGGCGAGATGCGGAACTTCAGGCCTAAAAGCTCCTCGTAAATCCACTTATCTCCAGTGACATGCTCACAGGGCATGTCATCAGAGTTAGACGATGTCCTGCAGTGAGACATCATAATGAGTCGACATAGACCAAAATATGAGGCCAGAAAAAGAAAAAAATACCCTCTTGGGAATTTCACCTACCTTTGTCCATGTCTGACAACATATAATGATGTGACACCACTGTCTTTCCCCTCTCCTTCAGTGAAATACATTTCCATTGACTTTTTTAGAGAACCGATCTCTTCTTCTGACAATTTCTGAAAAGAATAGCAACAGACACATGAAATAACACTGCTAAAACATTTGTCAAGAAAATGTTAGAGAGTTATTGTTCAGGTTGTTGAAGTCAAGGCCATTGAATTTTGTTCTCTAGAAGAATCTTGCATTGCTGGATTATTTACAGTTAATTTGTATTCTGTGGGTCAAATTAAGTAAATAGTATTTTGGTTCATGGTGATTTGTACCATCTGTTGAATCAAACAGAAATGTAATTTTTCAACTGCCTTAAAATTTTCTTTTAACTTTCACCATATGGCAACAGAAGTGAGTACACCCCTGTGCAAAATCATTTAAATGTCAAATGATTCAAAATTGTATCACATGACAGTAATTGCATTAGGGTATTAGCTCTTATGGCAAATTAAAAACTATCAGTTTAGATTTACTATATTAAAAATATAGGCCCCACAGTAGGAACTCAAAAGTTAGTACACCTTTCATTACGGAGATTAAAATCTTTTATTTTTTCAATACTTAATTACGTAAATAGTAAATGGACTGCATTTATATAGGGCTTTTCTACTCATAGAGCACTCAAAGCGCTTTACAGATTAATGCCTCAGACATCTACCCATTCATACACCGAGGGCGGAGGCTACTATCCAAGGTGCCAACCTGCACACCGGGAGCGGTTATAATATACAAATAATCAACTAAAATCAGGGTGGTCCAAATGCTAAGGAATAAAAGTAGGTTTTGAGCCTGGACTTGAAGAAGTCAATAGAGGGGGCTGATCTTATAGAGAGGGGGATGCTGTTCCACAGTCTAGGGGCTGCAACAGCAAAAGCGCGGTCACCCCTGGATTTAAGTTTAGATTGGGGGTCTGCCAGGAGCCCTAAGTTAGACGACCTGAGGGGCCTGGTAGTAGAATAAGAGGTTAAGAGGTCTGTGATATAAGATGGAGCCTGCCCACTAAGGGCTTTAAAAACGAACAGGAGCACCTTAAAATCAACCCTGAACCGCACTGGAAGCCAGTGGAGAGAGGCCAGGATGGGGCTAATATGGTCTCTTTTCCGGGTACCAGTCAGGAGCCTTGCAGCAGCGTTTACATGTGTTATATGTGTTCACTGTGGTAGTTCTGGCCAGGTTCACGCCAAACATGCTGGACCCCATCTTAGTCTGACCAAAGAATGATACCCCAATATTAATCTGGCTTCTTTTCATGTTATTTAAATTAAGTTTAATCTTGCAGCTTTCATTTTAGGAGGACAGATTAGTTGATTTGTTTCAATTATCACAGGTGTATTCATTTATAATGCATTGAGTTTCAATGTAATCTTTCCAAAGTATTTGTTTTGATTGTTTATAAGAGGAAATACTCTACTTGCAGCTATTTAGAGGGAATACAATTTTAAATCATTTGACATGCAAGTGTTATTCCACAGGGGTGTACTCACTTCTGTAGTATCTTCTACACATCTTCACTTCTGTATGTCTCGAATATGTACACACGTAACCATTTGATTACATGCATGCCATTTCTCTAATGTACCTGGGGGTTGAAGAACACCATGGCCATGACCTGATTAGTCCTCGTTGTCCGCACTGTTAGCTGCCTCCAGTAGCCCTCATAGGTCTCGGGACAGTAGACAGAGTATGCCGTGGTCCTGTCCAGGGGTACATAATAAACATTTAAGTAAGATAGATTTGTAAATGCAAGAATGTGTCCCCCCCCCCCATGTCACCCGTCAATCTGTACATCTTCTTTATTTTAAATAGACAATAGGGTATTACATTTGCACAGACTATTATAATGTATTTCAATCCCCCCCCCATGTTACCTGATGTAATCCTGGACAACTTGGACCACTTTTTTAGTCTCTGCTGGAACGTGAATGGTGTCACCAGGTCCCACCACCGCACACGAGCCACCTTTGTACTTCCCAAGGCGAAAGCCCACAGTCTTGTCCTGACCATCTGCACCCATTCCAATCAGAAACTCACACTTGTTCCTATATTCAGTCTGCAATTGACACAAGATCACATCAAATTATTAACATAACCAATTGGCAGGGGAGCTGTCAGTCTCTCTGTGGTGACACTCATGACTGTACCTGTATTGGGGAAGGCCGGATCTTCTCTAGGGGACAACACATGCCATTGTGCTTCTCTTTCTGGATAAACAGCCAGGGCAACATAGCCTTATTGTTGTTGCCTATTTCTCTGAAAAGAAGCAAGTTAATGAGAGCAGTTGAGAGTTAAGTTTTTGGTAGATGAAGATAAATATTCTAAGTTTAAACCGCAGAGAAGACTTGATTTGCTGACTAAGCAACTCCTACAATAGGAAAAGGATCCAAGTGTAAATAAAAACATACATAGAAAGTGGATTATGAGCACTACCTGGTTAACCTTTGCAGAATCCCCACTGCCTCTTGCTCTTTCGTATTCAACTGTTGGTCATAGGGCACGTTCCATAAGGGGGTGACCACATTAGCGAGCTGTGTGCTCAGAGGCTCTGCACTCTCTTGTCGGTCTTGGTCCTTCTCCTTGCGCTTAGAGGGGGGCTCTTCGCCATCATCGACCCTGCCCTGCTTTCTCTTTAGGATGGGGTCTACTTTGGGCTTGGCCAGCCGCACACTTAGAACCCGGCCCTTCCACTGTACACCATGAACCACCTTCATCGCCTTGTCTCTCTCCTCCAGGTTCTTGAAAGTGACAAAAGCAAAGGTCTGTTTCCCAAACAGTTTGATTTTATGTGGGTTCAGACCATGCTTAGTGAGGAACTTCTTCAAATCATTGAAGCCAATAAACTTGGGTATGTTCTGAATCTCCACTTTGAAGATTTCAGAGGTGAAAAGATCCTCCTTAATATATCGATATGCATTGGAGTCGGGGTCCACAGTAACAGCACTATCATCCCCTAATGGATCTTTGCCTTTTCCATCTTGGTCAGTGACTTCTTGCGTGTCTTTGTCATTCAGTGAAGTGACAGGTAGGGTTGTGTCTGTAACGTCCGTCATCTTCTTCGGGCTATAGAGGGGAGACAATTAACATAATGTGATTTACAACATCGCAGGCATAAAAACTTTCAAAATCCGATATAAATTTGGGCAATCGTAAAACACATATCAAGCACGTATTAAATCATAGTCAGCTAGTAAGTTGCTCAACATAACTGGCGTGACCTAACTGTATGAGCCATCAATTGACAAATAACTTACTGGGTAACAGTGACGTTAACACACATAAGTTAAAATAAATCTTCAAATTACGCAACTCAGGTGAACCATTAAAAAACAGAAATAATAAATGAAAGATTTGATTTGATTTACCTTTGTGTAAAAGACAATGCCACAAGAACCTATTAAACTGAAGAAATACTTGCAGGGTCCAGAAAACTGCAACGCTACCTAGTGCGCAGCCATGTTTCAAGACCACGTGTTTAAACATGGGGGTTATGGGAAATGCACTACAACTGTCCTTTATCTTACATTCACCAGAACTGGTCCTTCATCTGTAACAACCCTATGGTGACATGTCGGTTGAGAATTGCATTTCATTTCGTACATCAATAACAGCCTTACAATCATCAATAAATGACATTTCGAAAATTATTATATGACATAAAAATGCGACTTAAAACACAAATCCAGCCTTCACACAGGCTGACATGGTTCCGCAATCAGCAAATCAGTAGGTACTGGTCCACGGAATTCATGGAATGACGGGTGCATGGTACATTTCGCTTTGATTTATCTGAGGGTAAGGATTTTCTGAAATATATCGGATTTAAACTATTATGATGTAAGTACATAATGATGCAGGGAAAGTAAACTTCCAAATAACTTCCAAGTTCATTTCACACGATTTCCTGTTCATCAGAAAAGAAGGCGGGCTCTTGACTTCCTTTCTGTCGCGCGCGAAATCAGGTCGGTGCAGGAAGCCTGGAAAAGTGCACGACTTTCTAAATCATCAATTGTCGCAATCTGAAAACATCTACATTAAAATGGCAGATCCGAAGGTGACTATAGGTTATTTACTCTTTCGTTGGTGTATAGAAATAATTTGTACAAACATTTGATTGTATGTTTGCATTTTCGGTTGGCTTAAAAGAAGTTCATTGTGGGCTGTGGCTATTGATGTTAGCTTTAAAAGCCGGTAGCTAGCTAATGTTAATTGTGCGTCATGTTCAGTTACATATTGAGATTATTGCTAATTAGCTATGTTTTAACATCAGTGTGTTGACGGCACTGAATTTGCATTCACTGCGAGTCTACTGTCTAAAAGCAAACATCTATTGAAAGATCCGTTTGCCGCCCTATTGTAGGAGCCAACATCTCACGCTAACTTGCTAGTCGGCAAGAGTTAGCTAGGTTAGCTAGTTCAATCGCAGTTATGATGCATGTAAAGGAAGCACAGTATCAGTTTCCTGTATTTACCTAGATTCATCATGATTGATGGAGTTGACATTTTGTAACTCATAGGGCTTCACGTATCTTAATCAATAACATTAGCTCTTCTACTCACCAGGTACATTGACAAATGCTTGGCTGGACTTGCCGTTGACGCTAGTCGCAACTAGTCAGTTATCTACATACATGTCTGAAGAAAAAAACTTAAACTTGCTAACAGCTGTATCCTCACAGAAGTTAAACGACCTGGGAGAGACTGTTCCAAAGAAAATTGTTTTACTAGCCCTAGATACGTATGTATTGTCAGCTGGGTAACGTTAGCTAAAGTTACACCCCAAATCTTATATAGCTAGCCAGTCGCTAGCTGTAGCATTGGAGGCTAACATTAGCTAGCGTGCTAGATAAACTAGCGTTTTACCACAACCGTTAGATGGGCTAGCAAGGCAGATAGAAAGGGTGCTAGTAGGGGAGATAGTAGACATATTTACTGAGTTTGTTTAGGTAACTAAGTGTATCTAGACTGCTGACTTTGTCATCTGTTCCTCAGTCATGCAAGTTGAGTGAAATGGCTTGCCAGATAATACGGCCCAGTCCTAAATTACTACTGTGACGATAACTTTGTTGAATTTTTCTATATGGGTTTATCCGGGTATTAAATTGTTGTAGCGTGACGTTCACTTGCTAGCTAGATTGTTCATGCCACAGGTTCTAGCCGGAGGATTTGTCCGGTTTTCTATCAAGTTAGCCTTGAGCTGAGTTAGCTAGCCACCGTTAGCCATGAAGTTAGAAAGCATGAAGGCACATGCCAAGCCTATCTTTTTTGTATTTACTTTGCGCCAGACAGGACATATTTGTACAAGTTTACACATATCTTCAAAGCCTGTCTTGCACTTGTTCCTAACTGTTAACTTAACCGTGTTCTGGTCTTCCGTCAAACGAATAATAGTTCGCTATATAAAATAAGTGTGGAGGAAAGGTATTTGGCTGATCATTCGTTTACCCAACAGGAATAGTTTAACAGTGGGCTTACCACTGGTCAATCAGAACTCACTTGATTTTTAACATAAGTGCATGCCTCAGCAGCCGTGGAAATAAGTTTGGTTGTCGCAGCAAATCGCTAACAAAAGGAAGCCCCTAAAGCTTGATCTCCCAAATCCCCCGTCTTTCAACGTGTTGTTCACCAGTGGTGTCGTACCTCGCAGTAGAAAACCGATCATTGCGGGGCGATTCTTTAGTTATGGGTGGAGTATTTAAAATGGTGTATCTTAATGGTGAGTGTTAATAACTTAAAGCATTTGCTTGTCTTCTGCCATATTGTGCTGAATGTTGATGTTTGCAAACATTTTCTGTGATGTTGACAGGACACACCAGAGGAGCATGAAACTACATCTACAGAAAATGTAGATGACACAAACCATGACCCCCATTTTGAGCCCATTGTGTCATTACCAGTACAAGATGTGAAGACACTTGAGGAAGATGAGGAGGAGATTTTTAAAATGCAAGTTGACTCCACTGGACTTTTTGGAATTATTGGCCATTTTGCATCACATCCTCTGATTAACTTATTGTAAAAAAAAACTTCTCTCTTTACTCTAATCAGGCGAGCAAAGCTCTACCGTTTTGCTAGTGAAAATGAACCACCAGAATGGAAGGAGCGTGGTACAGGTGATGTGAAACTCTTGCGACACAAAGATAAGGGTTCCGTTCGTCTACTGATGAGGAGAGACCGCACTCTCAAGATCTGTGCCAACCACAACGGTATGTGTGTCTTGCTGTAGTTATTCAATATATTTAAGTAGGATGCTAACAACCAAATCTTGTCTAATAGTTTGCTATTTGCACACTGGCCTTAGACTGTTCTCCAAAGTAGTACTCTGTGTTTATGTATATTATTTTTGTAAAAAGAGTTGATGTGAGGACACTAAACAGATGTCAGATGAAAGTTGATACACAGGTTATGTCAGTGTGAGTCTAAAACAAAAAAGTTGCTTGATTTTGCCTTCAAGTGCTGTGCAGAAAATGAGTGTATTTGTCATTCTTTACTTACATTTATATTTTTCTTATTGATGTGATCGGCAGACTCACTCTGTTCCATGCTGCCCCATTCCGGCATGGAACTTTTAGTGTCTGCTACATTAACATGCAGAATGTAACACGCTAGCTTGCTATTTATGGGCCAAGTGCTGGTATATTCTGCTACATCTCAAAAGTGTTTTGTGCATCATTAAGAGTGTACCTACACACCATATGTATTAGGTGTGTATACCTAGAATTCTGTGTCATATCTTTGTTACACTATACAAAAATCAAACGGAATATTGACTGACTAAAGACATTCAAATTGAACTGAAACTATTGCATTACACCGCTGAGATATACTATTTATCTAACTTGGGAGTCCAGCGATGTTTTACTTACTACTTTATTTATTGATAGTTCAGACCCAATGACCTGAAAAAGTATGGACAGTAGGTGCTAGCATGGTGTGATGCACTTGCGTTATGACGAAATTAAGCCAAAATTGGTTGGCTGTGTTTGCAAGATTGCAGTCTGCACATTTAGTGCTTTTTTGCAGCCAGTGCATATGTAGTTAACAGAAAATTGGTCCCGGTCCAGGCGCTGACCCTATTTGGTTAAATTGATGCTATTTTTTTGTGTGCCTTCCAGCGGTTTCACTTTTGATGTGAGCATATACTAGGGGTGGGAATCTCTTGGCACCTCACGATTCGATTCGATTCCGATTCAGAGGTCAACGATTCGATTCTAAACCGATTCTCGATTCTAAGCCGATTATCGATTATCAATTCTAAACCGATAAAACGATTATCGATGCATCTCGATTTTTAAAACATTTGAGTCTCAAATCACTTCCTACTTTGTGTTTGATAATTAAAGAAAATCAACAGATCAATTTTTTTATTAGAGAAAAAGTGTGTCCTTGTCACAATTATGACTTTCTATGAACAATGCAATAATTGATGCAGCTTGCATTTCAACACAAAATGAATGTGTAAAAAAAAAAAAAAAAAATTTTTTTTTTTTTTTTTTTATTAAAAAATCGATTATGAACTTTTCTGAATCGAGACAGAATCGTTCTAGAGAGAATCGAAAAATCGATTTTTTTCCCCCACCCCTAGCATATACGGTCTATGCTTTTTAGTCATTGGTCAGACACATTCGGTGCTTTTTGTTGTATGTTGTCAGGGCACATGGCAAGTGTTTGTTATTAAGTATCAGCTGCTCCTGTGTAATTTGCTGTGGTGTAAATGGAAGTGTGTTGCTTTGAAAGGAGGTCATTTGTTTTTAACACCATTTGTTTCATCTGTTGATTGTGATAATCTGTTCCTTTACAGTTATGCCCTTGATGGAGTTGAAACCCAATGCTGGCAGCGACAGGGCCTGGGTGTGGAACACACATGCTGACTTTGCAGATGAGGAACCCAAACCAGAACTTCTGGCACTAAGATTCCTAAATGCGGAAAGTACGTTTTCCTAACATTAGATCACCTCATGCTGTGGTGGCTCAGGTTATGAACCACTGGGGGGGTGAACATCTGACATGAAACCTCAAAGTTGACCTTACTGTGTTCTGCGTATATTGAGATGATTAATGCAAAAACTGTTTTGTGGTGATTATTTTGTTTGTGCTTGGTTTGTACGCTTTTGTTCACTTATGTGTGCTTGTACTTAAGTGCGTTGGTTTGTCTCATGTATGAGTCAACAAAAGTGTTTTATTGACTGTCCATGATTATAGATTTGGCTGGTTTTGTCTTCATTATTATTATTTTTATATATAATAACCTCCTCTCTCTCTCCCCCCCCAGATGCCCAAAAGTTCAAGGCAAAGTTTGATGAGTGCAAAGAAGAAGTTAGAAAATTCCTAGAAGATGAAGAACTATCTGGTAAGACATTTTTCTTATTGATGTGATCTGCAGACTCACTCTGTTCCATGCTGCCCCATTCCGGCATGGAACTTTTAGTGTCTGCTACATTAACATGCAGAATGTAACACGCTAGCTTGCTATTTATGGGCCAAGTGCTGGTATGTTCTGCTACATCTCAAAAGTGTTTTGTACATCATTAAGAGTGTACCTACACACCATATGTATTAGGTGTGTATATCTAGAATTCTGTGTTATATCTTTGTTACACTATACAAAAATCAAATGGAATATTAACTGACTAAAGACATTCAAATTGAACTGAAACTATTGCATTACACCGCTGAGAAACTATTTATCTAACTTGGGAGTCCAGCGATGTTTTACTTCATTTGTTTACGTGTGTGTTTTTTTTATGGCTTTTATAACAGCTGGCGACAAGGATGGTGCAGATAAAGTGGCAGACAAACTGGAGGAACTCTCAGTAAAAGAGAACAAAGATGACACCAAGACATCAGGTGGGCAGAAGGTGGAGGAAGTGAAGGCTGAGGAAGTGAAAGCTGAGGAAGAGAAGAAATGAAATCTGGACGGCGGCTTCACTCAGATCTTCAACTTGTCATTTTCCCCCTTTTTTCTACAATAGACTCTGAAACTGAATTTGGACTCTTGCTATTTGGTTTGACTTTTTGTTTTTGTTTATTTTATTTGTTTGCCTTTTGAGATCACAAGACCTTCGTGCCACTCTTCAACAAATGTGTCCATTCCTAACTCAAGATGTTTAGTACTTATCTTGCCCTCTTCACCTGCCCTGGTTTCTTAATGGTGAAAATAAAGTTGTTACATTCTTGCCATCTGTAACTCAAAGTATCGACAAGACATGCTGTGAAATGAGGCTTGTGGTATTGATCGATTCCCACATTGGGTAATGTTTCTTTTTCTTTTTTCTTTTTTTATAAACATTCTAAAGTAGCTGTGAGTGCTGTTAAGATTGGGTGTAAGCAGTGTGGGTGGATTCTAGGTAGACCATTGAGCTTTCTCAAATTTGGATGCAGGATATTATACAGGGAATATAGCAGTCCCAAGAGGTTTTCTTGAATTCGGGGGGTGGTCATTTTTTCTCTGCCTAGGGATGGAAGACTTTAGAACAAAAGTACAGTTTTGCCCTCAAATCGCATCAGTGGATCTTGGGCTGACAACACCCAAAATGTTTTTGCTTTTGCCTTTCTATGAGGGGCAGAAGTTTTATTTAATAACGGTTTGTGTAAGTTTTGATGACCAATGCAGTCTCAAACTTGAGTTGAAATGCATTTTGGGGCAGAGGGCACATAGACACAATTCTGTTGGCACTCCAGATCTTAGATTGTTTTGGCATTCCAGTTGCATCTGTAAATAAGTGTACATGGATAAAAGACTTACTTTTGATCTGTGCTTTTATGGTTCCTCACCATTTTAAACAACCAATGAAGATGTCCGGTCTCTTTCCATTCCGTTTGGTGGAGGGGGAAAATAAATGACACTATTTTGAAAATCATAATTCAGACCTTTTGAACTAAAACTTGGATCATGTCCCAAAAAGTTCTTTTGGGATTATATAGTCAGTACAGTTGAGGCTGGTCTTATTTCTTGCTCAAGTCATTATTTGAATAGCGTTTCCCATGCTATTATTTACTCAATCGTTTGCCTAATGATAGTACTTTTGGTAACGACTGTATAATGTATTCTCCATGGCATTTTGATTGAAGTCTCACTTTTTATGGCCGTAATATCTGACATGATATGTACGAAAGAGTGGTGAATGAACAGAATTAAAGAATGATGCAGCATCTATGTGACTTCCTCGAGAACTTGCTTCTTTGGACAGACAAGTTTAGCTTTTCTCTGAAGGGAGGGTTTCAATGTCCTAAGTTATAGGCAACAGTCATAATGATGGGAGAAATGTATTTCAGGGGACTGTTTAACACAACACGTTACACTTCAGATACCACCCATGCCAAATATGATAATCATAAAATTAAAATTTTGGTCTTAAAAAAAAATCATCACCGAGCAAAATAAAAAATACATATAAACTCTGAACTCTCACCATTGAAGGACACTCCTCCCCGGAACGCATTAGCTTTGAGCCTGTTCCGCGTCGGAATGAGGGACACATAGAATCTAAACAGCCACGTAGAACCAAGAGGGAGGACGTAATCTAAGGTTTGTACTTTAATTTTATGGCAACCCAGGTCGGAAAATCTTCTGTCATACTCTGAAAATGGAGCAGTTGGTTTGAGTATAACTTGGTGCATATATCCTTCCATAATAATTTAAATGCATTCATGTATTTTTGTTATTTAGGTTGCATGCTAAGGTAGTTAGCCTGGTAGAGTACTAGCTAGCTGCTCAGGGACCCAACGATGATTCGGGCCAGCAAAGGCTTACGCTGAAAGACACCTGACTTTTGTGATTATGCTTGTTGAGTGATTAGAAGGCACTTGCCATCTTTAGAAACTGACTTAACATTGATAATACATATTAACGTGCATATAGTTTCTGTTGATCAGTGGGCGTAAATATACATCAAGATGCGGACGACACATAGCTCTCTATGTAGGCTGTTTGGTATGTCGGTTGCTAGCGCTGGCTAACCACCAGACTGGTACTCGATTGAGTGGTTTCACCATCATCAAATGGTTAAGGCAAGATCGATACCAATGAACGACAGCTTATTTTTTTATGTGAACTTGCTTACCTGGCAGCCCTTTAAAGCCAGAGGATCCCATTAGCAAAAATAAGCAGAGGGCTAACATGTTTTCTAAATACAGCCAGGTCTCTTCCAGAATTAGCTAATGTACGTCAGCTAACGAGCAAAGGTACATTTCTCTGTACAAATCTTACTATGCGATTTCCATATTTCCCTAATCACGAATGTATCGAAAGGCCCATCTCACCAGTACGATCTGAAGACGTATTTAAAGTTAGTGGAGTTAACGTTAGTCTAGACGTAGCAAGCCTAGCTAATCTCAATCCATTTAAGTGTTCTTAATGTTACTTGTATTTCTGTTGTTGAGCTTCCATGTTTTCTTTGCTGGTTACTACTTAGTTTTTAAAGAAATGTCTTACAATATTAGTAGCTTCACAACACATAAAGCGGAGAAATACAGCTTAGTTTGTCGAATGCCATGAACTGTCATCAGGGACACGTGACTTTGCTGTCAAAGCAGTAGGCTATAGTTTACCATGGCCTATTTGATTAATGTAACATGGATGGATTAAACAAACATACTGTTCTTGTAGCGTAATACTGGCAAAGCGTTTACGTAAAAAAAATAAAAAGTCTTTGTAAGGTAATTGTGAATCTTTAGATTGTCCGTATAATTGGTGGTAATGAAAATGTTAACAGTTGTCTTACTTTTCATCTTTCTAGAAAACACTGATGAAATCTGGGCAATATTCAGTTTCCATCCATGAGGACTTTCTGCCACCAAAGCTGTTCTGAAAGGATGTTTGTGAAGAAGTGAATCCCTCCTCAGGCCCCATCTCTTTTCCATGGGCTCTCCTGTGGCATCGCCTCAATCTATACAAAAATGGAAAACGGCAAAGCAGAAATATCCACCATGGAAAGCAGCCATCAGATGAGTTCCATGCAACAACCCAAAGACAGCAGTTCTGATCCTGTTGGAAGTCTGACTGAATTGAATCCAAAAGCAGTGGAGGACACGTCTAATGGTACGTTTTGCTGGGCATACAGTTAAAATGCAGTAGTGGATATTTCTATTGGAGCTGTTTGGAGGTTATTTATGGAATTTAGGGTTTGTCACCATAACTGTGGCAAATTTGTTCTGAGCTAATTCAGTAAAGGCTGTTTCCCTCCTGTCACTGTGATGAACTTTAAATGTCCTTGGGTTTGGTTGCCCTGTCACTTGTTAGGGCAGTTCTACTAGTTCCTCAAGAAAGGAAGGTTTTACTTTCTGTTACTACCTGTTGTATCACAGTACTCATTTGATTAAGAGACGGTTGTCCTCACAGATGCACCCTTCCCTCTCCCTGCAGGTCCTGTGAAAGCAGACAAGGTGCCAAATGGAGAAGGACTGGTGGAGGGCCCGGGAGCTGAAGGGGACCGGCAGCCAAACGGCCCCCTGCTTCCATCACCCCCTCCCCAGACCAAAGAGCCGTCTCCAGGTGTGCCCGCTTTCCGTGACAGCCTAGAGAAGTCTGAGGGAGCTATTGCTGAGGGCTCTGTTCACAAGGGTGACGCATTGCTGTCGCTCAGAATAAGTATACCTATGCAGGAGACGGAATTGTGTAAGCATACGGTGATGTCTGCTGAGTCCCCACCCACCCATGTGCAACCCCCTTCCACCCAGCCTGCATTTCAACAATAACGATAATGATAATGGCTACAATAATATTATTAAGCCTTTTTAACCCTCGTTTGGCTTTGGATTTATGAGGCTGGTGTAACCCACCCCTGCTTTTTGGTGCCCTTGCCTGTGCTCTCACACCTTTGGAGATTTAGTGGGAACCTGCTGTACTTTGTGACCTTTCTCTGTTGTGCTTCCTACCTTGTTGTTGATCTTAGTTGGTTGTGAATGCTTTTGTGGTTGTTTTTTTGATCAGTTGTTTGTGTTTTTGTGATTGTGTTGTGTTTGTTTGGGATAAATGGGGATTAAGGTTTGTGGCATCTGTGGTACACAAGACTACAGTTTGACTTAAGTGTTTTATGGATAGGTGAGAAGTAGATCCAAAGTGGTAATAAGGACTTTTAAGATGAACTTGCAATATACAATATCTTTTAAAGCTGCTTTGAGAGAGAGAGAGAGAGAGAGAGAGAGATATATATATATATATATATATATATATATATATATTTTATATATATTATATATATATATTTTTGTAATATTCAATCCACTCTCTAAGATGTGATGGTTATAACAAAAGAGGATGCTTCATGGGGAAAATAATATTTGTTGGACCCCACTTGCTTTGTAATCTCTAACTAAAGTTTTGACACAGTACAGCTGTGTTAACAAAATTAAGGAACTACCAAAGAGGAGCCCATCCCTATTTTGATGAAATACCAGCAAATCTGGACCAACCAAATGGTGTTTATCAAAAATGTGCAGTGACAAGTCTGTTAATGATGTCATTTCCACTGCTCTGTTGAAGCTTACAATAACAGTTCTGATTTAACATTAAAGGAATGAGAAAAGAAGGAATACTTGACATTAGTCTCTTGCAGTTTTGTAGAAAATTACAAAAATTGAGGGCTGTGGGGCGTTTTCCTCACTAACCACGTCACAATGAGGCTATTGGTTTGTGTTTCCATCTTAATTTGGCACCTGACTAACAGAGGACCAAGAGAATGGCTGTGACATAATTATGACTCATCGTTGGCATCAGGGTTTGACTGCATGAGGCATAATTGCCAAAGCACCACCTCATACAAGCTCAGGTTTCTGTGGCTGTAGCAACTTCTACGTGTGAACAAAACCACCAAAGATGGTGTGTCACCAAAAATGCACACAAGTCCTGCTTGTATGACAGTGGCCTGAAAACCATAACAAAGCATTTTCTGGTCCTCTCCTGGGCGATCCACAGTGTGGTATGTTTAAGGCCCCTAAGATAGTTCAACCCACCTCAAACCTAATCAAGGCTTTTTTTAAAAGATGATTAATAGCTACATCAGTGAAGCACAGAGGCCTAAAACATACTATACTTGGGTTATAGTACTGGGAAATGCATTTGCGATCTATCGATTCTGAGACTGTGGTGGAACCCCTTAGGGTTAAAACTTATTTTCCTTGTATAGCTTCACTAGAGCCATCCCTTGAGATGGAGAACGAGGAAAAGATCAGACGAGACGCCCGGCGACGTTTGGAGGAACAGCTCAAGCAGTACAGGGTACAGAGGCATAAGGAGAGGGTGAGTGCAAGAGTTTAACATGATTGACTAGTAGTTCTTTGAATTTATTTTGGTGCTCTAAGTCTAAAGCATTTAGCTAGTACTGCTCGTCTAAAGTCTTTGGCTGTGTTTTTAAATACATTCAAACTTTTTTTTAATCAGATGCTGTCTGCTCCATTATGTCGATTGTAGAAGTACAAAGAGGATACTAAATCTGCAGTGATGCTTTTTCAAATACACCTAAATTGTCTGTCTTTCAATCTTGATTAACAGCCCATTGCTTGAATAGATCCTCTGTTGAACAAAAATGCAGTTTTGAATCTCTAGCTAAATTTTAGGCTATGAAATGAAATGGCTTAGAGCACCTATGTTTGTCAGTAGCCCTGTGTATTCTCTACATTGTAATTATAGTTGGTAAAGTAATCTGTAGGGCCAGATTTAGTCTCTGTCTTTTCTTGTCCTAGTTTTGATGGCCAGAAATTAATTTAGATGACATAAAGTGTAATTAACCTATTGCAGCAGGGTTTTAATGTGTAGGGTGGGTTCTTTGATTTCCACAGACACATCGCTCCACTCCAAAAAATCGCCTGGTCAGCACTCTGGACCCCGAGCTGATGCTTCACCCCGAGGGTCTACCAAGGGCTAGCACAGTCTCCATGACCACGGAGTACTCCTTCCTTAGGACCAGCGTTCCCCGGGGCCCCAAAGTGGGTAGCCTGGGGTACCCGCCGGCCAAAGTGCGCAAGTCCAAGTCGTCCCACACCAGCAAGATCCACTCCTTGGCCGACTACAAGACCCCCGAGGTGGCGTGTGGCAGCGGTGGTGGCAGCAGTGGTGGCAGCATGGAGGTGGCCACTGCCGACTCCTCCTTCAGCTCGACGCATTCCACTGTCACCTCCGTCTCCACCGTTTCGGAGGTCAGTTTCTCCTCAGGGACGGCGGAGAGCCAGCTTGAGTCGCCCACAGCGATCCGGGACAACCTGTCGGAGATGGACGGGAGCGAGTCTGGCACGAGGCACGACGGGAACGACAGCGACAGCTCGTCCTACAGCAGTGTGTCCACCACGGGCACCTTCAGCATGCTGGCAGCGGTGGTGGGGCGGCAGAAGGCCCCGTACACGGTGGAGGGCCGAGAGATTGCCCCGGAGGCCGTGGGCCAGTTCCCCTCCCTGCAGGAGGTGCTGCAGGCGGCCACCCAGGAGCAGATGCTGGGGGAGCTGGAGCAGGAGCAGGATGGGAGCATTGAGCCCCGAAGCAGAAGGGACAGCTTCTCCAGCAGGTATGCATGCCAGGAACAAAGGCTTCTCTGACTTGGGTGCTTGAGATAAGACCGATGGTATCAGGGAACACAGGCAGTGATAACATGGAGGACCGAATGAATAGGTTGCTTTTGTTATGTCTACATATGTAAAACTACAAAACAATTTTGTAAATACATGAGATGCTTATCGAATAACCCACATTAGTTTGGGGTTGTGATTGTGACGGTAAGGGATTACATTCAATAATCCTGTTCTAGTGAAATGTACATGTAGTGGGTTTTTGGTAACTGTAACCCATTAAAACAGACTGTGAATGCTAAGATCCCAATTTCTGTGTAGTGTATCCTTAGGGAGCTCAGTCATGGGAGCACATGATGAAATGCTGCAAGTCCTGAAAGAGAAAATGAGACTAGAAGGGCAACTAGAGTCTCTGTCATCTGAGGCCAATCAGGTACAGTAATGTAACAGTGACTACTGATGCCACACCACTCAGCATACAAGCACCATAATCAATCTGTCCCTGTTTTTCTTTTACAGTCTGTTTGTCTGTTCATCTGTCAGGCCTTCTCCAAAACTATAGCAAAATATCTATATTCTATGCACTACTCTATTAACTCTTTATCGTCTGCAGTTCAAGTTAATATTGAAGCCACAACCTTCAATATTTCCACATTTCTATAGCGGTAACTGTAAATATAAACAGCTTGTTGTCTTTGTGTAATTGAAAGCAAAACAGGGGCTTTTTGGGAGCGTAGTTTTCCTCTGTTTTCCACTTTGGCTGAACTCGTCCAACAACATTACATAGCCCTGACATAGGACCGTTCCTTCCCAGGCACTGAAAGAGAAGACTGAGCTCCAGGCCCAGTTGGCCACAGTCAACGCACAGCTGCATGCCCAGGTGGAGCAGACTCAGACCAGTCAGGAGAAGCAGAGCTCCCTGGGGGTGGAGGTGAACTCTCTCCGTCAGAACTGCACCCAGCTGGAGCGTGCCATGGTGGAGCTGCAGGGCAACCTGGAGAGCAAGAATGCCAGCCTGACGTCCCTGGGCACCGACCTGCAGGTGGCCGAGGAGCAGTACCAAAGGCTCATGGGGAAAGTGGAGGAGATGCAGCAGGAACTACTTACTAAGGACAACACTGGTGAGTACACAAATACTGAGGCCATAGAACAGACATTTCCATTCATGGTAATGCTAATTATAGCTTGAGGAAGAATATTACAGGAACAGGAAGTTTTGGCGCATTGATAACGCTTTGGAGTGTGTCAACATGGACACCAGCAAAGTAGCAATCTGTCAACACGGAAGAACTCTGTCCATGTCCGATTTATCGATTCCATCTGTATGGATAAATGTATGTAAAGCCAGTGCTGCTCTGTGTTTCCACAAACTGCCCCTAAGCATAACCCTTCCATTGCAGTTGAGGACTTGCGGCAGCAGATGGGAGGTCTTCAGAACCAGTTCCAGCAGGTCCAACTGGAGCGCAACGCGCTGCAGAGCAAGCTCAAGACCTCGCAGGCCGAGATCGACTCCCTGCAGCAGCTCAGGCAGTGGTACCACCAGCAGCTGGCGCTGGCCCAGGAGGCCCGAGTCCGCCTGCAAGGAGAAATGGCAAACATGCAGGTAAAAATTTGCAGGAGGTCCCCTAGTCAACATTAAGACCTTTATTAGGAGACGACTATCTAATCTGAAGGTATTTGTGCACTTTTTTTTCAGGCTGGACAAATGACCCAGATCGGTGTCCTGGAGAACCTAAAGCTGGATAATGTGACGTTGTCTCACCAGCTCCAGGAGACCAACCATCGCTCCATCAAGGAAAAGGAGCGCATTGCTGTACAGCTCCAGAGCATTGAGGTCTGACCATCATCCCATTAGCTTTTTTACTCTGATGCTCATTTCAACATAAATCCACCCAAACGGACAGCACAATCTTCTCCAGGGAATGCCTGAAATGTGTGGGAATTCAATGATTATCAAGGGGAAAAGTTGAACGATACTGTCACTTTTTTAAGTTAGGTGCACCATGTGTAATCTGGTTTCTTCTCGTCCTCAGGTGGACATGCTGTCTCAAGAGGCTGCCATCCAGCAGATACAGGATGCCAAGTCCATGGTGGAGGAGGATCTCCAGCACAAACTGGAGGAGTTTGAATCAGAGCGTGAGCATTTGGTGAAATTAGCCGACACTGCGACTGCTCTAGAAAGGGACCTAGAACAGGTGAAGTGCCCCATTCGAACATTCCATAATGCCTATAAACACCTGCATGTGGTGTTATTTTGTTGTAATATAAGGCAGCAGTTATGGTCAACATATTACTTTCATCTTACGGTGATGTCTAAGTGAGGTTTATTTTGGTCCATAGGTGAAAATGACCTTGACCTACAAGGATGCACAGCTGGAAACTCTCCAGCAGGAGCATTTGGAATTGATGAGGCAGCTGACCAGCACTCAGGAGAGCCTTCATAATAAAGAGCAGTCCCTCAACCAGCTGGAGGCTCGCTACCTGGAGCTGGAGGCACAACTGGCCGAGCTGCAGACGGACTCCACCGCCAAGGAGGACACTATCCAGTTCCTGCAGAATGAGAAGATAGTGCTGGAGGTGGCCCTTCAGGCAGCTCGAGCGGACAAGAGTCAGATTGACGAGGGGGCGGAGAAACTCGGGGAGGAAGTGCTGGTGGCAGCAGATGTTCTGGACCAGCTTAAGCAAGAGGTTCAGGTGAAAGCCACACAGGTGAATGTCCAGGATTGGTGGAACACTGCATGCTTGTCTCAGTATGTGACTGAAGATTAACAAAAAAATTGTTTTTCTCCCATCTGCTTCCTCGAGATCGAGACGTTACAACAGGAAAACGGCACCTTAAAGAAACATGCCCAGAAACTCAAAGAACAGTTTTCACAACAAAAGGTGAGCTTGCTTTCCCACATCTTAATCCTATATTCTGGTGCCTCTAAAAATGACCATATGCTCACTCACTCTGGTCACTCCCTAATACCTGCAGGTAATGGTAGAGGCCTACCGCCGAGACGCCAGCTCCAAAGAACAGCTGATCAGCGAGCTGAAGACATCAAAGAAGCGTCTGGTGGCCGAGGTGAAGGACCTGAGGCAAGAGCTCCTGAAGGCACAGGGGGAGAAGCAGAGTGCCGAGCAGGAGCAGACCCGGCTGCAGACGGAGATGGAGCGAGTCCAGCAGCAGATGACCGGTCTGGAAGCCCACCTCCAGTCTGTCCAGGATGAAAGAGACCAGCTCGACTTGCAGCTACAGGTGCACTGATTCAAGCTCTCTCTTTCTCTGCTTTGTCCCAAAACAGTGTTTTTTTTGTTGTGTTTGTTTGTTTAGTTGGCTTTGAAATGATCTCCTGAGGTGCAAATGGTCTCAGGGGGTTGTTTTCCTTTTCTCTGTTTTTCTTTTGAGGCAAGATGTTTAACATGTGAGAGACTGTTCATTTTCATCCAGAATCTGCAGTTTGATCAGAGTCAGCTAGTTGCTGTGACAGAGGAGAGGGAGGAGCTGAAGAAACAGGTTGAGAAAATGCAGGAAGAAGCCAAAAAGTGAGTCCTAGCATTAAATATACGAAAGTTGTCTCTAATGGATGTCCAAATGGTTACATAATGTTTTCTTTTTTTTTTTTATGTTATTGACGGCAAATGTCTGACATGGACAATGGCATAATTCGGTTCTATATAATGGTCCTGGTTACCTCTTTCAGGGCAATCTCGGAGCAAAAAGTGAAAATGAAGCGGCTGGGGACAGATTTGACCAGTGCGCAGAAGGACATGAAGGCCAAGCACAAGGCCTACGAGAACGCTGTGGGCATCCTCAGCCGCAGGCTCCAGGAGGCCCTCGGAGACAAGGAGGCAGTCGAGGCTGAGCTGGTCAAACTCAAAGCTCAGATCACAGAAGGGGGCAATAACCAGGCAATGCAGGTAGAATAAGCAGTTATGTTTCAAAATATGACTTCAGTACATGTCCCCTCTCAGACAACATGACAATGCAGCTGTAAAAAGTGTCCAAGAAAAAAGAAAAAGTGTGAATTTCAATGAAATGATGTCCTTGACCCGTTCAGGAAAAGATGGAGAATCTAAAAACCGAGCTCAAGACTGTCGCTCATAGCAAAGCCATGCTGGAGAAAGAGCTGCATGAGGTCATCTCTCTCACCAGCACAGAACTGGAGGAGTACCAGGAGAAAGTTATGGAACTGGAGGATGAGGTGCAAACAATGATATAGCTAGAGTCATATTTTTACCTTAATGAGACAGTATTTTTTAAACAATTTGTGTGCTTTTTGAAGCATGTTTTCGTAGGCAACTAACTAGTGGTTAGATAACTATTTTTAACCCAAACTCCTTACTGCTGCTTTAACTTGTTAAGTTGTAATGTTTTTAAATGTGTCTTTTTGGGGAACAGCTTCAGGAGGCTCGGTGCTTCAAGAAGCGAATCCGGCGGCTAGAGGATGCCAACAAGAAGCTGGCTCTCGAGCTGGAGCATGAAAAAGGGAAATTGACAGGACTGGGCAAGTCCCATAATGCTCTGAAAGAGCACACCAACATCTTGGAGATGGCGCTGGCCAAGAGGGAAGCAGACCTGGTCCAGCTCAATCTTCAGGTGTGTGTATGCGTGCATGGTATTCACATTTATATGAAAATGGTTTGATTCCATCTCAAATCCATTTTTATTTTTTTTAACACATACATTTCATCTGTTATAAAATCCAGTTTGACTGTGTGGTAATTAGAAGTAAATGGATTGGTGTGGTATTTGTTTAACTTGTTTTCAGGTTCAAGCTGTCCTGAAGCGAAAAGAGGAGGAGGACGAACAGATGAGGCAGCTAGTACAAACTCTACAGACGGCGCTTGAAAAAGAGAAGATCAGAGTGAAAACCCTGACTGAGCAAGTGAGTAACTTTTAACTACCTGAGCCACATTCACTGAGAGAGACTCTCTGACACTTGCAAAGTGTTATCTCTTGTATTTCACTTCGGCACGATATAATAGCAGGTCGCAGCATTCACACAGTATGTGTAATTAGTTCAGCTTTGGATCCCAAATGCACTGCAAAAACATCCAGACAGTTTTGCATTGAGTCTTCTTTTGACTGCTAGAATATGAAAATATGACTTGGAAATAATTAGATTTTTTCGTAATTATTGTTTTTTGTGATGAAGTGCCTCTAACTGACAAGGGGGGACATTTATGCAGGGTTTCTGATGTTTGGCTGACATCACTGGCAGATGAAAATGCATCCACCAAAGACACAATTGTAGCATTTAGCATAGCATTTTGGCAAATTTAGCATGTTTATCTGGAACTGTCTTACCATGTTCCATGTCTGTTATATTTGTCCAGATAGATCTGTTAAATCATACAAATCATGGAATATGGAGTGTCGTTTGATTATTGACATGCTCTTTGAATGAATGACAAACAAATGCAAGCGAATATATGACTGTCTGAAAGAGACATAGCGCTCATTGGTAAGACATATCTTTTACATTTACATTTACATTTAGTCATTTAGCAGACGCTTTTGTCCAAAGCGACGTACAAGGGAGAGAATATTCAAGCTACGAGCAATAGAACCTGGTGTAACAATAAATAAATACTACTTTACATTAGAAATATAACAAAATGAAATAAAAAGAAAGAAAGAGTGCAGAAGTGTAACTGCTGTAATTGCAAGTTACGCACTAGTCGAAGTGCCAGTTAGGACGGGAAGTGCTCTCTGAAGAGTTGGGTCTTCAAAAGCTTCTTAAAGGTAGAGAGGGATGCCCCTGCTCTGGTAGTGCTGGGTAGTTCATTCCACCAACGTGGAACTACAAATGAGAATAGTCTGGACTGCCGTACTTGCACAGACGGCAGTGCCAAACGACGCTCACTAGAAGAGCGCAGCATCCTGGGTGTAACATTTGCCCTTACAAGAGCATTTAGGTAGGTGGGAGCAGACCCATCGAGCACTCTGTAGGCAAGCATAAGTGACTTGAACTTAATGCGAGCAGCTACCGGCAGCCAGTGGAGCTCAATGAGTAGCGGGGTGACGTGTGCCCTCTTCGGTTGGTTGAACACCAGACGCGCCGCCGCGTTCTGGATCATTTGTAGTGGTTTCACCATGCAAGCCGGCAGGCCCGTTAGGAGGGCGTTGCAGTAATCAAGGCGTGAATTCACCAAGGTTTGCACCAGCAGCTGGGTGGCATACTGGGTTAGGTACGGCCTGATTTTGTGGATGTTGAATAGCGCAAAGCGGCAGGACCTAGAGACAGAGGCAATGTGGTCCGTGAAAGTCAGTTGGTCATCAATAATGACCCCGAGGTTTCTTGCTGTTTTGGATATCTGTATCTCTTTATAAGGAAACTTGCTGTTTTGGATATCTGTATCTCTTTATAAGGAAACAATCAGCCCTCCTTACAACTGTGGCTTGTTTCACAGGTGGCCGAAGCCAAGATGGAGGCTGCCCACAACCGAAGGCACTACAGGGCTGCCATGTTGGAGCTCGCTGAGATCAAAAAGGCCCTGCAGTCCAAAGAGGAGGCTATCAAAACCTTACAGAAAGAGGCCTGTAAGCTCAGGTCAGTCTCTGTCAGTGCGAAAGGAGGTTCACAGGGACAGGGGAACTGAACACAGCCAACACAAAATGTCTCTGCTTTACTGCTTCTATGGGATTTTCACATTTGAAATTGAACTTGGTTGCAATACTTTCATGAAGACCGACTGTTATACTGACTCATTTCCTTGCTTTCTTCCTTGCTCCTCGGACTGCAGGACTCAGGATGAGGAGCACGCTCAGGAGGTCTCCGGGTTCCAGGAGGAGCTGGCAGAGGCCAACGTTCAGCTCCAGATCCTGCAGCAGCAGCTGGACGAGCACCTCAGCAAACAGCCTCTCTCCAACCAGGAGGTGTGGCCCGTGCAAAGGCCACCTGGCCATTAGCTCTGTGCTGTTTGCTCATGGATGTGTTTGAGCCTCATTTATATTCTGGCAGAAAGACCAGTCTAATGTGGCTAACTGTGTGAAGAGATGTTTTGTATATATATGCTGCAAAACGGTCAAAAATCAGGCACCAAAATGACTCAGTATAGTGTTTTTTTCCCCCTCACTCTTTATTTGAATTGTATGACTTAATTGCCCTGGGAAGTCACTCGATGGCACTGCTCTAGCTAGTACTCCAAGGTGCATGAATCTCTATGTTTAGAAAGATGACTGTGTGTGTGTGTGTGTGTGTGTGTGTGGGGTTGTGCCTCAGGTGGAGGATCTGAAATGGGAGGTTGAACAGAGACAGCGGGAGATCGAGACCCAGAAACAGCAGCTAGAGATGACGGAACAGTGCAACCAGAGAGAGATGGACAGCCTCCAGGAAACACTGCAGGTAGGACTGCTAAGGGATGATACTAGCCTGTGAATAGTCTAAATTATTCAAATGAATGGCATGATACAAATAGCAAAAAACTGGTATTCCCATATAATGTTTTTAAAATGTTACTTGAGTCATTCTCATTGTTTTGATATGCCCGTTTTTGTTTCAACTCATCGTACAGTTGTGTGTATTACATAGTCTAAACTGCACTGCTATTTTTGAGAAGGGCTTAATGAAGAAATTATGCTATGCTATCATTCCTTGGTGTGTGCAGAGGATTAAAGTGGAGTTGGAGATGGTGCAGGAGGAGCTGAGCGGCACCCGGAAAGACAAGTTCATGCTGCAGGCTAAAGTGGTTGAGCTGCGGAACAGCATGAAGACTGTCCTGCAGCAGAACCAGCAGCTCAAGCAAGACCTCAAACAGACGCGCCTGAGAAAGGTCAGCCAGCACTTGTGTCAGCAGCCATAATAAAGTGGAATTCAGCCTCCCTAGTGAAAAAAAACAAGCACTGGCATTGTGTACGAGCGCAGTGGACTCATGCCTGTGTTATCTCATGTGGAAGTTAGTCAGAGGAGGTATTGATGTTTGTTGAGCGTGGATGAATGAATAAATGAATGTTAGAGCAGAGTCATGCTGCATTGTGTCACTTGTTTACTGCTGTCATGGCAAGCGCTGACCTGCTTGTAAAATGACGTTTGCAGCAGCGGATGGACCTGAAGGCGGACTCCAACCCGGTGACCCCTGTGAAGATCCCTGACTGCCCTGTGCCTGCCTCCCTGCTGGACGAGCTGCTGAAGCCCTCTGCCTCCATCAGCAGGGAGCCCCTCAATAACCTGCACAACTGCTTGCGCCAGCTCAAGTGAGTATAACAGACGCACACTGTGCAGGAGTGAGGTTCACGTGTGTTTGCTCTCACATTAGAGCTGGGCAGATAGTCATAGCTGTTCAGCTTTCCACTTGAAGTGACTCATATTGGACTGGAGTGGTCTGCTTACTGGGGGGGGGGGATTCATCTGGTTTGAGCATTCAGTGAGACTTACAAAGTACTCCTAAAAGTGCATGCCATTAGTTGCCATAGTATTTTAAAATAAGAGGACCTTTTGTGATATTAGTCTTACATGACACTGTCAAATTCACCCAGCTATTCAAAATTCCCTTTTTATGGAGTGACATCTTCCATTATAACATCATTGAGCTAATCTTGTTCCGGAGGAGTGCTGTGTCAATATGTTGATAATGACAGTGCTTCGTCTCCATAGGGAGGAGATGGACAGTCTTCAGAAACAGATGGAGGAACACACAGTCACTGTACACGAGTCCATGACATCATGGGCAAACACCGAAGAGGAGCTCACTAGACTGGGTGTCCATGACAACGGACCTATCGCTGTCACTGAGGAGGAGGGGAATGGCGATGCAGAGAGGGAGGCCCCACTATCGTAATATGCAAGAGATCTGCAAAAAACACTGTGCGAAAGATTTCAGTTTTATTTACGTTTTAAAAGCGACAAAAAAAATCCCCCATGTTGTTTTGTATTTTACTTTCCTATCAACTGCCAACATTTGGCAGCGTCCCCTTATTACTGACAGTTCTTGGGTGAAATCCTGTTTTATACCCTAGCTTTACTGTGTCAGAATATCTATCTGATTGGTATCTTTTTGTCATTATTTATTTATAATTTTGAAAAACTTTATCAGATTATATTAAGTGCACAGAGTATGGGATGTACTCTGAAGTGTGTCTAGGGCTTAATTATTAGCTGTGTAAATTACTTTTTTTCTTTTGGTCAGAGTATGATTCTGCTCATCATGATGAAAGACTTGTGGGGGGGATACATGCAGGAGTATGATGGTATTATTAACTGTTGCCGAGGGTCCCGGGCCCTGCAGCGGATGAACTGATCTTCCATTCCTCTGTGCCTGTGAATGAGCATGCCCACTCATTCAGTTTCCTGCTCAGCTGAAATCGGTGTGCCTGGCGGTCTTCAACTGCACTGGTCACAGCCTCTGCCATAACTCAGTCTTTTGTGCTACAGTTTGTGCAGATTCACTGTTGTCATAGCTCTGAACCTTCCAGTTGGTTTGTTTGGTTGAAGGTCAACAGGGTGCAGCTCTTTGACCACTTACACTAGTAAACAGTTAAATTTCACACTCTCTCAAAACGTTGGTTGAAGAATCTCACTGTTAAGATACAGCATTTGTTAAGGTCTTTTGTACAAGGTTGTGGTGGTGTTGGATGCTGAATGGAAGTGTGTTAAGGTGTACTCTTTGGGTTGAACTGAAATGGGGAAATTTTTCAAAGCTGTTAACTTTTCTGTTAAATGAATATAATTAATGTTTCTATTGAAATGGTGTTTTGGGAGATGTATTATATGATTGATAAATGACTGCTGTCAAGATCTAACCTAATGGACTTGGATGTAAAAAAAAGTGTGAGAAATGTACTGATGTTGTACCATTAGAAAGCAAACTTAAATGACTTTCAGGGAGAGAAAGTTGTAATATGCGTTATGCTTAATGTTACTACTTATTTCTGAGTGATTTTTACTCGGGTATATTTTTTCTTGTTCTTTGTTGTTACCATGGTTAAATTTAAGAAAGTTTTGCACATCTAGGCTTTGTTAGGCTGTTCAGTTTCTGTTTATTTACTGTTATCAGCCTTATTGGAAGCATTTTCATTTGTCCGACAAGTACAGACACCCCGTGATATCTGCTGTATGCAACATCCAAAAGTTATTTACCTGAGTGATTAAATGTAATTTGAGTGACCAGTTGGTGTAAAATTTACAGTTGAAGATGAGGCACTGTACTATCATAAAATATCCTACCATCATATGTATCTGTATTTTAAACTTTTACACAATATTAACTTGGGGGTGCAAGCCTCTGGGGACTGTAATCCTTAATAATTAGAATGCTTTCATAAATATAATTGCAGAGTAACACCTACAACAAAGGGAATAAAACACATCACATGTAATTAAGCAGGGAGGACTTTATTGCAATGTTCATCACTTGACAGTGATTTCTTTTTAAACTTTAAAGAGCTTCTTTTACAGAATTGTACAAAAAAGAGAAATGTTTGTGCCCCAATTCTGCAAAAATACATTTTTTTATGAGTAAAGACTGAGAACATTGTTCGTTTTGATTGAATTATGAGGGATCTACATAAACTACGTAATTTGTTGTTCCCAAGTTAAGTGTTGGTCATTTATTCAAGTCCGATTCAATACCAGAGATTTCCAAAAGATTGTTTAGTATATTCTACTACCCCACTGGTAAATTCCGTGCCTCCACAGGGCATCCGTTTATATCATAGGCTTATTGTCCTCATTTCATCCCTTATCCCGCATCGACTAGTGTTAGAAAATGAATGACATTAAATAAATGTCTATTAACAGAGAATCTCTAGATCCGTCGACAGGCTCTGCAATTCATTACTTCCAGGTCCTATAAATAGTCCTAAAACATGAATAGTCTTACAAATTGTTCTGCTTGTCGTAGTTTCACGAGGAAGGGATGTGTGTGAAATGTCGTTTCGTACTAATTTGGTGAGAACCCTGGTTGTCTGTTGTCAAATAAAGACTTATTGGTCCTACTTATCTCTTCCATTTTTTCTGACAGGCAGTGTGTGATGACGCCCTACACAACAGGGTCCTTTCTCAGTACATTTTGAAAGCGTCGCGGTGAAAGAAGGTGGAGAAGCGGAGAGGAGGTGGGCGTATGAGCACGCTGCTAGAAGCGAGTTAAAAACTGTAATTTAAAATTTCAGTGTCTTTTCACACATTTGACAAAGGCAGCCATTTGGTGCCATTTAAATTTGCAATGTTAAATGAATGGAGTTATGTAGCAGCTGTTAGCCAGTTCTTGTTTCTTTAGCTGCCACTGCTCTCTTGCGCTAGCTGGGTATGTTGTAGTTAACGGACATTAGCTCCTTCAATTGAAGCTAGCTGGTTAGCGGTTAGAGGAAAAATTACACGTTTGGTGTATTAACCGACAAGTTGTCGGCTGTGCTACATTGACTGACTGATATTTCAATATGCATGATAAATATGAGTGTGTTTACACGGGTTATTTAGGCTAGCTAACATGGGAGTAATAAAACATACCGGTTGGTCTTCCCCAAGCCTGCTTGCTAATTTAGCGAGCTAGCGATGGCCAGGTTAACACAACTACAGGTTTAGTTAGCAACCATAGCTAAGTATAGTTACTTTGAATACTCAACCCTATTACAGGTAATGTTAGAAAATAGGAATTGCTCGTTCGTTTGAAATTATACCGCAGCATCGTGTCCTTGTTTCGTTGAGCTAACTAATTGTTCTTGCAACCTGCTTTTAATGACTTTCCGTATGGTTGCTAGCTTGGGCTTCATGTCAGCCGGTCCTAATGTGACTGGTCTCCTCGATTTTCATAGGTGGTTTTTTTATTTTTTTTTATAACAACAGTTATTGCAGTGCGTGTTCATGCAGTTGATCAAGCTATGGACCAGGTTAACAAAAGATAATGTAGATGAAGCACCTTGTAGCACTTCCTTCGGTTGGAAGTCCTGCTCGGTTAGCTCAGCTGTGCGACTGAGCCCTCCCTTTCTCAGTGAGCATGCGCGCCGTAGCTTGTAAACAATGAGACCATTCCAGACTATCCATAGCATTGTGTCTGTTTGAACCTTTTTTTTTTTTTACGTTTAAATAAATCATTATTTGCAGCATGAGTACCAGATATAACGGTAATTTGTGGTAAGTGACACGATGCGATTGCAGCCTTTCGATGTCATTATGTCCACTTGAGCAGTCTGGACATAGATAGAGCCGCGACATAAGGAATGGTAAAATTATTAAAACACAAAAAGCTGTCGTGTATGCCACTTGGGCGTGACATTGCAAAATATGTGTGTTTAGTTACTATATATAGTGTAGCCTTATACAAGAGGTGAATTGTCGTAAGTCGAGTTAAGTCGGTGTTTAAACCAATGCGCTCCAATGAACAATTTGAACAGTTGTTTTTTCTTCCTTAATTGTCTGGTTTTGCTATCTGCTTTGCTTATGGGTCTGATTGCACAACTTGTGACATCAGTAGAGTTCAGACAGTGTTTTGCGGTTAAACAGTTAAACTGTCAGACATTTCTTTGGTACTTGTTAGTGTTTTTGGTTGGATGATGCCTTTACATGTCAGTGATCACGAGGAAACACTAAGCACAAGTGTTTGACAGCCAGATCTCAATTTTTTGTATAACAATGCTATTTAACAATAAACGAAGAATGTCACTGAATGATAGATTTGTATTTAAAAACTTATATCTGACTGTATACTTAAGAGCTAGTTGAAAACCAGAAACCAGTGAGGAGACAGATCACTGACGGGAGTCCGTAATGCTAAACACGGTGGATTTGTAATTGGAAGTCCTGTCCTGCATTACAAACAGCCAATTATATTACATTGTTGGAAAAAGCATAAATTACATTTTGCCTCACATGAATGTTTTGTTTATTTCTACGGTCACCATAGCCACACCACAAAATGTGGTGCATGTGCAGTTTTTCACGATTCATGTGATGCTATTAATGTCTTTTTGACCAACCAATGTGGTGTTACAGGTCTCTCCCCATTAATTTAGATAGGAGCCTGATCCTGTTTGCCCAAAATAGCTGCCTGGGCGCGTCACCAAGATGGCTGCCGAATGGCAAGACTTGCCTACAATAACTTTGCTAACACAGTGCTGTTTTTCATCCATCAGGTAGCTGCAGCATGGAGACCACCCTGAGCAGGCTGCAGGGCCTGAGTGCGGATGAACTGCGCGATGAGCTCATCAAGGCCAACCTCAAGTTTGGCCCCATCACTGCCACCACCCGCGCCATCTTTGAGAGGAAGCTGGCCCGAGCTTTGGTGAATGAAGATGGCAGCAGCAGTAGTAATGGTGCTTCAGAAACTGGCATCAGCGCCAGCACAGGCTCAGGCACTGACTCAGGCACTGACTCGAGGACCCCAGCCATGGGGGCATCCGACCCTGAGCCACAAGCCAGGTGCAGGCCCTGTGCCCCGTCAGTATATGCAGAGCCGCAGGCCAGCGAGGACAGTGACTTCGGCTATGCCATGGGGCTCAACCCGCCCGAGGAGGAGGCTCTGACTGAGGAGACGGCAGCGGCGTCGGGCTGCATTAGGGCGGAGGAAGCTCAGACTGATGGGCAAACGCCCTCCAAACCCACACAAGTCTCACCATCCTTCTACTATGGCGTGTGCCCGCCATGGGAGGACATGCTGGTCAGGACTGGTATGATATTCCTCATATTTCATATTGCTCCACTGGTTCATTTTAATCTTGTTTGTGCAATTCGGATGAATCATCAGTGACTAGCTACTGGTAGCCCTATGAATGTCAGCATGTTGATTGAAATTGCAAGTCTGTGCGTTGGCATTCATTTACAGAATGTCTGCATTATTAAAGCTGCTGAGACAGAGGCCTGGGCTAGGGGGAGCAGATTTCTGTTACATCTAGTGAATAGAGTCAGCTCTTTAGGGTATCCCCTGAGCAAGTGAATGTGTTAAAAGTCTCTGAGATACAGTACAGAGACGTGCATAGATTTTGGCATGGGCAGGAGAGGCATTTTACAAGTTGTGGAACTATTTAAAAAAGGTCACTGAAATAGAATTTGGGCATTTTGGAGTACTCGATATCCCCAAATCGGATAAATAAGCTACAGTTTGTGTTGAGTTGCAGTGTTAGCCCTCATTTACATGTTAGCGTTGGTTGCACACAGTGGAGTCAAGTCAAGTCAAAGTGTTTATTGTCACATGCACCAAATTGCTTTGCTTCATGTTCTTTGGACATTGGACAGAGACAGACAGAGACAGACAGAGACAGACAGACAGAGACAGACAGACAGAGACAGACAGAGACAGACAGACAGGGCCTATTAATGGTTTGAGAACAAGTCGGTGTATGTCACACGCTCTTCAAAATGAAAGCAGCCTTTGGAGAAGTTCAGTGTGATATTAAAAGTGTGGTTTTGTCAGAGATTTGGCGATGGTTTGAGTTTACTAGTTGTTAGGAAAGGTTGTTCTCTGAATAACGTGATTTGACTGAATTGAATGGTCTGTGGGAAGAGCAGTGAACACTTTTGTGCATGATGAGATGGATTAGCAGTCAGTTCATTATATATAACTAGTTATAATCACAGGAAACAGAAGTGTGTGTGACACAGGCAGCCTGTCAAGACAGTGACGCTGAATAAAGCCCCTGCAGATTGGATCATCCCTGTTAAGGTTACGTATGTAGATTTAAAATGGAGACAAAACAGGACAGTAATATATCACTCATTTGCATCTGGCAATCATCAATAATGTAGCTACAATTCTAATCTCATACACTTTTTGTCAAATTGGTCCTCACAGTCCTCTAGCTGTCCGTTCAGTGTTTGTGCTAAAAAGAACCTCCAGTGTTCGTACACAGTGCTGGGGGGTATTCCAAGTACGTGGTTTAGTGATGAACCTGGGTAGGTTAACATAGAAGAGCCCTGTGCCTTTATTTTCCTGGCAGGTGGTAAAGCACGTACTTGGAATACCCCCCACCCCCTCCGTAAATGGTAACCAAACATAGTGGCTCAGACTGAGCCATAAACAATCCAGGCCAATCATCACGGGAATGGGTGGAAGATTGGTTAGCCTAAGAAAATCTACAACCTTTCATGAAATTGCAGACTCTACCTTTAAGACATCCTTTTTAAAAGCTTGAATGAATTGTGTGTGTGTAGAGGTACATTTAGTGGGAATGAACAACTTCGTTGATTTTTTTTTTTTATATAAAGATTTTGATTGTTTAGTGGAATGCTAGTCATTTCTCCAGAGAGCAGACTCAGAGAACATCTTGACCTGGTGTCAAGTCTGGTACATCCTGCAGTAAAGCCCAGCTCTAATACCCTTTATCTTGGCCGCTGAGGTGCTAGAAGGGTGTCGGATAACTCGGCTTCTCTCTTGTGGTGACTGCAAGTGTGTCATCCTTCACTAAATGCTTAAGATTGAGATTCGCAGTAGCCTATGTTGTCGCACTGTCGATTTCACTTCAATTGTAGTAATACATTCATTTGATAACAGGTTATGAGCTGTTTTGTGCAAGGGGCCCCTGCTTTGCTTGTTTTATAATTATGTAAATTCATAATTTAGTTGGCTGTATTTTTTAATTGAGTACACTGTGCAGTCTTTTAAACCATTTCATTTTTTTGTATGACATTCAGCTTTTGTCTCAACAGTTTTAAGATTTTCTAAAGTAAAATTGAAAATGTCTCTTGTAATACACTGAAGCATGGGTGGCTATAAATAATGCTTTCATGCTGCCAGTTCTTTATGGTTTATGGTCATAGTTTGATGGCTAAATTGCTTTTTGCTTCTTTTATCCCCTCTAAAGAAAGAGTACATGTGTACGGCGATAAGAAAGAGGCTCTGCACGCGGTGAAGATGATGAAAGGGGCTCGATTTAAAGCCTTCGCCAGCCGGGAGGACGCAGAGAAGTTTGCCAAAGGGGTCTGTGATTACTACCCGTCTCCCAGCAAAGCCATGCAATGCGTCTCGCCTGTCAAACCAGGCCTCTTTACTAAGGGTGAGCGAAAAACTCAGTTCCAACCTTCGACCTTTCCTGTAAGTGTTAAGCAGAATTGGGCAAATTGACAAAATACCTAAAGTCTTTTTTTTTTTTTTCTTTCTTTCTTGAAATTCGGCTGAATCGGGGAATGGCACTTGTCTTATCTCTGCCTTGACCCTGACAACAGACAGTAGCTCTGCGATGGAGACGGATACAATCAACAGGGAGAAGGCAAACAGTTTCAAGAGCCCGCGCACGCAGGACCTGACGGCCAAGCTGCGGAAGGCCGTGGAGAGGGGTGACGAGGTAGCCTTTGCTGAGTTGGTCTGGAGCAATCCACGCTATCTCATCGGCTCAGGGGATAATCCCACGGTGGTGCAGGTGAGCTCTCTGTGTGTGTGTGTGTGTGTGTGTGTATGTGTGTGTGTCTGTGTGCGCGTTGTCAGGGTGAGAGGGAGTGAGTGAGATAAGCAATATAAAACATACTTTCATTTACAAGATGGAACTGGTTTTGTCACATGTCACGTAACATTGTTTTTATAAAGGAAGTAGCTGCAAATTGTGTATTTGTTACCAAACCGGATCATTAAAACTGGAATAGAATGCCTGAAATGTGCATAAAGATCTCCATTGCTGTTTAGGTTCTTTGCCCTCTTAAGACAGATCTGAATTGTTAAATAATCAGAAACCACCCTCAGGTTTAACGCCAGTGTTGTGCCGTCGGGCATGTTTTCAGGAGGGCTGCCGTTATAATGTGATGCATGTGGCTGCTAAGGAGAACCAGGCCGGGGTGGCCCAGCTCCTGCTGGACACGCTGGAGAACCCCGAGTTCATGCGTCTCATGTACCCCGACGACAAGGAGGACATGCTGCAGAGACGCATCCGCTACATCATGGACCTGTACCTCAACACTCCAGACAAAGCTGTGAGTCAGTCGACCAACACTAAGATGTTTTTGTTTTTGTTTTTCTGTATGTCTGTCCCCCATATTGTTTCCTCTCTCTCAGTCTCTGTCTTTCATTCTATACCTCTGCCTCCCAGTATTATTCTTTCATTTTTTCCTTGCCATGCTCTCTCCCTCTCCCTGTACACCCCTCTCTTTTCTTAATGTCTGCATTTCTTATCTCTGTCGTGTAGATTTGGTCTAAATTTCCCTCGGGATTAATAAAGTATCCATCTATCTATCTATCTATCTGGTTATACTTTGTTTTTTTGTGCTCCAGGGCTTTGAGACACCACTCCACTTCGCCTGCAAGTTTGGCTGCCCAGAGGTGGTGAATGTTCTCTGTTCCCACCCTGACATTGACAAAAATTGCAGGAACAAGTACGACCAGAAGCCATGCGATGTAAGAGACTATTTATGCAAACTTGTCTGTCTGCTTTTTCCCTCTCCTCCCCCCCCCCCATGCTTTGTTTTGTACCGACCACAGACCTCAGCTGACTTTGTCTCTTTGTCAGGTCATATGTGAAAGGAAAAACAAAACTCAAGAAGTGAAGCAGAAGATCTGTGAATATTTAGAAGGTATGAACCCTTGGCCAACTATAAAAGAATTGAACGTTTGCTTCCCTTTGTCGCTGGAAGTTGAACATGTCCCCCTCTCCTGACACAGATCGCTGTTATGTGCCCTTATTGAGAGCGACCGACAACTCCTCCCAGCCTGTGATTGGAACTCCATGGTCACCTGAGCCATCTGAGCCTTTGGCCTCCATGATGTCTAGAAGTCCTATGGACCCAGTCATGGCTGTCAAGGCTTATGCTGGGCCGCTGAGTCCATCAAAGGTGATGAATCTCATAAATAGACTTTTTGTGCCATCATATAATGGAACCGGTTTTGTTTCAGATGAACAGAATAGAGTGGTCAAATTAAAAATGTCCACTAGTAAAACATTGGGACTTTAAAACAGTCAGTTAAAGTCAGTTAATCTCACAGGATAACAGTAATGTTCGCAGGGTTGTGCTTGGCACTAGGCGATATTTCTTTTTGTAAACTTCATGACATAGTGTGGCGTAGTCTACCTCTGATTCTGATTATGTTTGATCTAAAATGGCAATGCTCTCTCTCTCTCAGGCCGACGAGTTTCGGAGAGCCTGGAAGACGCCGCCTAGAGATCGTGCCGGACACTTCCATCACATCCGGAAGTCTGACCCCGACCGAGGGGCCGAGAGAGTAGGCAGGTATGGAACAGAGAAATTGTTCTAATGCATCTTAAAGAAAGCCACTTTCAGCACATTTCTGCACTTGCCTATAACCATCAGTCTAATCTGTCTGTTTACAGAGATCTTGCTCATGAACTGGGCCATCCCTGGGCAGAGTACTGGGACTTCTTGGACGCCTTTGTCGACATGGCGTCCGCAGACGGCCTCCGAAGGTTGGAAGAGCACCTGAGCAAGAAAGACTTTAGCGAGCGTGCCCACCAAGAGACCGGAGAAAATGAAACCAGCAACAGGTTCAGAACTCCATCTCCAGGTAAACGAGAAGAATGCTTGTAGAAGTACTGCTACGTAAGTACTGTATGCTGGGATTATAACCAGAAAATGCCAAAGACAACAGCCCACTCAGCAAATTGACTAGGACAATATGCCTGCTGTCAAAAAGGTTAGAATTTACTTTTTTCATCTGCGTTAATTTGGGTAAAGTTGTGGAGAACTGACATAGAAAATCACACAGGTCATTCTAGGTGCGAGAGTATGTTATAGCTCTTCTTCCTGCTGAGTTTGGTGATATGATTTCATATTCCTATACCTTCAGTCATGACCTCAATGCATATGATGTGAGCTAATGGAGCTGATCCAGTCACTTTCAGTCTAAATAGTCAGAGGAATCTGTGTGTTGGTATCACTATGCTAATCTGTATTATAATATACATTTGGAGGCATTTGGTCTACAAGTAGGTGGAAGTGATGAGTGTTTGGTGAGTTTGAAATCTTGCAAAGCGATCCATCAAAGACCAAACGAGCAATGTTGATTCGAACAAAACAGGCGAGGGGTTCTTTTGTGAAGTTGTGTGGAGGCTTTGGAAGGAAAGCCAGCCTGGGTACCATCGACTCTCAGTGCACTCAAAAGTTGTTATCTCTAGTAATCTAGTGCTGAAGTCAGTGCTAGGCTGATATGCCCTGACACCACGGAGAAAAAGGCTTGATTTCACTGGCAAAGTAAATGTTTTCATATCTCAGTGGTCCTTGTTGAAATATTTAAGTTCATTCTCTCCTGGTCTGCAGGCAAACAAAAAAAGTTCTGCAACTCCATCTCTGTGGGCGCCTTCCTCGACGAGGGCGACGACTTGAGCCTGGAGGAGATGAAGAACCGGCAGAACGCCGCCCTCACCAGCGTCTGCTCCAAGGACAGCCTAAAGGGCGCCGTGGGCGGCCGCGAGTTCCACATCCTGCCCGTGTCGCGCAGCGCCGATCTCATCGAGACGGCTGCCGAGCAGGACCTCCTCTGCACAGACAAGAGCCTGATCTCCGCCAGCCGGAACGGCCTGTGCCCGCCCGCCGCCGACAGGACTCCGAACGGGGATAAGGGCTCGCCCCGCGGCCCGTCCTCCTGCCTGCTGTCCCCCATGTCCAACCTGATGGTGGAATTTGAACGCATGACACTCCTGGACGAGGCGGAGCGGCAGCCCAGGGAGCGGCGGCAAAGTGGCGGGGGCTCCAGGCAGAGGGAGCTCCTGAGGGACTTGCACACGGGAGCGGAGCTGATCTCCAGCGTGGGCCGCCTGTCGCTGGGCTCCGGCGACGACTCCGTGTTCGAGAGGAGCTGCCCGGAGCGCGAGTGCGGCTCGTGGAAGGGGCTATGCGGGAGGGACGGGCTGGACAAGGGGGACAGGAGGCTGGAGGAGAGGGGCAGCTCGGGGTCAGAGGAGTACGTGTCGGCGGAGGAGAGCCTGGAGGGTGGGAGTCAGAGGACTAGGGGGCCCGTGGTGGAGCGCACACTCTGCTCCAGGTCCAAGTCGTGGGACCACGGAGGCCGAGATATGAGCAGCTCGGGGTCGTCCGGCTCCTACAAATCAATGGACTCCCCTGACTTCCTATTAAGGACGCCGCCCCGATTTAAAAAATGTCTTTTCATTGAAGGGTAAGTGAGTCATGCCGTCGTGATTGAAGTATTATGTCTATATTGAGCAGTGTAAGCTTATTGTGGTACTTTTATCAGGGATTCGCCAACCAAGCTGGACAGAGAAGTGCTGTCTGCAGTAGAAGCCATAGATGTGGATCCCCTGAAATACCCCTCTATTCACAAATGGAAGAGCACAATGCTAACATACTCCCCGTCTGAGATGCAAAGGTGTGTACCAAAGTCCTTATAACGTCTCTGTATGTAATCAAAATGACAGGTGAGCAAGTAGAGATATTAGTCTGCCATGATTATTGTATATTGATGGATCTTCATAATCCTCTAATTCCTTTTTTTTTATTCCAAAAAGCAGACATTTATTGGCGTGTGTGTGTGTGTGTCCGTGTCCGTGTCCTTACTCAGGTGGCTGACCCCAGCCGTTGTGCGAAGGCATCCCAAGGTTCAGACATTCACCCCGGGCTCCCCCATCAGCAGCCTGGCCTCGCCCCTGAGCCGCTGCAGCCCCTCCCGGTACACCCAGGGCTCGCCAGACATCGGCAGCCCCGGCCGCTACAGCCCAGCCCACGCCAGCTTCATCCAGCGCCTTCGCTTCAAACACTTCAGTGACCCTCCCATTTAAACTGCACCAGCCCCCACCCCTACTGCACACCTGCCAACCCGGGTGACTGCATACTGGCTTAAATCATATCAGAAATATGCACAAGTGTCTTGAGGGTTTGTATTAACAACATGGTACTCCGACATGCGATGTACAGTTTTCTTTTTTTTTGGATGTATGTTCAGATTTTTTCAAATGAGTCTCTTTACAGTGTATGTATGAGTGTGAGCTTTGTCAAAAATGACAGTAATAATATTATTTATAGTTCATGGTGACATGCACTCGTGTCCTCGCTCAAAAAAAAAGAAAAGATTTTATCGTTTTAAAATGGAGAAAAATAAAGAAAAAAGGTTACATAGGAATTTCAGAAGATCCAATGCAAATCCTTGTGTGGATGCATTGCTTGAAAATAGTTTGTAAAAGTCTAAGCTTAATGTGAGGAGGAAAAAAGTGTGACGTTATTTTTCGGTATATCACTCACGTAGCACAAAAGGAGATTGTTTTTGTTTATGTGTGTAAATGACTGCCAGTTCCGGATTTTAAGTTCTTGAGTTTGAGAATTGCCTTAATTTTTTCTGAGATGAGGGACCAGCCTCCAGTCAGAATTTGCCACACCATGTCCAGAAACAGCCAATCATGTTTTACCAATGCCTCCCTGTCCATATTTTTAAATCCAATAAATGTACATTTTTGTAGATACCTGAATGTTTTCTTTCACCCAGTTACTATGCCATGCACCAAGCTGCATCCATGTCACTTTATAAGTAGTTTCTCAGTGACATACAGAAGCCATCTTCATAATGATCTCTTACCTTTCTGATGTTGGTTGTAGGCTGTGCATTGCAGGTTACTAAATTGTACATAAGATATGAATGAATGTTCTAACAAAACTGCACAAGTGTGTCTGAACATATCAACCAAACAACTCTGTCATATTTCAACTGAATGGCGTATTTGTAGAGAATCGGGGGGAAAAACAATCAAAAACGTACCATCTGTATCTATATGGTCACGTGGGGCCTAACTTGTTGCCCTTGGTCAGTGGTGTAAGTTGTGGTGTTGTGAATTTGAGTGAGGTATCTGTGGTATTTTCTTAAGATTTGTAAAAACAACAACAGAGCACAGGGAATGAAATCAGGTCTGGTTTGTACTGCCTCTCAACACCAGTGTTAGCACAAGAGATGGCCAGATAATTTGTCAGGATTCCTCAATGTCATTATGTATTGCCCTGATACTTACCATCTGCCTCATCACCTGGAGGTCAAACTGACAGATAATTTCTTCTGTATACCAGCTCTTATTGGGAGGCCATTAGGTGACACCACATACATGCACATTTGAATTGTGCCCCTCATTGAGACCATGAGGGGTGTATTTTCTGCTCAAGGCCATGTTTTTGACACAGGACTACTGGCCCAAAATGCAGACAATTCACTTTGACTTTTATTCTGTTCAGCAGTAGGGGACTCTGGATTTTTTTTTTTTTTTTTCAGCCGTTTTCTGAGTACACTTGACGAAGTCTCATTTTGAAGATTGTGTATCCAACCTCCCTTCTCAATGTGGTGACAACCTGAAACTTTGCTCCCTGCTTCATTCAGCTTTCTTAGTGCCTTTTTAGTATAACGATGTGTGGCAAACCCAGTTGTTTCACAGTGTTACGGTTGCACTGATGACATCAAGGCTTCATAATATCTTTTTTGACAGTATCCCAATTTGAATAAAGTACAGTAGCATTGGTTTTATGCAGCATTCGAATACCTCTTACATAAGATTGTAAAAAAAAACGTTTACAATGTAGTATGCTAATACAGTACATAAATGCCAGCCTTACTGTTGTTTTTTTTGTTTTTTTGTTAAAGGCTTTGTAGTGCCAACACTGGTGCATTGGATTTGCTGTTTAATTGTTAATATTTCAATTATTTTTAACCTGGCTTCCCCATTGCATGCATTTTTATTCCCATTTTATTACTGTATATGTCAAAGAAAAGTATTTGATGTACTACTGAGGAACGAATAAAACAGTGAACACTATTCTGAGCTCTTGCATGTGACCATCTGAGTATCGAGTTGTAAATGGGTTTTCACACCATGCCACACATGAATAACATTCCGTATACAGTTGGGAGCTTAAAATCTATTGTATTTGGCACTTTTGGAAATGGACATTTTACAAATTTTACACCATTATTAAATTATATGTTGAACACCTGAAATGTCTTATTACTTATGTAACCAATTAATTAAGCAAAACTGGAGTAGTTGTCATAGATGTATATTTCCTGAAGAGACATAGAGGAAGAAACACAATAAAATGCTTCAACTCTACAGCACACAGATTCAACTACAAGAGTCTCATTATTTTGCAGGCAAACCACCTACATAATATATGATCAGAGAAATATCTCTTTTTGGTTTGATTGAAATCACTGATTAACCCCTTGAATGACAGGACACTTACATTCATGTTAGGTGCTCCATTAATCCAGAGAAGAAATACGCAAAACACTATCCCCCAACCCCACCATACAACTTTACCATGCCCATTTTCTTACAAAACCCAACTTAATACAAGGTGGTACTGTGTCCTGAATGTAATTGACAAAAAGTGTGGCACTGGGGTAAACTGCTTGCCTCCTCATCAATACAAAAATAACAACAAAAACAGTTGTCACACTTCCAAGACACTTAAGGAGAATCGATGAGAAAAAAAAAATCTGCGGCCTCCAGCTGAAGCGGCAGTCCCACGCGGTGCGAGTGGCCATGTCAGGTCCATGTGAGTTTGTCTGGGGGCATGAAGCCCGAGTCTCCCAGCACTTTGAGCGCCACGCGGCCACTGGGCCTGATGGTGAGCCAGGTGATGCTGCCGTTACTCAGGCCCATGCGGAGCCAACCCTCGGGGGGAAACTGGAGAGCCCTGCAACACAAGAGATGTAGGATGCAAAAGCCACACAACAGCACCAAGACAGAAGAGCCTCTCCTCATGAGCCAAACAACAGAATGTCATTCAAAAAATATGTCATCTCATTGTGTGCAAGTGTAGTTATTCTGCCAAACAGTTTCTCCTTTCACTCGTGGGCCACTCGAGCAGACATCCTTCCTGGGATTTACTAGTTAAATATGTAGCAACGACCTGACACCAAATTAACCAAAGTCTTTGTTTTGATTGATACAATGTTCATTCGATATATGCTGACACACAAGTGAAGTGCACATAAGTATGAGCTTCACAACAAAGAGCTGATAGAGCGAAACGGCATAGATAGAAAAGAGTGAACATGATGACTGAGCCCCGTCATTTTACAGAGGGGGTGAGTGACGGGATCCAAACTGAGCGGGGGGTGGGGGATTCCTCCAGGCGGAACCCCAACCAGGAGGGAGTAACACACCTGCACACAAAATAGCGGATGACATTGGCATGACAGACGATGATCTCATAGCTGTCCTCCTTCTGCTTGACATCAGCGCGGTGGATGTAGCGGCGAAAGGCGGCTTCAATCCGGGCCCCGTCTTCGTGGTACTGCTGAGATCGGTACAGAGGTTCACACACAGCGCGCGCGCAGACACACGACACACACACACGCAAAACAAATGAGGACCTCAGGGCCCTCTCATTTTTTTGGGGGTCATGACAAGGAATACATAGCACTGCATGCGGTATTCACTGTGTCAGTGAACCGACCTTATGAGAGGACTGCTGCTAGATGACGATGTTGGATTAGTACATGGAGGTCTTAGGGGCGTTAGGAGCTAGTTCTAGATCTAGGGATCTAGAGACGGACTGATAACTGACACACAAAAACATGAGCTCTTGCAGAACATGGAAGTGACTGAGGTGGAGAACATGAATCATACCACTGCATCAGGCTTCCAGTGACCAACTGAGGGGACTGGTTTGATGGGAGCTCCTTCCCTCAGCAAGTCACAGCTCAACAGATCTACCCCTGCAATATATTCAAACGGGAACAGAGTGAGGCACTGCACAAGCTTTCAGTCTTCAACATGTTTGTAAATCACAAGGCTGTGAGAAGTAAATATTGATGCTATATAAAGCATTACAGCTGGAGAATTTGCACCCAAAACCAGGGATCTGTCAAAGTTACATTGGTGTACTGTATCTCTCTAGCACAGCTGACTGCTAACCTACAACAGAATGACAACAACTGCGAGTTTCTTCTGACCTGGGAGGTGTTTGCTTATGATGTTAGCTGTTTCTGTAGCCCTCGTCATGGAGGAGTGCACCAGGATATCATACTTCATTCCCAAAACTGACAGTCTTTGTCCAGTCAGCTCCGCCTGCTCTCGGCCTGAGGAAGAGGGGAGAGGGGGCACGGATCATTCCTGCCCACGTCCTTGAGCAATGAAATTTCAAACACTTACAACTCCTTTATCACTATACATACCCAACATGGTGAGGAATCTCTCTTTGTCTTCACTGCCACTGAGATTGTACTGGGAGTGGCGAATGAGGAGTATATGACGGGTGGCTTTCGGCTTATTCTCCACCTCTGCTACCAAGTCACCATCACCTGAGCTCTCCTTCTTCTTTCCATTTACTAGTGAAGCAGGGTCCCTCCTGTATCCAATAAGGAAACAGTGCAAGCAATTAGCAGGTTGACCAACTCTTCCTTGTTGATTGTACTTCAATGGCTAGTTGTCATAATTAAAATGTATACACCATGTAATTAAACAATCACTTTGTAGTTGTATTCATGAAGATATGGTAACTTTCTTTTCAATTATTTGTATGCCTGAAGAAAGTATGCCACTCTAGACCAGACACCTAAAATCAGCCATGACAGGCGAATCAACAGACAAATATTATCGTTCAAATGTACTAAATATATGAAAGACTTGGGGAAATAATGTATTCTGCTTATAGCCGAAAGGTCTGATCTTAATCTGACAAGTCATTGTATTACTACTAATGATTGTGAGATCCTATTGCTGAAGTGGGGAACTGAAACACACATATTGCGAGTTCTATGATATGCCCAAGTCAACTTAGGCCTGTAACCTAGTTTATCTACAGTGGTCTGGCAACATTTGTTTCACTGATATTGACATTTCAACTGAGTCCTATGGATAAGTAATAATTAGAAACACAAACATACTTATCCCAATTGGTATCCCAACCGTTTCCACTCGGTTGCACTGAATTGTTTCCTGATAACCATGCGCTTGGCTGAGCTGCGTGAATAACTGCGAAGCCCGTTTTGAACCATTGCTGTTTCCCTTGCGTCTCTCCAAAATAGCCCCTAGATTCGGCTTCTGAAGCAGCGTAAACTAACACGGCCGAACCACTCGCTACACCACACATCAACCTGACTGCCCTCCGAAACGACATATTGGTAGATTTCCCAACAGCCAGGCAACTCACTGATTTCCTTCCGGGTAATATATGTCGATTATTGTGAGAGCAAACTGAATTGCTAGCTACTTAGCTAATGACGCACAAAGGATAATCACGTTGGCCACCGGTCGGCTAAGAAAGCAGCTAGCAAGCCAGCTAACTGATCTAACTAGCTAGCTAGCTGATAAGATGACTTGGAAGTGTCAGCTGTCGGCCACAAACTGTACTCATAACACTCATATCACCAACCCACTTATGAAGAGATTAGCATTTTTAAGGTCAATGAAACCCACAGCAAATGAGGATTTGGAATGTTCGACAGCTAATGTTAGTTCACTAGCTAAAAATAAAGTTCTCACACTATGCTAAAGACTCACTGGAGGCAAAAGACCAAGCTCATACGGTGGCTTGTTTGCGTCAAACCGGACGAATACAATAGTTACAATACAATTTCGAATCACTGACTCTGCTCTCATTCTGCTCTGTTTTTACTTCGCTAAACCGTTTTGAACAAAACAGAATTATAATTAGCTTGTTATCAACGTAGACTCGTGGTGGTGGATATTATCTGTATTGTTTTTAGCAATCCATTTTTACCTTTTGGTCTTGTCAGCACGTTGGCCAAACAAAGTCCTCTCTGCACTATCAATCCTAACCAGTAGAGGGTATGTGGAACATTACTAAACAACATACTTTTCTAATATGATTTCCAGGTACAGCTATTCGTTGTGCTATTATTATAATGGTCTTGTGAGTAATTATTAAGCACAGGTTCGTTTCTTTCACGTAACGAAATATCCCTCTCTCCTTTTGCAGTTGCTAGTATCGCCTCAACCTGACATTTATACACTCAGTTCCATGATTCAATCTATCTATATTTCACTAAGCTACACCGGACCATTTGGTATGACTGAAACCCATACTAAATAACACTGATGCATATTCTCTCTTCGCCATCGCAGCAGGTTATCCAGGTTAATTCCTCAGGACTAGTTGTAACAGTTAAACGAAGCGCCATACACACCTCTTTGATTTGCATAGAAGAGGCTCCACCTTTCAAGCAGTGCAGTGACCTCAGCAGTGGGTTGGATTGCTAGGGTGGGATTGTCAGCCTCTAGAGCGCCGTGTATTTCTGACTGCCTGTCTAACGACCTTAGTGAAAATTAACGGTTGTAGCGGCGACGAAGTGACGAAACCTTACATGTTCAAGGGTCGCACAGAACGGACCTCCAGATTTATATGCATCCACGACAGGAATAAATAATTAAGGAATGTGGACATTACAGAATGCCCAACAGCGCTGGAAAGAGATTTAAACCCACCAAATATATCCCGGTGTCCACTGCAGCTACTCTTCTTGTTGGATCCACCACTTTATTCTTCGTTTTTACGTAAGTCCAGCAATGTCTTTTAATAGAAATATGTTTGGACAATTTAATTCAGTTATCGTAAGGTATATGGTCATTCATAATTTTGTTGTTGGATTGAATCGTTGCCTGTGCTATTTTTGTAGATAAAGTTTCTGACAGACCGAGCCCACAATCCTGGGCCGATGTTGTATCTTTATCGATGAGGTAGCTAACGGCAACTCAATACTCAATATAGGCATATTTACCGGTTGTTTTATTTCCGCTAGTCATATTTCCAGCCAAATTGTAGGATGTGTTACGCGCATAGATTTTGCACCATTCAATGGAATCAGTTGTATGAAGGAAAACTTGTGGTCGAGAATTACACATGACTATGCTCTTCAACAGTTCAACATGGAGCAATAACTTTTGTGTTTTGTTTGACTATGAGCGATGCATCTTTCACGTCATATGTTGCAGTTAGAGATCACCCCGGCAAAGTTAGGCAGCACGTCGGAGCATTCAGAGAGCGTCACTCGGCCTCGTTGTAGGTTATCATCGTCTGGAGCCAACGATGGATATTACGAAATGGCCCACTTTTTTTATTCATTTGGATATTTGTTACTTGTATGATTTGACTGAAGACTGCTGAAACCAATACAGCTAGGCCTCAGGCGGATACATCGTGGGTTGTATCGTTCTCATTAGCTAAATAGTCTGATCAGAGAAAAGGTAAAATACTTTCTTATTTGAGAAGCACTAAGAAGGAAAAGCAATGTTTTCATCCGGGCCATTGATCTTTGAGGCGATCTACTGGTAGGCAACTATTGATTGCAGCTGCACGTATAGACAACGGGCAAAGACAACTGTCAGTGATCTTTCTTTAGTTTGCTGGCTTCAACTGATGTAGGTCAGTTGAATATTTCACACTTATATAGTTCTGTTCATTCTGTTCTCTTCATGTATCCAAACTGTTCTATGTTTTGTCAGTTCAAACTCTTTGCTAATTGTAAACCCAAATCGTTTATTATTTTGTCACTTCTAAAACATTTATTTGAAAAATATGTTGCACAAAATGTAAAAAACGGTTGTAATGAGGCTATTAACAACTCACTACGATTTTTTAAATCCCCAAATAGACTATTCAGTATTGCTCTCAGGGTACAGTGAGTTTGCACTTTTAAAGTGCTTTGGTAAATATGCTCAGATAAAAAATGTAGGCCTACTTATTTGTAGGGGTAGTTTAACCGTGGCACAAAGAGAATGGTCAGTTGTTCTAGAGTGCATTGTGGCATGTTCTTCTCTCAAACCACATTGACTTTACTTCTAACGTGAACTAAGATAAAAACGTTGTTGGCTATAACAATTTACGGAGGGCAAGTTATTATCACATGAATCTGACTCAAATATAGAGCTGACCACTCCGAGTGATTTTAAGAGCTATGACTATTCGACTATTCTTGACAACATGAGAAGACTTGATTAATCTCCTTACTCATTTTTCACAGTGAGCATACACTGATTAGCTTTCCTCTCAGATCCTTTCGACTTTGTATCTGATGGTATGACAAGGTGATGAAAGGTCTGATATGCGAGGGGTGCAAGAAGGAGCTCTGCAATTAGCATTTGACTCCTCTGTCTTGTCGCATTTTCCTTTTGCACCCTACTTCATTTGAAGGGACCATAACCATACATTTTAGGGACTGATCTCCCAGCAGATGGGTGGTTGAGGAGATTAGGACTTTACCCCAATGCTCTTTGATTCTCCCGATAAATATTCAGAGGATTGGGAAATGTCTGAATCACTAAGAGGGATATTACATGCTGTGCTTTGAGCTACACCAAAATGCATGGGCTTGCATTATGTTTTCATTCACTCTTGCCCCGACACTGCCCCCCCCCCCCCCCCCCCCCATAGGTGAAGCCAAACATGCTTTAGGTTCCGAGTACAGTCTGCCGACCAGCCGGTCCCTCCAAGTCATGGTGAGGGAAGCGTGAGTCATAGCCCATGTGATCGCTCCCTTTCTCCGGCCTTTTCATCAGCCGTGCAGAGGGAAGTCCGGGCTGTCGCTGGCACTCACACAAATCGCCACATTATTGTGCTTGTGCTACAATGGCTCAGAGCCAGAAAGCTTAGAGTGGCATTATGGTGCATACAGTCAGTTCCATATGGGTACAGAAAGCCATCTGACAACAGATCCCATGATTCACAAACTTGCGTGTCCAGTTCGCTCTGTTTGTGAAAATTGCTAGTGGTGAATAAGCCATGTCATTTTTTTAAAGATGCAAAACACCACACTCACCCTACTTGGCTTGTATGAATACCCTTTGTAGTAGCTTACATCCATCAGAGTGTGCAGAGTAGCAGCCAGTATACACACACACACAGAAAAATCAAGCAAAAATGTCTCAGGCAGCCACAGTTTTATCACTTACTTGGAGTGTCCATATCTACTTAGAAAATATAATTGATTTCAGGGAAGTGTCCGTTGGCCAGTCGGAAAAAAAGTGTATTTAGCAGGCTGAAGTTGAGTTGAGGAAGTGGAACTAGCCAAGTGTAATGGAAATATTCTTAGCATGCGCTCCAGCTTTAACTATGCAATTAGTAGATTGTATTTCATTAAATTGCACTAATGCAGTGATACCTGATATTGTTATAGTGGTATAGTGCTGAATTTTGTCTTTAGTGTGCATGCATCAGAGCTGTAAAGATACATCAGTGGATGCTGTTTCAGATGAGTGTTTGTGCTTAGGGGTGATCACAGTTGCTTTGCAGCCATCCCAGATGAGGATAGATTTCAGGGTCAAAGGTTAAGAAGGGGACTTTTTAATCTCAGGCACTCTTCTATCATGCCAAGCTGACTCCGGTAAGAGAGGGCTAAGTGTGTTTGTCCTCTCATCTGTTCTGTTTTTAAACATCTCACTAATCCCCAGAGCATTCATGACAACTTTGTGAGCGTGTAACTGAACATTCATCCCCCAATGATTTTAATAGTTTCTCATGGCAGGTGGCTTTAGAACAGTACTCTTTAGTAAGGCTTCCTAATGGTTTGCATTATCATCCAGCAAAGCTCATTTACTTGTTTGTGACGTGTTCAGATGTATAGTCATAATTCTGGGCTCAGTTGTTTGTCTGTCCATATTCTAGTCACTCAACAGCCCTACAAAAGCTAAATGTAGGGCTATTTTGCTTACAGATTGTGTTTAATCCACTAAACGCTTCATCGCAGCACACCAAGCTTGTGTAAACGGGTACGGGGAAACATTTGGATTGGTGCGCCTCCAACTGCTATTAATTCCCCAGTTTCAAGGCAGGATTTGAAACACACAAGATGAATGCTTATTATTTTGAAGAAAGACGGATGCGTTAATGTCCGTAAGTGATTCATATAATTTGCCCAACACTGTCAAGAGCTAATTGCAGCTTTTCACCGAAGATTTCTTTTTCTTTTTTCTAATTGTGGGACCACAGAGCAATATCACTTCTTCCACCTCCACCTCCACAGCAGAATGTGCGCCTCGTCAAATCAGATGGAGACAAGCCTTTTGTCATATGTTGTATTTAGGTCATAGATTCTGTCTTTGTTTAGGGATCCCCTGACATTTACTAATTAAAACTAGAAAATCAGAACAGTTGTGAAGATTAAAGACAGCGGGGTGCGTCCTGCCATTCCAAATATCTTGTCCTAACCTACACCAAAGTCTGCATATCTAAAAAAAAAACATGCTCTCCAGCTCCTCAAACCCTGCTAATCTATCTAGGTCATTTCTGTTTTCTCACTGAGAAATGGCTTGTCTATAGCGTCCCCAGTGAAGCTCAAACACTCTGGAGCTAGTCCAGCGCTACTCATCTGTAACCAGGGAGGGATTCAGGAGCACTGGAGGAATTGAGAAGGAATCCCTGCTAGCCACAGCTTTGCCTTAGCGTTGTTCCTAATATTCTGTTGAGAGCATGGCCAGTGCCTGGCGAGATAAATGCAATTTGTGCACTTGTTCTGTGTGAACCTATCCTGTCTGCTGCCTTATCTAGACACATACCATTAGACAAACGTTGCTCCACAGCAAGCTTGGGAAATACCTGTAAAATTGACCCTGTCAGTTAATACTACAGCACTCTGATTATGAATTACAAATACATACAGTCAGAATGCACCTGCAGAGGACTTCATTAAGACAATCTGACTAATGCAATCTTTTACATGTGGCTTCCCCCCATGAAGACACACTCCCACACGGGCCTCGCAGCAGCAGTGACATCCAGCCAATATGAAATGGAACATTATTTGGCAATACCAACAGAGGAGCTCACGAAGGGGGACTTCAAAAATGGCAGGGAGCACAGCATGATAATACACAATTAACCTCGTCACAGTCCTTCCCACTCCCAGCTGTAGGCCGCAGCCACCACAAGCATCACTATCTCCCCTTTGATCTAGCTCGCCAGTGAGCCGCAGTAAATCTGTTGCATTCGCTCCTATTGGGAAACTGTGGCACGTCTAGCTGCCCAGGCCCCCCCACCACTGCAAATGAGTGGATGTGTCTGGGAACAGTGACTCGTCTTGCCTCGACTCACGCCTCGCCTCAGCTCTCCCGTCCCCGTCTCCCGGAGCTGACCATGAGCTCCTTGTCAGCCGCAAAGACGCTGCAGTGAGATGGACAGCCGGCTGTGATGCCATCATTGCATCGGCTGATCCCTGCCTGCATGAGTATTTGTCATTTCTGTGAATGGAGGTTGGAGGATAAAATGTCCAGAGTGTCTAATCTTATTCTGTCTATGCCCCACTGTCAGCTTATGACAACTAGCGTGAGATAATGCAGACTGACCTGGGCGCAGTCACTGCCAGTCATTCCGAGCAACATCCTCTTCCCTATCAGACCTTAGACAGAGGCTTTGGCACACAGACAGAAAACAACATGATTCTGTGAAATCAAAATGAATCAAGCGTCAATGTATTGCCAGTATGTAAAACATACTGGAAATTTTGTTTAGTTTTTTTTCCGTTGTAGCATATCGTAGATTCAAGGAAGTGGCGTGAACGGAAAGAGTGCATGCATAATTCATAAGAGCAGATTGTATTGTTGTAATAGACCTGTTTTGTTGGTATTTAAGCGGGTTGTAATGAGGCATGCTGTTTTTCCCCGTGTTCTTTTTTTTTTCCAAGACATGTGTTCCCGACCCAGTGCTTTTAACAAGCCCTGGATCGATTTCAGCTTTCAGCCGGCGCTGTGAAGGCAATGGAGCTTATTGATATTTTTTTTATTTTCAACCTGGGTTTAGGGCTTATAATGAATTAGACATTCATTCTTTTCTTCTTCTCTCCCTCTGATGTCCTCGTGTACTGTTTCTGTCCCCTCCTGTGGTCTGTCTCTCCCTATTTTTGGAGAGTGGTTGTGGGCTTCCAGTATGTTTTTAGGTTCTTTCTTTCTTTCTTTTTTTCATCAGTGCATATCTCAGTGACCAGAGACGTAAGAGTCCATTTAAAAATACACGCCCACACATGGCTCTTGCCTCACAATGGAAACCTGGCTCTTGCTCTGCATATGTTGCTTTGACTCACCCACCCACCAAAGTGGAGCCCCACCTCGTGATGGCATGGTAGAAAGTAAATGAAGCCATGTGTGTTTGAGAGAGCAGCTTAATAGGTGAAAAGTGCGGGAACTGGGAGTGAGTGGTTGAGGCGAGGCGAGGCCGAGGCTGAGGCAGGTCGAAGCGGAGCGCGGGAGGGAGGCCCTCTGCTTTCCCCCTGTGTTGGCCGCCCCACGTTGCCGCTGCTCCGGTGGTGTGGAGGAGCGGCTTGGAAACGCCTCCCAGAAAAAAACAAAAAAACATGTGGAACTGATTTAGCATCTCCAGCTGCTCCCTCCATGGGTGTCTCCACCCAGCTCCCTCTCCTGCCTCTCTCTCTCTCTCTCTCTCTCTTTCTTTCTCTCTCTCTCTCTCTCTTTCCCTCCCCTCTTTTTGGCAGAGGGAGACCGTGACCAGGAATAAGTTGAGACAGAAATCTGCCTCTCACACCTCATACCCATGCTTAGCCTAGCTGCACAGCAGAGATGCCGTTTGATGGATGGAAAGAGTTAGCTAGTGAAATATAGTGGGATTTTCAGAGCGGCATGTTTGGAAGTCCCCCTCCACACACACACAGAAAAAAAAGTAAAACAAAAAAATACTCCCAGTAGTCGGAGACATCAAACAGAAATGTCCGCCATTCATCTGCAAAGGGCAGCTCAGCCTAAATGCGAGTGGTCAGGAAGGCTTTGAAGAATGAGCACCAAATGCTTAGCAGGCTTTCTGTTGGCTTTTTACCGCTGTCTTTATACTGGCATGGAGGAGCTCTTATCATGTCCACCGCAGTCACATATATTTAGAAAGATTCCAGCATGCCCTATATTCACAAGGGGTAACCAGTCATAAAGCAGTAGCATTGAGATAGAGATGTCATTGGCCTCTCGCCTTAGTCCGGGACAGAAATAAACCATTGATTACTACTCCGACAAAATGGGACAGACTTAATGACTGTGCATAGATCATTGTGGCTACTAGTATCTATACAAACATAGGCATTTAGTTGTCATTAATGATTACTCTTTTACTAGAGAGCATTCAGTGACTATGAGTGAATATGTTGGAATATGCTATCGTCTTTTCTTCTAGTTACACCATTATTCTGGAAGAAGTGTTAGCAGTATTTTGGAATGAGAATGTTTCTAAAAAATGGAAATGAAACTGGACTTGTGATGGCTGATGACCATATGTGTCATGTCTCTGGGGGGAAAAAGCTTCTGGAAGCTCAAAGAAAAGGGAGCTCAGAACTTGAATGGGCTTGAGTGAAACCATCAGGTGTCCTTGTGCTTTGTTGTGTGTGTGTGGACATGAGAGACAAGGCTGTGCAGCTGCACTGAACCCCTTTTGATGTTTCAGGCCTGCCCAGAGCTAAACTTATTTTCAGCACATTGTACTTAATATTTACTCTGCTTACTTAATACTTACATTGTATACTATACTCATAGTACATAAAATAGTGTTCAATATATAACAGCAAGCTGTGTGACTGTGTGGGTTGAATTCTAATGTCGTAGGTGTGTTCTAGTCTGCATACAGCTCCCCTATACCACTGTCTTCATGTATTATCTCTTGTCAGCCATTGAGAAGATCAAAACATTTCATTACACAAATCCTATCCCCTGAAGCAACAATCTCTGAAATCTTAGGGACATTTTCGACCCTGTTTGCTCTTGAATTATTTCAGTCCTTTTTTAATCGTTATTATTTTGTTATTGTGTAGGGTATATTTTTAAGTGTATAATTAAATGTCAGCTGTGTGATATGTTCTTGATGCCATTTTTACGGAGGTTATTGAAATCACGTCCTTGAGTGGTGTCTTTGATAGTCGACTCATGCAGTGAGTAATGCTGGTGTGTGTCTGTGTCTAATCGGTATTCAACACCACACGTAGTGCCTGGCCTTAGAACTGAGGCTGTGAAAGAGAGTGTTACAGAAGACAAGTTGCGTGGTTCTGTTCACCGTGAAGAGCTCCTGCCGCCGCTTGTAATCCTCAGCTCCCTGGTCAGGCAAATTGAAGAGAAATTGCAAATGCAAATGGACAAAATTTGACTGTAAAAACTCACAGAGGAAAATCGACTGAAAAATCATGGGCTGTCAGATCCAGTCACATGGATTCTATTGACCGCAATTGTCTAAATTGTGCTGTGTTTTCCAAAGTAGGTTATGTTAATCTAATTCAGTACAGATTTGTGTGTCACATTTGCCTTACCTCAGAATGTGAGTCAGACCTTATGCAAGGTTGCACATATACAGCACGGATATGGTAACTATGGCAACTTGCTGACGGACACATCCCCCCACCAAACATTCCTGCACTGTGTTTACACTCCGGGGGGATGTTTCTCTTGGCTTTGGGAGAATAACCTCTGATGCGAACCCAAGAATCAGATCATATGCTGTCAAAATACCATGAGGTAATTGTTGTTTTACTGGGGGAAATCCATCGGTGAACAGTATAGGCAGGAAGTTTTGAACACTGCGCTGACTTCAAGAGGCTTGCGTTGGAATGTAGGAACAGGTTTTGTCATGAAGGAGTTGTGTGGTCATTGATGTGCCATCTTCCCTCTCAATCTCAATCACAATCATCTCCTCATGCCTGTATTATCTCTAAGTTGACATAGTGGAGCCTCTTGATGCTGTTACCCTGATACTAATGTCTGAGTAGGGTCTATATAGGCCTCTACATTAATGTAATGATAATTAAGTTGTGTATTCATTGATAATTACGGGCCCAACCCCCAGGAAGGGAGTTCACAGTCTTCCCTGATGGGTCAGGGTTGTTTTGGAGGATGGGGTGAATTCTGTCTTATCTGTGTAGTTGTTAGGTTGTGTGTGTGTGTCTTATCTGTGCAGTGTTTCCACTTTTCCTTGTGACACTGCAAGTGACCTTTTTAATGTTTTGGTTAGCTTTACGATGAAATCAGTCCATAAGGCAGGCATTTTGGGAAAGTCTGGGCATGTTTTGCCTATAGTGTTTCCATGGTGGAACTTGAGCTTGAAATCAATATGCTGATGATGATAAGCTAACCGCGGGTATGTGAAATTAAAACTTGCCTGTGGATGACACAGTGAGAGACGAGAGAGCTCCTATCATTTTACCTCTGCCAAGGAGGTTATGTTTTCATTACCGTTTGTTTGTTTGATGTTTGTTTGTCTGTCAGCAAGATTATGCAAAAACTACCAGGCCAACTTTCATGAAACCTGGCAGATCCAGGAATTCTTTTTCACTTTCTTTAGCATTGCGGGATCTTTTGACGAGAGTGGACTATTGGCCATGGCGGAGGTCTGTGCTCTCCGAGTGCCCTTCTAGTTTATTATTTGTAGAAGCACTCAATGACCTCTTAAAATACTGTTTATCCACTACGAGAGACAGGGAAGTGCGATCACGTTCTTAAAGTGGGAACCATTTCTGATCGTCACTGGTTGAACTCTGACTCTTTCTGTTTGAAAAGCTGAATAAAAAGGCACAGGATAGCAATGACGTCGTCTGTGTTTCGGTCTTCTGTGTGTGTGACATAAAAAAGCTGACTCTCAATGGTCACTCTGTACTTTTCTGGGAGTGAATCATGTGTGGTTTCAGAACTGTGTATGTGGTTTTACTGGGCTGTTCTTAGCTCGTCACCAGCTAAAGTGGCTTGGTGTTGTGGGCATTAGGTGTAGACTACATCATGTGGTGTGGTCTGGGGTAAATGGAGGGGGATGGTGAGGGAGAGACAGACAGAGAGAGAGACAGAGAGACTGTGGGAATCTGGTGAGGGTGCCTAGATAGTGTAACTAGAGAGGCTGCTTGAACACACTTAAGACACAGCATACTTAACATGTCAGTTCGAATGAAACACCAATTACAGTACAGCTATTGTACATGGCTAAAGGGCTGTAATCTGTCTGGTGCCTGTTGGAGTTGCCATTTTGTCAACATATTTAGCTTCATAGACACATTTACCAATCCTTCTTAGCACTTACCACTGCTGCCAAATCCAGATGATTGTACAAAATTGTTTGAAATGCATTTTTTAAGCTTTCCTCCCTGATTTACCCATGTTGCCATGGCAAATAGCCCATACAGGAGAGGGAAGGAGGGAGGGAGGGAGGGCAGATGGAAAAGCCCAAACAGCGCAAATCACTGTCTCATTCACGAGGCTGGAGAGAGGGGGAGAGGCGCTTCTTTCATGTGAAAATTTTCTTCTGGGTTCAGCTTGAGCATAGGGCTGCATCTCTGTGTGTGTGTGTGTGTGTGTGTGTGTGTGTGTGTGTGTGTGCGCATGCCTGCACTGTACACAGTACACAATCTGTAGGCCTGTGTCTGCCATGCTGCAAAAGCCTTGCATTCTCTAATTGCATCTGTCAGCCGTAACTCTCTGAATGTAGTGGTCCACAATAAAGGAGCCATTTTGTGGGTGATGATATACAATGCAAAACCAACACTCAAACACAATTAGTGTCTTGGCTTGAAAAAGATTTTGTGTGTAAAATTTAAAATGTGTGTAAAATGCCCATAAAATTCTACGAGTGGTAATATGTGTCAATCATATTACATTACACCTTCTTTAGTTATTTGTCATTGTTTTCAGGTTTGTTGATAAGTGTACCCAGATATAACCATACAAAGCTTACTGTGCAAATACAAGCTATTGTAGGCACCAGCTTTCAAGCGGCTTTCTCTATTTGTTCAGTACATACACCACTGCATATTATCAGCCACTCTGCCTCATATCTCTTGTAGCGTTTCCTCTATCAAACATAATTGACTCTTATTTGCTTTGCCAGGAAGTGATAAAAAAAAATAGAGTTGTTTGTTCATTTGTTTTGATTTACTTTTAGTACTATTTTACCCATGCAGTTGTAAAAAAAAAAAAAAAAAAAAAAAAACTGTTATATACCTTGAATACTTAAATACTGAGCTGTTCTGTTTTTGGTGGTGTGTACTAGTTGAAGCAATGTTTCATATGAAGCAGTTGTAGGCAGTTGTAGACATGGGTTGTTCCACTTAAATCTTCCTGACTTCTTCCTCTTCTCCCTCACTTTGTGTGTACCTCTCCCATACATTATACAAGCTCTCAGTCCTGAACAGAAGTGCACATTAGGATGCAGGGCATGTTTAATCGAACAGCTATGTGGGTTTGTCCCTTTGAGTTAAATTGAGAGTTTAAGGGGCTTTTCTCATCAGTAAGGACAGTTTTCAAGGTGGAAGCAGAGATTAATCCAAGTGCCAGTGTGGAGTGAAAGAACTGTTTGCTACATAACCCAGTGTCTGGTATGTATATCATCTATGTTCCAGAATGTCTATAGTTGCATTGAACTCCGGACATTTCTCCTTACATATTTTGAATTACTCCTATTGATTGTGTGTAAGAGAGCAATCCTTGCTCATTTGATTTCCAGAAAGAACTACAAAATCTGTGAGTAACCATCACATTCTTATGTGAGTGTACAGTGTACAGTGTCTCAGAGAATCGCTACTATCCATCAACGAAAACACATTGGTCCCAGAATCTACACGTATGTTGCAGGGATATTTTTTAGAAGAAGTATTTTAGGGTGAATGCTTACTTTGATACTAATGTCCTTACCACATATTTTGTCAGAAAACTACTTCTGCAATTCTGTATTATGCAAAACCCAACCTTTAAATATTTTGTATTCTGCCTAGATGCCGTTTGCAGATGTTTCCCAATTTCATCTCACTTTTGAAAATGTAAAAGGAGGCATGCTGAGTTTAACTGCAATGGGAGGGAGTTGCAGTGCACCAGTGATAGCCAACACTTCAGACACCACAGCACAGCATGTGATTATGGGCCCCATGCAAGAGAAAGAAGAAAGTATTTTTGCTCTCTCTCCTCCGCTTCAGAAACACTCCACGAGTGCTGCTCTGGGAAATGGTTTGGCGACAGTCATTTGCATCCACACTTGCATCCACACCCCTATATGATCTCTAGAAAGGGTCAAGCATTTGCATATGTCAATCTCTCTGAGAGGGGGAGAGAGAAAGAGAGAGAGACAAAGAGAGAGAGAGAGAGAGAGAGAGAGCTGTTGAGGATTTGGTTGAGGTCTGTCTGTTATGCAGCTTTTGGGATGTCAGTTCAACTTTAAGATGGGATTCATTTCCTAAGTGTTGCAGCCAAAAGCTTTTCAGATGGGTTTCTGGGGGTTTATCCCTCCGTCCCTCCCCCTTCCTCAATCTCTCCTCTCCTCCTTTAATGAACTCATTTAGCATTGTGCTCGTCGTCAGCGAGCTCAGTCCGGCCTTCTGCTTCATCTCATCAATCACACTAATACTCCTCCTACCGCAAATTAAGAAGGTGGCGGCAGAATGCATTTGGATTTACTGGCTCTCCTGCTTTGCAACAATCCCCCTCCCCCTCGCCTTTGAATTCAGAGCAGTGTCACTTATGTAATCTCCCAATCCTGATGGAAATGTCTCTCTTTAGTGTGTAATGATTTAACAGTGTTGTCACAGTCAGACCAGATTGCAGCACTGTAACCACAACTAAAAGATGCAACTTTGTGCAACAGTGCTGTTACAAAAACGTCAGCTGCTTAGCGAGGCGACAGGGGGCAATCTGATGCCACGCCTGCTCTCAGACTTGTCTCAGAGGTAAACACTTGAAAGGAAATAGGCATGGTTGCATTACGGGGAACTGTGTTTTGTTGTGTGTGGTGTGTGTTTTCAGTGTCCGGCAGGTGGATGTCTCGAGGAAGCGCTCCCCTGCCAGTTGCCATGGGATTGTGGGGATACGGAAGGGGGGGGGGGCTGCCCCTTGGGGGGTCTGTGGAATCTCCAGGCTGAGGAAAGGTGGCAGCTGGGGGCTCTAAATGTGGGCAGGCCCCTGACCTTGCCTTCTGGTGTTCACCCGCAGGATTAAAAGCCCTCTATAGACCACGATGCACCCCACTAGCCGCCCTCCACCCCACTAAAATGCCCCATTGGGCCCTGTGCTACCCTTGGGTTGGCTATCCGAAGACCCAGTCTCACCTCCAGAGGCTTCTGTGGGCATGGATTAGCCTTAACGCCTTGGGGCATGCCATAAGGTGGATTGGTAAGGAGTGCCCTTGAGGCTGGGCTTTAGAACTGGGGCACTCACTGCCTATTTCTTAGAGCTGATTGAGTAGCTTTGCTTTGTTGACAAAATAATGTTTTACCGGAAATGACCTTTGACATTAGAACAGGAACAGCTTGATACATTTATTTCACCCTCAGGGGGGTGCTTTGTTAGTGTTTGCCAGCAATTTGAAAGTAATAGAAGGAAAGAAAAGAAAATGGCTTTTTTATATCAACAAGGGCATGTAAGGGGCTTTGGGGTGAATTTTCTATTAGCTTATGATGCTTTTGTTGAAGGTTGGCCTGACATCAACAGCAATATTCCGGCAGCTGCTCCTGCGGGGCTGCTCTCTCTCTCTCTGAAGTGACCATTTCAGAACAATTTAACAGGCCTGTAACGCTCGTCGCCTAGCTGGAGAGATAATGTTGTCCGTATAAGGGCAAACCGTGTGGAAATGGCTCCCGACTAAGAGAGAGCAGTCAAGCGTCAGGTTCATCTTTGCCTCTGAGGTGTCCTCATATAAAAGAGAGAGAGAGCGAGATAGAGAAAGGGGGAGAGAGAGGTAGAAGAGAGAGGGTGGAAAATGGAGCATCTCCATAGAGTGTGTCGGAGTGGCAGGCTCGTCCCCGGGGTCCCCCCTTGACGACGATGCGGGCGACGACGACAGCGACACCAGTCTTGCTGCTAAGTGACACATTTTTCACAGGCAGCTATTATGGGGTGCCTTGTGGTTTGCATAATGAGGTAGTCATTATGAACGAGGTTACAGCTCACCAGGCACACAGGGATGAATTAAAACACCGGCTAATTAAATTGAAGTCACTGAAGTGAGGGGCGTCGACTGCTGGCGTCTGATCCTGACTGTCAAGAGTCTTCCCCTCTCTTCACTTACCGCATAGGTGGCGTAAGATGCCTTCAGTTATTACCCCTGACATACTGAACATGGAAAAAGAAAGGGCATGCCCAGTTGTGCAGCAGCATTAAGGGTTTGCATACCCTTGGCTGTAGCCTTACTGTCTGAGCTCATCTTTGAGTTGGTCTTCAGTGGACAGCTGGTCCTTAGAACTCTCCCAACCATAGACATACAAGCGCACACATTTTATGGGTCAAGTGCTTTGTCAACTCCTCTGCAATGTCTCCAGTGTCCCGCGGGCTCTCTTCAGGGAGACGGTGGCTAGGTGTAAGCGCTGAGGGTGCTTCTTGTCCGTTACATTCCCCACACTGCTGAGGAACCGATTCATTCCCCCTAGACAGGCTGACAGCGCCCAGCACACACTTGAGAACGTAGCTGATCCCTCTCTCACTTCTAGTAACAAGCTCCTAGCATTCCCTGTGTGCAGGGGAGGAAGCAAGCGAGAAATGCATTTGCTTTGGGGGGGGGGGGGGGGAATCAGGCATCACATGTTGGTGCTGTTTTAAGTGGAGACCTCAGTCTCTACCATTTTCGGACCGCTGGACCACCAAGCCATAAGGCAGGTGTATATCAGCACAAGGGGGCTGCTGTTTTAAAAACGCAGCACACCCTCTCCACGCAGCCCAGTCCGATAAACAGCGGCAGCTCAATGGGCCTCAGTGTTACCTCCTTGCTGTGCTTTGTGTCGGACATACGATCTCAAGGAGGGCCCCTTGACAAGCGCGGCCATTCAAACACCTCGGTGACTCATTCACCCTCTCTCCTCTTGGACCGCGCACAGGACCCCAAGTGGTGACTGAGTGGACCAGAGTGCCAGGCCTATTTTTACGCCCTGCCTGCGTAACTGGAGCAATGCGCTCTTTCATTTAAAAATATACCTGGAGCCTGAAGCCTGCAGCTGTCAATCAGCAGCAGTGCCGGACCACCTCCTGTTTCCAATGATATTCCCTCCATTCTAAGTTCTTTTAGCTGTGCTGTGGTATAGAGCGTTGCTAACGATGGCAAGTTTTAAGGGGTCCATTTAATGCAGTTTGCTGATAGAAATATGGCTTATGCCTTCACTTCAAGTTGCTTTGGGAGAAAGCATTTAGGAAATTCCTTTATTTAAAGCAGCAAGTGAGGAGTTTTGGTCTAAATCTAGCCAGCTCACTGCATAAAGGGCATGTATAAACATCACAGTTGGCACTGATAAAAGCATGCTAATCTGGTATCTTTAGGCGATATAGTAGGCAGTGTCATGCTGTGAAAGCTTGTCTTACATTTTCACGTGGTGGTCTGACCTGAACCACAGAACTACACAGTGCTTAGCCTAGATAGATAGCGGGAACGACATGTGTGTTTATCTGTCCCTCACATGACTGTATGCCATCAAAATGAACTTGACGGTGATGCAAAAAACGAGTTGCCTGGAAAAACATACCCCAGAGAGTGGCAAACTGTTGCATACTGTCCTTTCATGTGTGTGCAGACTGCTTTCAGTCACAATCGAGTCTTTTAACTTTCCCTGTGAGATTTGCCAATTTGTCGCTTTTTTTTTGCAGATGAAGTGATGCTGCCTCTCCAAAGGAGACGATGGCATTATGAAGTAAAGAGGCAGTGAGCATAGTGCCTCAGAGAGAGGGGGTGCAAGTAGTCCTCAGAGCTGCCGACATCAGCTTGCTTGCTGTCGCTGAGCCCCGGCAGTCACACACACACACACACACACACACACACACACACACATGCTGAGATTGCGAGAGCAACTTACTGTGTTGGCAGAGTACCAAGCCTTACCTCCTCATCACATTGAAAAGGACATTTTATTGTCTGCTTCTGTGTACAAACACGAGTGCCAGACAGAAGGAACGAAACTCCCAACTCCATCTGTAGCATAAATACTTAAGTGCTCCATCCAAGTTTACAGGCAGTTCTTTGTAAAATGGCAAATGCTTGTATGCATGCCTGTTGTCTTGTTTTGGAGAATTGCTAATTGGATGACTTCTGTTTGGCACTGACTGTTTCATGTGAGGCCTCACAATTCAAGTATTGGCTAAGTATAGAAGTTACACATACAACACAGCATGCTGACTGCCTTTGAATATTTCAGTGTTTTACTTGAGGATGATGGCCAATATTTCAAGGTTGTTTTAAATCCTCTCTGTTGCTTGTTACTCAAGCCTCCACACTCGCTTGCATCTATTGGGGCTTAGAGCATGTGATTGAAGCATATCAGTAGCGATCAGTAGCATTTAATAGTTGGGCAGATGGCTCTGGCACATACGTTCTGATGGACCTGCTGTCAGTTCACACCTGCTGATCGTGACTTATGCTCTGCTTTCGCCTCCGATGAGAGTGGAGGACGAGCAGCACTGACTCAGCACGTTAGAGGACTGACATCCAGCCTCGCAGCCACTCACTCGAGCTGTCCATCCTGGGGGAGGTTGGGGTGGGTCCAGTGTCCACATGGTGGGGCGGTAAAATAGCATGGAGGTAGCAGGGGCTCCATGTGTGTTAGCCCACGTGCAGCAAGGTGTCTTTTGTCCTCACGCTGACACGAGTTGGCTTCTCAACTCGTCATCGTGTGAGTAAAGACCTGGCGGGCATCTCTCTCTCTCTCTCTCTCTCTCTCCATTTCCCCTCTCTCTCTCTCTATCTCTCTCCTTAACGCCCGAGAGACAGAGAAAGCGGATTCTTTGTCGTCGAATCACCACGACCGCCCCCCCTGTGCCAGGGCGTAATGAGCCGCGGGTTATCCTGCAGCTGGCATCGGTCGCTTCGTATATTTCTGTGAATCTTAGCTGACTCATAGCTAATCTGACTCTCCAGTGGCTGAAAGCACAGTGTGAGTGAGAGACTTTTCTTTTCTTCTCTTCTCTTCTCTTCTCTTCTCTTTTCTCTTTTCTCTTTTTTTTCTCTTCTCTTCCCTTCTCTTCTCTGCTCTGCTGTGATGCTGCTGCTGCTGTTGCTAATGTTAATGATTAGTGTTCCACAGGCATCATCTTGGCAGGACAAACACACATTAAAATAGCATAATAGATTTACAATAGTTACAGAACACAAAACCGAAGTTGTGACTTGGCACCAAGTTGAACTAGTGCAGAAGTGCACACAAAACTGAAAACTCTAAACTCAACTGAAAACTTGCAATTCCAGCAGATATCTGCCAAAAATGATGACTGCACAGCTGCAGCGAGTGCCACTGGTACAGAAACATATGTACCTTTTTTTACTTGCGGATCAGGCTGAATTTTTTATTGTGCCTCCTATTGCACTCCCTGACAGGATAGAGGCTGTATGCTCACGCTCTGTCCTCACTGTCAGTCAAGGAGGATGCTTAGATTCACATGTTTTCTAGGCGTTGAAGGTAGTTATATGGCAGAAATAACTCCCCTTTTAGAAGTAAGGCCTGTCTATGGCTTATGCTGTACAGTTTCTTCTAGACCCTTCTGTTACAGTAGATCAGTAAAGCACTGGTTTGAATATTATGCCGATTGTTGGTCAAACATTTTAATGAAAGGACGGATGCACCTCTTTCTTCTTAGGCGTAGTTAAAGGAGAGGCAGGAACTTAAATGACAGCAAAAAGCAGCCTGGATTTGGTTAGGATCATAGATGGTCATGAAATAATGAGAAAATGCACACGTATGAATTGATATTCACATTTATCCATTTAACCATTTGTCTAATTTGGGGTTTGTAACTAATTATTTATTACTTTATTTATTGTATTATTATAATTGATTTGATTCATTATTTTTGCACAGTAAAGATCAAATTGACCTTTATCGAACACAAACGTGTAACATATATTGAACATGTCAAAGACTTTAAAGGCATACCTTTTTTTTAATAACACACTTGAGATAATATCACAGATGCGGGACCATGCAATATATTAGCATTAGCAAACCCCATGCTCAGTTCAGGGAACTGCTCATTTCTATGTGCATTAAGAGGAGCTGTTCCACAGATTGTACCTGGGGCTCTTGTGTTCCGTGTGTGTGTGTGTATATGTGTGTGCAAGCATGTGTGTGTTCATGTCAGCACTTTAGATAAGCGTTTGTACTTCTCAGCAGGGACATTGTATTACACCACACATGCACTGCACACAAGAGCATTAGAACAACCTTACAGCTGCCCTTGTGCTGTGCTGTTACGCAGGCAGTTGGCAGGTGAGTTCTCTTTGCCAACGGCCTTGTGTTACTGGTCTGAGGATTCTTCCATCATGTGAATAGAAGTGTAGGTGTACACAAGGGTCAGGTCAGAGGTTGCTGTCTGCCGCTTATGGGCAATGAAAGCAGAAAAGAGCACGTTGGGTAGATGTGGGCTTTCAAATGGTTATGTCAGCAGGACTGTGTGTCGGCACAGAGAAGTCCCTGTGCTTTGACCAAAATGAATACATGGGTCTTTTGAACTATCCATTTTTGCCTCTTGTGAGCTGCAGTCCTGCGGTTGGAATGCACAATAAGCTAGGCTCAATAGATAAAGGCAGGTTAAGTAAGGACAGATAAAGACTCTTGCTCACCATGTGTCTTCTTCTTAGCATTTTTCCCTTATCTTTTCCTTTCCTTCCTTCCTCTCTTCCTCCATCTGTAGTCCTCTTGTCCTCTCTCTCTCTCCCTCTGTTCTCTGCCGCCGTCTCTCTCACTGTGCCTCTCTCGGTTGCAGCTAATTCAAACACTGACATCGGCAGCTGAAAATGGATGTGTTGAATAATAATGATGTGAAGAGGAGAACATGGGGCTCTTTAATTAAAAAGATTCCACACAGACCTCTTGAAAAGCCCCCACCTTTTGTGCTTTACACCGGTCTCACTGTCATCCTCCCACATCTGATGAGGGATTGATTATATTACATTAATGTGCAGGGTTTTTAATCTATCGCTTCATTCAGCCTGTCAGCATGTCAGAGCTGTCAGAATACGTTCACACTAGTGTTTTAGCTGACACAGCTTTCATTCACAGTTTGTAGACCACACTATGTACGTTGGAAGGCCTCTGCTTTCTTTTCACACTGACTTTGTGGGGGGCATAATGCCACCAACTTTTGGGGTTGCCAGCTTGGCTGATTCAGCTACTAAGGCTTAGGCTTCTTGAGGTAGTAATGGATTTGTGTCTGTAATTGTGTCTTAGAGCTTTTCTCAGGCTTTGGTGACAGGCCAACACCATGGGCTGTCACCGCCGCGGCATGCCGCCACTTTAGCGAAGTCCCCAATGACTTTTCAACGTGGACCATTTTGTCCGAAAATAGGTTGTGGCATAATTGCATGAAATCATTTGGGCATTCGAATTTTAATTGCATATTTGCCCGGAAGTGGTTAATAGATTACAAGAGAAGTTGGAATGAAATGGAGGATGGCATGTCAATGGTTTCCATAAATAGTGCGGTTGCCTGGTGACAGACTGAGGTGAATTCCAGAGGAAACAGCTGACTGAGTGGCCTGAGCGTGCAATGGCTATGCCTGTGCTCTGTTTGAGTGACGTGATTGGCTAATGCATCTGTCCATAACCCATCTAACCTATTACCATTTAATTTCTGGTTCCTGGATGTTACTGCATTAGTTGGTAAACGTGGTCATAAACATGTGGCTCACATGCAGTTGATAACACAGGCAGATAGTCACACCTTGGGCGCATGCATTTGTATACCTCAGGGCTTTGTGCCAAAGCAACCAAACACATCCCTTGATCCAGCTCATCTCACTTTCCCCGCGTCGTTTGAAGTGCACAGTGAGAGAAGAGTAAAAAAAGACCACTGACTGGAGGGAGAAATTAGAATGAGGAATGTGATCTTTCTTTTTTTTCCCTTTTTTTTAAGTCCCTGTTGTTTGATGGAATCCTGCACAGGATGCCCGGCCCAGGAGGAGGAATCTGACTGATGTGCGTTGTTGCCGTTTGTTAAATGGCCCTGTCAAGTCAACTAAAATAGAACAGTCTCCCTTGGAGCACAGCAGAGGCACACTGTGGCCATACAGATGGTTCAGTTAAGAGCTTTTGCACCCTTGGCTTTAACTGAGGCTATATTTAACTGTCTTCTTTTCATAGCCCTGGTCAGAGTGTCTGTTTGTCCGGTAAGCAACGGTGCCTGTGGTATTTTCAGTCCTGTACGGTTCCCTCTTTGGGTGGACGTCACACATGGCATGTGCTTGAAGGGATCATTGATGTGGTTTCAAGATTTCTGTTTTTTGCGTCTGTGTATCTCAACAAAGGCCAGAGGCTAATAATACACACCGTGTGATGCTTGCGTAACATATTGCCAAAATATATGAATAGGTTTTTGGATAATGAGGGTGCTTTTGTGTGTTTTTAAATAGTGTGAAGGTGTTCATACCCTGTCAACTGTGCCTTAGTGTATTAGTTTGTTCTTTTTGTTCTTTGTGATGGTCCTTGGGAATATGTAACGCACAAAAAATAAACCCATGTCTAGTGCAGAGCAGCGTGGCGCCATGCTAAGTGCAAATAATAGAAGCACCCCAGGATGGCTCTTAGGTTTTAGATCTCTTGTACACCATTTGTACTTTAGAATGCAACAACTAATTTAATTAATTGACTAAAATCGACTTTAAATAGTTGCCAACTAATGTAATTGTCATTTAGTTGGTTACGTCATTAAGCACGTTGTTGCACGCATTGACTAGCTCATTAGACATAAACAAGGTTCTTTCTAGATCTATGGCGTAGCTAAGAAATCACTTTGCTGTGATGAGGGACAAAGCATATCTAAAAACGACAGGGGGTAACATCCGCATGATAAAAACATTTATATCTAGGAACATTTCACTAAACCCTGGTCTCTGCTAACTGTGGCTGGAAGCCTGCTGGTTACCTAGCAATGATGCGTAGTTGACAAGCACATGCACACATCTGCTATACAGGTATTTGAAAAAGAAACATGTCTGCCGATGAAGACTTTGCTAACTTTAGTTCAAAACCAGATTAAGTACGATTGGCAATGGTTCACTATGTTGGTGTAATTAGCCTAAACTTTGAACTCAATTTTGGTTTATGTAAACGGAAGACTATAAACTGAAAAACAAGAAAATTGCTTATTCTACTGATTGTGCTATGTGTCCAGCAACCCTATGTGCACATGTACATAATTAGTGGTGGGAAAGTATATATTGTCTTTTGTTTTGTCCAAAACTGAATATTGCATCGTCTATGGGTTCATCTGGAGTGACGAATTGGAAGTATTGGTGACATACACACTTTAGGTATTGTTAAATGGCACAACAGGACGGAAGGTCACCATTTATATTGACAGACACATTAACAGTGGATGGATAACTTTAAACTAACACAGGGAACCAACACCGGACTTCTGCGGCATAACAAGTATCAAATGATTTGTGCACATCCATGAGCCCACGGCACTAGACCCGTTTATGTTCTCATGCTGGGACATAAGTGAAATAAAGTGATGTGATACTTAGAAGTCCATTAGGCCTAAATGTTGCACTAAACCAAATCAAACTCCTTTTAATAAATGCATCAACTAATGTATCTCTTGATTTGTTCAGAGATAAACATCTGTTAAGCCTAAGGAAAAAAGGCATGGTACATAAACCTTGAATCTTGAAATACAGTATATCACATATAGGATTTTAATTTAAAAACTATTCAACAAATTGATTAATCGAAAAACGAATCGACAGAATACTCGATTATCATTAGTTGTGCTTCTGACCTGAATACTACCACTTATTGTCACTTTAATGTGGTGTCAGCCTGAACTACCACACCTTCACACCCTCGTCTGTGGTCCACTCGGCCCCTCAGCTGCACTGTGGTGTTTAACTGATATTCTGGAGGCTCCTTTCCCAGTGCTGAGCTTCTCTGAGCCTCTTATTGGTTAAAGCCTGTGGCTCACTGAGAACCATCAGAAGGGACTTTCTCTGTAATGCTGCCCAGGTTGTCAGTGAGCCTGGCTTACAGAGGCCTTTAGGGAGGCGTGTCCATGTTCAGATATGCTTTTGGGCATATTACAAAAAGAATGAGAGAAAATGCGCTCTGTAGCTTTAAGCATTATAGCACTGACCGTGTTAAGTACTGTGTAGTCATGCATGGACATTAAAAACATTCCAAGTCAACTTTTAACTTTAGGACTGTATCACCTCTCTCATGAACAGACAGACCCAAGCACTGTGCTGTGGTACTGACATGGCAGCCTTATGCCGGGTCCTGCTATTTACTGGGCATTTTAAAATATAAATTAGGTTTCGCCCACTGACTTTAAAACAAGGATTCAGGTTATAAGCCTGTTGCAAGGTAGAGTTGTGGTGAATAGGGGGGGGGGGGGGGGGGGGAGTGACTGGTGGAGCTTATAGTCTAGATATGCCCAAAAAAAGCACTGCCGTGCCCTATGCCATCTAAAGCCAGTGTTGGTTAGCACGCCACCGCTTGCCCATCAATCAGTTCCCCTGTTGTCCTAACGGCCGTGTTCATGATTTCACAGATAGACCCTCTCTCCCGGTCAAGGGAGCTCACAGCGGCTGCCTTGTGTAGGGGCTGTGAAAATGCCCATGGGTGTGTTTTGAAAGGGAGCCACGGTCGCCGGGACCTCCCACCCACACGGGCAGAAAGAGCTCTCTGCTTCCTACCTGCCTGCCTGCCTGCCTGCCGTTGGCCCGTCATATTTTCCACCGTGGGCTCGGGCCAGAAGGGCTGCGCTCAACAGGGCTCCTTTCATTGCTGTGAGGGCGAGCGTGCAGGCGGGAGAGAGAGAGAGAGAGAGAGAGAGAGAGAGAGAGAGAGAGAGAGAGAGAGAGAGAGAGAGAGAGAGGTTGACCCTCAACAGTGAACTCTGCGCACGGGAGTAGAAATACATGAATGAGAGGCCTGCAACTAACCATTATCCATCTTCCCTGGGCTCTTATTATTGTTGTTCCTTGTAGCCTTGAAACCAGAGAGTTCTTCACAATGGTCTTAGTAAGACTGATGTTGTTGAACTGAGGAATAGGAGACCAGTGACATGTTTTTTTACAAGACCCTGCACGTTTCTGTGTGTTCTCTACTCTCTGAAACGCATTAAGACTTGAGGGGCTTCGTAATGAGCTTACAGCCCACGTAAGGCTTTATAAAAACTTTATTAAAGTCCTCTGGGGGTTCAGCTTCCCAAACTGCACATCCTCCTTCCCTCTCTCCCTCTCTCTCCCCGTCTCTCCCCCTCTCTCTCCTTGTCTCTCTGTCTCCCTCTCTCTCTCTCCCTCCCTCTCTCTCTCTCTCTCCCTCTCTCTTTCACTCTCTCTCGACTGGAAACTCTGGTGGGCTGCAGTAAGCTATACGAGGCCCCAGACTACAAATTGCCCTCATGCATATTTAATGCTGAGGTGAGCTGCCTGCTTGTCAGATGATTAACGGCCTTGAGGAGTGGATAGCGGGCAGGCGGACGATAATCGCTCATCCTCTGGCCCCCAGATATGGCGAGGGCCTCGAGCCGGTCCAACTCGTGTGCGATGAAAAAGCCCTTGGACTTGAAATCTTCTGTTGGCAAGGCCACCACGTGGGTTGTAATTCACTAATTGTACCTGTGCGTCGGTGTTTCTGCTGATCCAAGGACATATAGTAGGGAGCAATTATTTATTGTCTGGTGCATTTTTTTTAATTTTTTGGGGGGGGAACTCATTTCCATTTCAAAGAGCTTTAATTACAAAGTTATCTCCCCTGGCTCCTCGGCAGGTCCTTGGTGAGTTAAGTGACCACAGAATGCCTTGCCTGTAGGCTGGCTGCTAAGATCCATGTCCTACTTGGCATGCTGCCCTCATGTTGAAGGGATAAATGGAAGTTTGGAATAACTGTTGTCCCAGTATTAAAATATTGGATTCTACTTTTGATGGTAGAACGAGACAGCATAATGGGTCTGTTTTACAAGTTCTCATAGTGTACAGTGTTTTCCAGTCATACATTGTGTCTAAGATAAAGTGCCTTATCTGTGTGCAGTTTGCCTATAATTACCTAATCCCACTGAATCTAGCTGCTTGGCCGCATAAGTAGGAGCTTTGCTTGGTTCACGTGACGGCTTTGATATCAGTGTCACCATGCGTTGTGGTACTGGGCCAGTGGAGTTGCTCTGCTGTCTTAAATTATGTGTCAATTTCCTAGAGAGGTGCTTGGTTTTTCTGTCAGTCTCAATCGCATCTTCTACTATTTACTGTCTAAGCTTACCTTCACAGGTTTGTGTGTTGCACATGCCTAGCACATTGTGCAGGGCGGATTAAAGCATGAAGTTACAGGGCATGGGTTTGTAAGGAAATTAAGGTAATCTTCATCATAAAATGTGAATATGAAATTGTACACATTGTGAAAAGGGAACATGTAGTGAAACGTGTAAAAAAGTGTGAAATGCATTTTTGTAGTTTGAATGCATTCCTGTGATATGGTTGTTGGAATCCAATGTGTATCCCTCTGTGTACCATTTTATTAATATGCTCTTCATGAGAGGGCTATGTTTTTGTTTTGCTTATTTTCGCACAGTAAACAGCATGATGTCCTTCAAATCAGGTCTTGTTCTGATGTGGCAAGTGACTCATATGCATGTCTTTGCTGGAGGGTTGGTCACGTACAGTTGTGTGGTTCACTGGAATCAGTTATGTCTACACTACCACAGACTGAACCCTTCGGTTTTTCTGCATGTTTTTGTGGTCTTCTCTCTCACAGAATGGCTGTTTGTTCTAGATGTACCAACATGGAGGATGTCCTACCGTACATTCTGACAGTCAATCTTCTATGAGAACCAATGGCAGTTTGGAACAGACTCTTAGACCTAAGTAATTGCCTCTCCATTGAGGGATTAACATTAGTGATACAATGGCGTGCCTTTCCTTTAGAAATGTTATGGCTTTTTATGGCTTGCCTGCTCTGTCCATTTTAGCTGGAAATTATGCTGGGATGAAAACAGCATCTTCATCATAACCCTTAGGCTTACGAGAAAACACTGAAGCTAGCAAATTTCCCCTTTCCTGACGTCACCTTAAGGGAAGACGATCTGGGTGCTATCTGTTGTGATCCTCCTCAGGGCTCTTGAGAGGTGGGTAACAGCTTCGGCTTGGGTTGGAGAGTCAGTTAAATCTAATTATCCACTTTAGCATTAGCAGAGGCACACGACTGAAGCTTAGCTTCGCTTAGCTCTCATGTTGCCCCAAAGTTGTTGCTCTTTTGCACGAATGGGAGGTGTCATTTTCTAAACACACTGATAAATGATGTTTTGTCTCGTTGTTAAGATTTCATTGTTTTGCTTATTTTCGCCTGTATAGCTGTCAGTAGGAGGGTCTTAAGTCCTTTGTCTTGACATACAGTCCAATATTAGCCAGAAAAGGCTCAGACTAACCAGCGTTAATCGTGAAGGGGGTCTGCAGCCTACTTGAAATTCTTTTGTCCGACTTCTGTGGTGAATTGATGAATTGCTCCTGTCTCAGTGGTGTGCACAGCATGTATGAATCCACATCTTTGCCACCACCTGTTTGACAGTCTGAGCCTTAGTCTTATGTCTTCCTTGAATGGAAAGTGGCACTAGGTTCCTCAATGTCTTTATCTCCCCCAGATGCACGACAGTTTCACTCATGCCACAGTCACGTTGTGTTTTCAGTGCAATCGCTCTCTCTGTTTCTTTCCCTCCCTTCTCTATCTCAGTCTCTTTCTCATTCTGTGTCCTCACTTCATTTCCCATTTCTCATCTCTGTGGGAAGTTGTTTCCAGACATTTTTATCAGTGATTCATCGCTGAGAGGTTGAGCACAAAGTGTCCTGTGTTGTTGTAGCCAACTCTAGGGGGGTCTAATGGTCAAACAGCACCATCTCTCTGTTGCTCACTTGAGCATCAGGACAGTATCTCAGTGTATCTCTCTCTCTGTCTTTCTCTCTTTGTTTATCTGTCTAAACAGAATTGTGAACTGTGTGTTTCATTCAAGCTGTCTTGCACAATCTTGCCTCTTTCTCCAGGGATTTCTACCACTGACTGCTCTATTTTTCATCAGCCGTGAGGCGCTCAGGCCAGAGCGAGAGGCTCAGCGGCGGTGTGAATGGATGAATATGTAGTCTAGTAGAGAATGTGTTGGGAAAGCTGTGACAAATGAAAACCAGTGGGATGTGGAATGTTGTCTCACCTGTGTGTGTGTGTGTGTGTGTGTGTGTGTGTGGGGGGGGGGGGGGTTATCAACACTTGTGTGTGAGTGTTTGTGTGTATCTTTGCGTATATGAGTTTTTCTGTTTGTGCACACGTGAGTGTGTACATATGCGTGAGTGTGTGAAACATGCAATGGGCTTATCCCAGAGTTGATGTGTCTTTTGTGTGGTGCAGCTGTGGTGTAAATGGCTTAAAAGGGATGTTGACTAACACACGCTCAGATCAGCAGAGTGAAGGCTTCAGTAAGTATAGACCGCAGACTGTTCCCCACTAATTCTATTTATTTTCCTGGCCTGGACCACAGTGGCCAGACATAAACACAGATTTCCAGATCAGCATGAAATGATGCATCTCCAAAGGTCAGTTGCTGCTCACATGTATGGCAAACCCAGAGGGTCAGATCGCACTTTTCCGTCAAGCTTGACCAAATCTGACACTCACAGTAGAATTGATTGGCTATGTATTTGTTAATTGGCCTTCATTTTCATGCACAAAGTGGGAAAGGTACTTGAAAGTTGGCAATTGTTTTTTTTTGTCCTAGCTGGTTCCCAGTGCAGCAGAGGATGTGTTGAAACAAAGACAAATTGGATTGTGGCCTGGGGGAAATCTGTAATGAGGGTTTTTAAGCTCTCATTGGCGCTGGCCCAGAACTTCCTTCTTCTGACTGCCCTTAAAAACCAACATCAACATTTCATTTTTCCCATTGTGGGCGGGGAAGGGGGGCGGGGGCGGGCAACCTTGAAGTCACAGATGCCTGCCAGTCAAAGGTGGGTGGGAGGGTGGAGGGTGGAGGTGAAGACGTCTTGAAGGCGTCAATTCATGAACCCAAAGGGCAGAAAAAACATACGAACGCCCAAAGTAAACAACAACAAAGTAAACACCTCCGTGTCTTTTCTCCTCTTGCCTTTTTCTGTGCATGCACACATGCCAAGTCATCTCGCCTGTCTCCTGTGACCAGCCAGCCTGAGATATTTCCCTGCACAAGAATGAGAGGAAACATCCCCCGGCCTAACGGTCTTTTTTTTTTTTTTTTTAAATCACTGCCCTGTGGAAATCTTTCCAAAGCGCCCGTCTCACAAAGAGACTTCCACGATTTCAATGGAAGCGGGGCGATAAGCAAGGCCGATAAGCCTACCACGGCCATGTCAACAAGCCTTCCTGCTAATTGCACACATACCTTCCAACGGACCACCTCCCCGGGGAGAATAACACCATCTGCAACTGCAACTGAAAGCCTGTGACGGCAACACTTAATTTGTCTGGTGTTCCCTTGTAAAAGACACTTCCTCTCTCTACCTCTCTATCACTCTCTCTCTCTCCATCCGCACACTCCCAGGCTAGTACACAGTGGTGGATGCGCGACACATAACTCATGACACTGCAACATTGGCGCATTGTCTCTCTTTCGAATAGCGAGCGCGCAGGGAAGGTTTGAGATTCCAGGCGTGGATTGAAGAGGATTTGTATGCTTTAAATAGCAGCACCTGTTCTCCAGGGATTAACAGGAAGCAAAGCAGAGAGGAGAGCAAGGGGTTATTTTTGGTCACGGGGAGGTGTGCGCTCTCTCTCCCAGGCCCCGGTGATGTATTTTCTGTCTGTCTCTGAAACAGAGCCCTCATTAGGACGCCAGGACTGGGGGCCCACCGTGCCCACAGAAAGGCAGCCCTGTTTCGAGGCCCTGTGTGTGTGTGTTTTTTTTTTTGAGGGGCGGGGTGGGTTGTTGTTCGGCCATGGCCCCAACGACGGCTAAGGAAGCCAAGGAGAGCTGCTGAGGGCCTCTGCTCTGCTCCGCACTTCCCAAAGTCCCCCTTGACGGCATGAGAGGGTCTCTTTTTTTTAGATGGAAATAGAACTGACCCTTGTTTGACTTACAAAATAGCTAAACATAGGCAACTTTTGGGGGAAATGGGCGGGGGGGGGGGAGTATTTTTTTTCTGCTTGTACTTTGCTGCATGTTTGCCTTTGAGTTTTTTTACCCTCATTTTCAAACATATTTAACCCCAATTTGCATGTATCATCAGCATCACAGACACAGTTGTAACTCACCCTTGCGTAGGTCAGTGTGCAGATATACATAGCCCACCTTTCCCCTACACTGAAAGATCACACTAAATAGTATTAAATGGCACCTGTGTTTAAACCATAAACCATTCACTGTCCCTTTATCCATTATTGTCTCTGCTGTACTGCTGTGAAGAGAAACTGGATTACTGCCTCTCTAGCTAAACTAGTCTGATGACTTGTAATTTAACTTAAAAGTGTAGTTTTTCAATGGCTATAACGTCGCCATGAAGGGTTTTCATTTACCATAAATGGCACACTTCACACACACTTCAAAACCAACAAACTGTTGTCAAATTTAGTGCAGTGATTCATGCAGTGTGCATTCAACTGTCCCCTTGGCTGATTTTTTTCATGACAAGCAGAAGTACTCTGTAACCAACTGCTTTTTCAACACTATAGGAAAATGTGCAGAAAACGAATTCATTCTGAGTTTGTGTTTGAGAACAGGCCAGAGCAACACTGTCACTGTCTTATGTGACCTGACACCTTGACCGTTGGGTCAGGTGAGTAAGACCATAGAAACCCAAGCCCTCACTCTTGCACATCAGGCCCTTCTTGAGAGGCAAGTCTGATGAATCAAACAGTGTGTCTCAGTCCAAGTGGGCAGATGGGGCAAACAGGTGTGGAGTTGCGGTAGCTTGTCCAGAGACGTCCAGAATAATCCCTTTTAATAAGGAGGTCAGGCTCTCCCGTCACCCCTGGATCAGAGCCTGCATCGCCACCACTATGCTTTTAGGTTCCTGGCTGCAATAAATCCCTATTATAAGGTGCTATAAGGCTCCCATGTGGTGCGAACATTTACAGGAACAGTCCTCTAATTGGCCCTTTCAGCCTTTCTGATTGCATCGCAGTGCAGGAACTATGGACTTACAAGTGACATAATGTTGTGCTTTCCGATTGCGACGTCAATTCAGAGTTGCTAACAACTTTAATGGCTTCATGGCACCAGTCAATCTATCCGACAATTATATTTGTAACAGCTATTCTTAGGTTTACGGTGTCCGTTGACTTCAGTTCACTCCATTTGAACGTATTCTTACAAATGTCCTTATGATGCATACACCATTCCACTTTTATAACACACTACCACATCTGAAAGATGTATTAATAAATAATGAATTAAATCTACAGACGCAATTTAAAGAAATCCTCCTTTCAAACGAAGGACATCAGGACATTTACACGAAAAAAATTGTCAGATAACTTCGTTGGCAGCTGCAATTACTTGATAAATGAATATACTAGCACCACTATGATTCATTAAAGCAGTGGTCACCAACCTTTTTTGGCCAAAGATCACAACCTCTGCCTTGGTGACAGGCAAGATCTACCTATTGAGGCGTTGAGAAAAAAAGACTGTCCAGACTCCAGACTGTACTTACAACTTAACTTTTTATTTAGCCTAATTGTAATTGAATGAAATTAAACACTTTGGTCCAGCTTTCAAATTGATGTGGCCAAGAACACACTAAATCATTTAATTTCAGTGCAACATAAAAACGAAAATATTTGTTAACCGCACACAATATGAACAAGAAAAAACACATTTGCAATGAGCAGGCTGGATATGAACTGCTTTTTTTAATCAACTGAAGTTACAACACAACACTGACAATCTTTGTTTTCAGATCATTTGACAGTTGTTTTGAGGCCCCCATGTTTCCACTCTTCAGAGGAGAATCAAGGAGAAGCACATCTTGCAATTGGCTACCTTAGATAGTTTTTCTAATGATTGAATGCACCTTTCTATGGAATTGAAGGCTTAACAAGCTAATCAGACTAATTATGTGTTGCAATTATTCAGGATTGAGTAGTTACAGGTATTCAAATCATGAAAATGATTAGGGTGCCTAAATATTTCCACAGCCTATTTTACGACGACAGTACGACAGTATGCGTGCATATTAATATTTCGAAAACCAACGCGGTAATTGGAATGAAGTGGGAGTGGCCGATAACTAACATAAGCGCAAACGTACTCATGTAACGTGTCACCTTTAACATTAATATTTAGAAACACGTTGCAGTGTTAAACGAGTCGTAGAAATTAAAATAGACAAATATCTGCCTGGAAAACCGTTCGTTTGGGTAAGCTAATCTATAAATAGACTTATGATCGTTTTTTTTAACAAACTGGCCGATAACCAACATAACAATGACATCCAAGAGAGCTCGAGGATGTTATGCACGCGAGTTGAGCCTAGTTGCGAGCTGTCAGACGAGCTGTCAGAATGTTGGAAATCTCTCTACATTGGGCAGACATTCTGCAACTTTACCCAATCCGACAGTACCCGACAATGACCACTGCCGCACGCTGACCCAACTGTTGGTGTTTGTTGGCGTTTGTTGGAGAATGTTGGCGTTTGTCGGGGCAGTGTGCAAGCTGCTTTAGAAGGGGCATTTAGTGGGAAGGGCTACATTTGTGAGAAATCGTTGGTGATTACGTTCACATCAACTCTACGGACATCCTCGGATTTAAATAGCTGGCGTTCATGAATCAGGCGGAGATCTTTTCTGACTTTGGTCTTCCGAAGTCCGTAAGAAAACATTTCAGAAGACACAACTTTTTCTGTATTTAAAAAAATAATAATTTTGGAGATCGACAGGGAAGGTCTTCGAGATCGACACGTCGATCGCGATCGACGGGTTGGTGACCTCTGCATTAAAGCCTATATTTAAGCAGCCGTGCTGCTTGTGTTCATTCAGTAACTGTAACCTCAACAAGCTAACTATGTGAACTATAATTTATTTTGCTGTAGAATATTCAGCTCATAATCTCTGGTAAATCCTACTGGTTTTAAAAATGGCGCTTGTTGTTGTTTTCCACTTACGTCTAGGTACTTATTTCACCCCTGAAAACGGCCCTGAAAGAGGTCCTACAGGGGCTGTCCCTGCAATGGAAAACCGCACAAAGGTGCTGCCCCCTGTCGGTAGGAAAACTGTATGATCAGGGAAAGTGTATTAAAACCGGATGTCGTCACTTTAAGCCGGTCTCTGGTTGGATAAAGCTTTTCAGCAGAAATGGACAAGGACCTTTGATTTATTCTGTAGGAACCATGCCAATGCCTGACTTTTAATATTGTGTGACGTTGTTGAAGTTCAAGTTCAACATTAATAGCGATTGAATTACCCTTGTGTCGTGTAATCGCTAGCGGTAAATAAACGTTAATAACTTGAATGACTGATTAAGAATATATGTTACACATCACAAACACATGTAATCGATGGGTTTTGGGGGAAATGAGGTAATTGGTTAGCTTAAATTGCAGTATCTTAGGCGAGCTAATTGACCTGGCTAGCTATAGCGGAATTAACAGTGCTAGCTTTGTGTTTGGTCTTATAGCTTCGTAAAAGTTCGGTTAACAAGTCACTTGTGTGTTTAGTTGTATGACTTCGTAAAAGTTCGGTTAACAAGTCAATTGAGCACTAAGCCACCTGACTATAATGTGTCTATTCATATTAGCATGCTAACGTTAGACTTATTAGCAGCGAGGCTAGCTAGCTACTATGTGTTCCAATGGATTGTTGGTCTAAGCGTTAGCTTCAGTTAAGTCCTACAATAGGACAATACTCTGCAACATTCGTGTACCACATGGACAACTAACCGAGTCAATGTAGACATAGGTTAACAAGTCACTTGTGTGTTTAGTTGTATGACTTCGTAAAAGTTCGGTTAACAAGTCAATTGAGCATTAAGCCACCTGACTATAATGGGTCTATTCATATCAGCATGCTAACGTTAAACTTATTAGCAGCGAGGCTAGCTAGCTACTATGTGTTCCAATGGATTGTTGGTCTAAGCGTTAGCTTCAGTTAAGACCTACGTGTACCACATGAACAACTAAACGAGTCAATGTAGACATATTAAAAGTTGTGTAGATAGCTTTATTCACATAAGCCGTATAACTTCACAAAAATAATAATAATTTAAAGAAAACCGATCGTTTGCATGCCAGGCGATCAACACAACTTCTCAACTAAAAAGTAAAGGTCCTTGTCCATTTCTGCTGAAAAGCTTTATCCAACCAGAGACCGGCTTAAAGTGACGACATCCGGTTTTAATACACTTTCCCTGATCATACAGTTTTCCTACCGACACCCCCAACCCCCCTCCCTCCCCAGAACCGCCCGTGAGTTCCTGCAGTGGAAAAGTGCCTAGAGAGACTCTTAAGACCACTGACAGATGAATGGACTTTGTTGCTGTACTGTGTGGATAAAGTGTGTTTGGTAATCCTTTTGTTGGGATTTCTGTGGTGTACTTGAATGAGTCTCAGCTCATTTGCTCGTATAATCTAATCTTTCCACAGCAATATACATACCATGATGTAAACTATGCGTAGCATTGCAGCTAGTAAAATCCAATGGCTTTAAATCAAAGCAAAGTTCACAGCCTTTCAAGGTCATTTAAAGTTGCCCGGTGGTGACTGGCTTTTAAATGTTTAGTGAGGTGTTGAAACTGCCAGGAATGTCTGTATTGATGTTTGTGTTGGTATTTTGGAGATTTGTGAATGTGTATTTTTTTCTTAACTTTCTGTGCAGTAACTCATTCTTAATAAATCTGTAAACATTAGTAAATATTCTTAATAAATCTGTGACAAATCATTTGTGACTTCAGATATTTACAATAAATGTACTTGATCAGTTTTCAACATAAAGAAATGTTTTAAGTGGGTGAAAAGACAAGCCATGACATAGCCAGCCAACACTTATTATACAACTTGGCTCTGTCAGGAGCTTGACCTCACCCCCCTCTCGTTCAAACACACACACACACACACACACACACACATACACACACTCCCTCTATTCCCTGAGTACATTGCTGGGATCTCGCCCAGTGCAGCTAGGCTTAATTGCTAAAAGGAGTCATTGTTGTGTCTTGTTGCAGCTCAGCCTTTGAAAGGCCCCCATTGTTCTCCGGGGGGGCTCTTCCCTCAACAACGTGTGCAATCTGAGAGAATAGGACGACAAACCACATTGATGCGTTATGAAGTGTCCCATGTCCTGCTGCATCAGCATATACAGTATATTCTCGTCTGGGGGGGGGCCTGAAAAAGCTGCGAGAATAAACACCGGACTGTCACATTTGATTTTGGTCCCCTGAGCGGGTGCAATCAGACCATCAGCAGGTCTTATGAGTGGAGTCGTGAGAGACGAGGAAGAGGATATATCAGCAAGCTGCCACCCCCAATATTCTCTGACGCTCAGTATTCATTCCACAATGCAAGTCTGTGTGACCCTAATCCTGCTGCTGATTTCAGCCGATTTCTGCAGAAGAAAAAGCCTACTCAGAATAGAACCTTACAGCCACACACAGAAAAAGCCCTATATGGTTGAATGATTCTTGTAGGACTGTGGCTCTATCTGCTGTTGCGCTGGCTTGTGAATATTAGTGGATGGAGATTATGCAAATTGCATGTTCCACTGCTTCTACTGTTATTCATGTCCACCTGGTCAGTGTCATTATAAACGTTATTTATGTATGAGTGGGCTCAGTGTCCCCAAGGGCTAGAGCAACAATCAGTAATCATTTTCTACTGGGTTGCCATCTTGCAGCTGGCATAGGCCTTCCTGTAAATCTCACTCTCTGTAATGTATATCCACATGTAGAAACTGTTTAAACCCGAAGGAGCAACGTATCACTCATAGGGTTTCATTGCTACAAAACAAGAGGTAATTGAACAGCCACCAAGAAAGAGCTAAAGGTCATGCTGGCATAATAGAGTTCAATTATTCTGATGGCAGACATGCAGTGTTTGTTGCACACAGTGCTCCCAGAAGTCCTTTCTCTGGCAATTGTGTGTCCTTGTTTAGAGTTACAATGAACAACCCCAACTGTGCTCTCGCCAGGGGTTGTACACAATAGGCAACTTGACCCCATTATCTCCAAATAAGTACTTAAGTGCGGTAACAACCTTGGCGGAGCCCCACCTGGGCCCCTGTGTGAGGCTGCTGTGCCTGGCATCTGGAAGTGATTGAGCCTGGACAGGGATGGGCTATTTGGTCATGGGCCCAGCCTAGCAGGAGCACAGACAGACACCCAGGGGGGCGGGCCCCAGCAGAAGGCCCCGGCATCCTGTAGCGTGGGTGATGTACTGTACTAAGCTCCATTAAAAGTGCTGTTGGGGCCTGCCAGGAGCTGCTTTAAAGTTAAACAATGTCTTGTTGTTATGGGAAATGAGCAGAGAGGGCGTGTGCTTCTGGTGGGGGGTTTTAAGTGTGCTTTGCTGGTGTGTCACCACACTGACTTGAGCGTTCTTCTCTTTTGTGTTTTATCGCAATTACATGGCTGTATTGTCATTGTTTAATCCAGCTAGTTTTCATATATTTCATTCATCATTATGTTACTGTTCTAAACTACTGCAATATTATTGTTAGGTTCAATAGCAGTGCAAACTGGAGGGATTTGAGGAGTCATAGCATGTAGCATGTAATCTCCCATCACTCTCATGGAGAACTGTCAAGTTTCCCTGTTATTCTTGGCCTTGGCCTGCCTTTATAAAGCCCATTGCTAATCTTGCCAACAACGCTGTCTCCTTCAATATTGTGGCAGAGGGAGGGTTTATGTGAAGTCTAGGGTAGAAAAATTTCAGTGAAATATTCCCCTTTTTACCCCTTCAGCAGACTTCTCCGACAACCCCCACGCAGATTGAGCTGTATTCGGTGTATACATTATTGGGTGAATACATTAGGTTGATTGATGATCAGTTCATTAGGGAGATGGCTTCTGTGGAGCCGGCTATTCAGCTGGTGTGGGGGAGAAAAAGTGAAGTGGAGAAATTGTGAGCCGGTGCTTGTTAGATGATGCGGGGTCACGGGCACATCAACATATAAATATTTTATTTGTTTTTCAGACGTATTCAATTCCAGCAATCTGTGGAAAGTACCCAACTGTTTACATGTATCTGAAGGCTTTTTTTTTTTTTTTACTAAGGTCATGTTATCATGTAAAGCTTTTCCTTTTGTATGTTCCTTTATTTTACCATCAACAGTGTCTTTTTTAAGCCTGGTCCTAGAATTTCATTCATCCATGCAAACCCTGTGCGCTACCCACTGATTCTGCCTGTGGAAGCCCAGGGCTTGTTTTGTAAATACTGCTAGCAGAAGGAATAGCGGGCTAAAGTACATGCCCTTGCCAGATCCAGGAGCGCAGCCAGAGCGGGGGAAGTTCAGACTCATGTCACAGCCATGTGCTCTGTTTGTGTCAAACACACAAAAGCCTCACATTGCTGCAAGACACTGGCATTTTCCCGCTACATGGACTAGCGTTTAGCTACGTAAACACGGGGCTTTAATGTAATCTTTTCTTAGTTCTTCTCCCTCTATTGAAGGATTTGCTAAACGCAGAGCAATTCAGCCCCAACCACCGCTTCCTGCAGGAAGTAGACGAAAAATGCCATTGACCTCGCTCCTGCTGGCAGATGCTGCTACGAGATAAAAGTCCCAACAATCTAGATTGTTTGGCAGAAGCAGAGGCCGCCTCGGACGGCTAGTTCTCACAGCTGCAAAGCATGGCATTCAAGGTCAAGGAGAGAAAGACCGACATGCAGCACCCCATTGCTACCAATCTATCGTACCATACCAATCTACAGTTAGATGCTGATTTGTAGCTAATTGGAGCAAAACAGACCATTACCATGCCAATAAGTAAATATGAAAAAAAGACTTAAGGATGATGTGAATACAAAAACATTTTCATGTGATAGAGTTTGCCTAGATTCTATATGTTGAATTGTTGCATCAGTTTCACACATCTCTGATTGTTTTTTGCCCTGTTTTTTTGTCCCTGCATTTCTCTGTTCTGTCAGCATTGGTTTTTGGAGTTTGAAAGTACTGAGTGTCCAGGCTAGCACCTTCAGTATAAAAACAAACTACATCAGACAAAGGAGAAGAATGCTTCATTGCCATTTGCTAAGGGCCACAAATGTAAGACCACCAGCTGGAGCCTTAAAATAAGGATGATTAGGAATGATGAAATGTGGGTCTAGCCAGCTTCTGCCACAGAAATTCTGCATTACCAGCACCATTTGGTTATCCCGCACTTTCAAAGGCAATAAGGGATGGCATTCTTGTGGAAATGTGTGACATCCATACATATTTACAGCTGAGGCTTAGCCCCACTATCTTTTGTCTCACTCAATCCGATTGACCCATTGTCCTAAATTCCCTCGTTTCACCATAACCCAGCCACCCCCTCCCCTTTCTTCCCCACGGAATATAAAAATGGAGAAATACAGAGAAATTGACTGAGGTGAAACCCTGGTAGCAGTCTCATTCTTTATCCTGCTGGCAGGTGACTCTCAGGCAGAACCAGGCCTGATCCGAACCATATCCAGACTTTATTATGCGGCTCTTCAGAAACATGTTCTACAATCATTCCTCAATCAGCTCCTCTCAGGGCCCACATGGGATTAATATGTATTTGTTGTTGTTGCTGTTGCTGTTGTTATCTCCTTTTCTCCATTAGACAAATGCACAGGGGATTTATGGGTAATCGTAGTGATGGCGTGTCCTCTCTCACCCCCGCGGAGAGATGAGGAGTCCAGTGGGGGTTGAGGACTCTCAGCCACCCCCAGCCCCCGCTGTGTCACAGTGTTAATGGCGTCTGACTCAGCCCCGGAGCTGGCCTCTCCCTCTGAGGCCTATTAGAGGCAGAGAGGGAGGATGACACCCCTCAGACTTAAAGTGTGATGCCTCACTCTCTAAGGTCATAGGTGCCAGTCAGGGTCAGTTGGGGCAATTATTTTCTCTTTTTTTTGTTTCCTAAATTTCCCTCGGGATTAATAAAGTATCCATCTATCTATCTATCTATCTATCTATCTATCTATCTATCTATCTGTACCAGCAGTTTTTCAGGTGTGTGTGTGTGTCAGTTCAGTTGTGTGTTTCAGTGTGACCACCACAGGGTGGACCATGGCAGCACATCAACATTGAGAAGAGTCGGCATTGCATCACAGCACCTGTGGATGCACCTTGTAGATGTTTGATTGCTTTGATCCTGCTTTGTCTGTACAGTACACTAAACAGTGTTTTCTCTCTCTATCTCCCTATAATCAAGCGAAGCACTATTAACATCCATTTGAGAGTTGGGATTTGACAACTGCCCGCCCTCCCACTTTCACTGGGCAGCTTGTCTGAGGCGACCTTCTGTCAGACGCTGTTTGACAGACTGTTTAAGCCGTGTGTCCCTCTTCTGACAGCATCTGTGTGTGTGTGTGTGTGTGGACTCTGAAATGCTTAAACTAGTGAATGAGCAGGGGCTCTGACACACTTCCAGCGGAGTTACTGTTCCTGCACCTTCCACTCTGCATGTAGGGTCACAAAAGGATTTTAGTTTATTTAAAGTTTATTAAATAATCTTTAGTTTGTGTGACTTATTTTACATTTATTTATAAATACAGAGATGGCTTTGGTTGAGCTTCACTTCCAAATAGCCGCCTAGCATTTTGGAGTGTGGAGGCTATTGCATCCCAGGGGAAGAAGTGATGCAAGCGGATGAGTTTCTCCTCATCTGAGGGTGCATGGGATAAGATCTGTCATACTAATACAGTGTGTGTGTGTGTGTGTGTGTGTGTGTGTGAGAGAGAGAGTTATGCCTGTTCTTTAGAGTGCAGTCCTGAAGCAGTGTCTGCTATGGAGACTGGAGCTATCCTTCCCTCTTTAGAGCAGTGATTTAGTCCAATAACAGAGTCCTAATGAAAGGGACAGTAAACCATTCGTTGTGTTTGGCAATGTGTAGATAGCCTCTTAATGAAGACGGAGTTTGTTTTCCCTCTGAGTCTGAGTCTCCCGGCGTGCGCTTAAGATGAGCCACGGAGGCGTCCTCTCCAGAGACCCGGCGTGATTAATCGCCGCTCTTCCTGGTATCTGTCATTTTACTGCTGCTAGCAGTGCTCTCTGCCTACCCTTACACTGTCTGCTGGTACTTGGGTGCGTACATCTGGAAACTAGGGGATTCGAGTGCCAAGATCAAATCAGCTCCGTCCGTAACATGGTTTTTTTCCCCAGTCAGTATTCATGTGTGGAAGAGCTGTTGTGGGCTTGTATATGTATCAGTATATCTGAGGTGTCTAGACAGATTATATTTTAACATGCAGTGGACCTCTTGATAGTGTTATCTTTGCTTAGGCAAGTGGATTTGGCATTAAAGTGCAAGTTCACTGTTTTTAAACGAACAGAAGCAGTTGCTAACAGTCAAAATAGACTGTTGCCTTTGATTCTGCTTTTTGAGATTTTCTGCTTAGTAACACAATGTTGGAATGTTAACTTTAAAGCAAAGGCACTGTGACCATTATTTCCTGTAAGTTTGCTTTGTACCTTAGCACCTAATAACCTGAGTAGGGTTATGCATCACATAATGATAAATTGAAATATATACGTCACAGTGTGACACTGTAATACACATTTTTAAACATCAAGCATTACATGATATGTGTAACTCTCTTGCAATGTATCAAGGATATTAAACACTGTGCTAATTCATACTCTTGGTGTGAGACTATCTCTTCCAAACATTTAGATGTGTCCCTCTTCAGCAAGGCTGTCTTTTTCTTCAGTGGGGCCTGTGTGAGTTTAAGTGATGATGGGTTTGTGATGGGTTAGTTGCGTCCCCTGGTACATGATTGGGTCAGAGCTGGAAGAGCAGGGAGGGGGGTTTCACAGCCTTGTAGTGTCATTTTCCATGTTTCACAGGGGACTTCAAATGAAGATGTCAGGACATTCAATGGATGAGGCAATTCTCCCTGTAGACACTGATTGGCAACTCGAGCCAGACCAGCAAGGAAGATCGATTTTGTTTTTGTGTGTGTGTGTCTGTTTGTCGGCCTGTCTTTGTTTTGTCGGATGTGAAAGATTGAAAGATTGCATGTGTATGGGAGTTGTGTCTTTATGCTTTTCTGTAGGTGTGAGAAAGAGGAAAAATTGCGTCTTTTTGTTGCATTTTTGTGTGAAATTGAGAAAGGGAAAGTCAACCCATGGTTTACAAACTGTCCTCTCAAGGTTCCCCATGTTTGAAGGATGGCCTCACTGTCCTAGATCTTCCTCCTCCTCCGCTCTCCCGGGTTTGTCCTTTTGTCCTACATCTGACTTGAGATCAGCCCCCCCCCCCCCGAGCCATCACACACATTCAGGCACTAAGGTGACGCATGAGGGAGAGAGCACAGTCCAGGAAGAGGCTAATGTATAAATCTGCCCTATGAGAAACCATAGAAGTGCTCGCCTCAGACAGTAAAGGTTGCATGTCTGACAAAATGAGGACTAGTGATAGGATCATCGTCCCGTGGTGGGTGGGGTGTAAGCCTTTGCAGTATGTGTGTGTGTGTGTGTTGCTAAGGCACATGTGTTTGCTGTTCTGTGGCTTACCACAGTGTTACATATTCAGACAAAGGATTAAAACAGCACAGTCTTACCACAAAACAACAACACAAAAACAATATGAATTGATATGAGCAGGTGGCAAAGCGAGACTCAGGGCTTTGTTGTGGTTGTATAGTACGATGTTCCTCTCTCTGTAATCTCCACTGCTGCCTTGTGTCCCCCCCAAACAACAATCACTTATTTCTTATGAAATGCCCTCTCTCTTTCCGTCTCACGTGTTATTTCATAGCATCACGCTGCAGTTAGATTCTGTTGGAATAGAGTGCAATAGACTCCTCCACTGTGTCTTAATGCTTTTAGAAATTGAATGGCAATAGTCCTCTGCCTGTGTATCTCATGATTTGTAACGTTCTCAGAACTGCTGTAGAGTGCTGCATTGCAAAGCTGTTTTTGCCCTTTTCCAGAGGGAAAATGATGCGGTTTATTGTGTGCTCAATAGCTATTACTGGAAGGGCAGCAGGTTAACCTTTCCTCTGCATTTGTTTCTGTGCTCTTGCAGACAATGAGATGGATTGTGCGCTCACAATCTCAAACCGGGACATTTTCATATTGGCTTACAGTAGGCTATAAAATCATGAAATAATTATCTACTGAAAAATAAATGCCACACAAACACACATACACAACACAGAACACACACAAACGCGTGCGTGCACACACAAAAACACACACTTTAAAGGGCTTTGAATTCAAACATGACCAACTCCCCAGAGGGCGAGCTGAGATTGTAGGCCTGCAGGAAAGCATGTTTTGATGGTGGATCACCTTTCCCCTGAGCTTTATATGTCCCTTTATATGTCCCCCCCCCCCCCCCCCCACACACACACACATACAAACAAACAAACAACAACTCAGTCCAGATGACCCGTGGGCTGCCACTGTGGCTATGGGCCGGGGTAGAGCACTTGGCACCCTGGGCCTGTGTGACCCCTCTCTGGGCCAGACAAACTGCAGCAGCATCCCGCTCTGACCCCTGAATGTTAGCCATGAATTATTGAACAGAGCAGTGGAGACTGTCTGAATAGCTGAGAGAGGGAGAGATGGAGATGATGGAAAGGGGAAGAGTGAGAGAGGATGAATTTTTGTTTTAAAGTCTAGATTTGAATATCATGATATTAGTTTATATGATTATGCTAAAATGCTGATGTCCTGACTGATTTACTGCTACTTTGTCATTACCGGTTTGAATTGGACTGGACTGAATTGAGTTGAATTGATTTGAACTGAGCTGAGACAGTGAGTAGTGTGGAGAGTGAATGAAAGCACACATTTTTGAGAGCGAGAGAGAGAGAGAGAGAGAGAGAGAGAGAGAGAGAGAGAAGAGAACAGACAGCACGTGAGTGAGACAGAGTAATGGTGGTCCAGCAGCCGGGTTTCTAGGGAGATGGAAGAGAGATGAATAATTTCTGAGATTGTCATCTGCTCCTCTGACTTCTCTCTGGCTCTTCCAGTGTGGCTGCCATGCTTCTGCCCAAGTCCCCCTCAGCACATTGGCTACCTTCTGTCATTTTTGTAGAACACCATTCATGCCAAGGGACTTCAGTTGATAACTTGAGTGAGAGATGTGAGTAAATATATATCTACAGGAAGTTGAGTGTTGGCTCTGAAAGGATATACAGTATGCCTTTAAAATGAGATCAGTGGGCATGATCCAGATTACGGTATGAATCCAACCTAATACCTGTGTTGAGTGCTAAAATGAAGAATTCAGCCAATTCTTGGCCCCTTTTCCATTTCCTTTTTTTTCTTGGCCCCTTTTCCATTTGCAGCAAAAAATGTAAGCTAAACAGATGAAGTGCCATTAGACTTCCACTGTCCTGATTATTGTCAGCCTTCCAATGCCAGAGTGTATGTTTGGATCTAGAGCTTTAGAAAGACAGGGAGAAGTCTTATTGGAAAGCTAACGCAGACATCTCGCCTCTGGTAGGTTATGTAGAGTGGCAAGGCCCTGGCACTAAGGGATTTGGGGTTTGTCTGGCCATTTTACTGCAAGATGTGGAACCCACTGCTTTTGCTACTTCTGGTGTATACAGCACCGACTCTACCAACCACTGCCAAGCCTGGCAGCCTTCACTGTGCTCACTACTGCCAGGAAATGTAATCCATAGTAAAGTAGTGTCTACCAGATCAAGTATAGGTTTGTCTCCATATGTCATCACTGATCTACCTTTTAATACTTCAGACTAAATTCAATCTTGTGCTCCAAAGAAATGTTGCTGTAGGTTTTATTTTTTGGGAATTTAGCGAGGTGAACTAATTGTAGCTTACACCATGTCCTCCTTTCTGCAAGGCTTGCTGTTTCCTATTTCCGCGGGATTAAAGATGTTGAAAATCTAATTTTCTCTGCTGGCGGTAGAGGGCTATGTGTGTGTGTGCATGTGTGTGTGCTACAGGCTGGGAGGTAGGAGATTCTGTATTGGCAGCACACGTGTCATCCCTCATCTTGACCTGCGTGTTTACGTGTGTCACACGTGTTTACGTATGTCCACAATGATTAATGATGGGTAATATGTACATCATAGGCAGTATATCATCACAGGTGCTCTAGGGAGGACATATCTTGACATTGCTGTTTTCAGATCAGGTCTGATATACCCTATCAAGCTTCCCTTGCCAATGTGATAATCTAAGAGGCACCAAGTTCGATCTGGGGAATTTACACCTACTTTGTGTCTAATATGTGCAAAATGACTGAATGCTAATGATATAAATATTCTTTGTTTCTTGCTCCCTCCAGGTGCCCTTGGCTTACGAAGGCAATCTCCCCAGCTGTGCCCCTTTACAATGGCATTGTCTTCCTCTTCGTCCTGGCCAACTTCAGCATGGCTACCTTCATGGACCCTGGCGTCTTCCCCAGAGGTCAGTGATTCCAGCTGTTCAGTTCGTCTGTGTGTGTGTGTGTGTGTGAAAGAGTGAGAGAGAAAGAAAGAGAGCAGGAAAGAGAGAGAGAGAAATAGTAAGAGAAATGAGAGAGCACAATTGTGTGTGTGTATATGTGTACATGTGATACTGTGAGAGGCTCTCTGTATGTGTATGTGTTTGTGAACGGAAGCACACACAATTGTGTGTGTGTGAGCTTGCGTGACTATTGGCTCTCACTTCTCAACACATATTTGGTCTATGGCTCTTCCCTGCTCTCTAAGCCTGCTGAAAGCATATGCCATAGGCACTGGGTGACTTACACATCTGTGGCAGAGGCCCAAAGGGTTTCTGGGGAAATTATGAAAGCACCACTGCCTGGGGGAAAAACAACTCCCCTGATTGAATGACTCTGGGTCATTTATAGCAGCAAAGGACGAGACGCACCTGACTGTCCAAGGTTTAATCTGCCACAGCTATGGCAGTTATTACAAGCACTGGCTCTCTCTCAGTCTCTGTGTGTGTGTGTGTGTGTGTGTGTGTGTGTGTATGTGTGTATGTGTGTGTGTGTGTGTGTTTACAAAGCCAATAGAATATGGCCCATCTGATACTCTCAAACAGTCCACATGGGTAATGATATGATCTCTGCGGCTCTCACCCTGTAAACAGGTAATAATCACGGTAGAGCTTCTCTGTGCTCTCCCTCTGAGGGCTTTCATCCCATCATTTCCCTACAAGGCCAACAGCCCTCCATTCACAGCAGTGATGTACTGCGTGGAGCCTGTTTGAGCTGTGGAAGAGCGGGAGAATTGTACGAGGAAAGACCTCATTCAGTTGTGGGCTGTTTTCAATATTCTTAAGCTGTTGACATTGGTCATGTATTGTGCCATGTGGACTGTATTTCAAAGTAGTCCAAAACAGACAGACATGTTTTCTTCTTATTGGGAACATAGTGTGAAATCTAATTTGGAGCCTGTTGGCAAGTGTTTGGAATTGAGTTATGAAGACCTCTTTCGCCCAGACTGCTGCCATCCCCCCTCCCCCTCTCCAAGCGTGTTAGTGCAAATCATGCAATCATCACCATCCCTTTGTTCCCCCCAACAGCCAACGAAGACGAGGACAAGGACGACGACTTCCGGGCACCGCTGTACAAGAACGTGGAGATCAAGGGCATCCAGGTCCGCATGAAGTGGTGTGCCACCTGTCACTTCTACCGCCCGCCCCGCTGCTCCCACTGCAGCGTGTGTGACAACTGCGTGGAGGTGAGGCAAACACACACACACACACACACAGTTTCAGTACCATGCTAGGCCCACTGTATCACATCTGACTATTTTCATGATCAGTCACTGTGTGAGGCACCAGTCTGTGGTCGATCACATCGCTGAGTTCTGTACAGTATTCTGTTCCAATGTATCTCTTTGTTTACTGATATTGTCTCAGAAGCATGGGCAGCCAATTGTATTACCTCTGTGTTAGATTGCATCTTGTCAGATTTACTCCTCTGCGGACTAAATTTGCATTGCGAGTTTCTCCATATTTTTTGACTCGTAGGCCGATTTGTATCATCATGGCACAAACCAGATAAAAGGTGCATAAATAAAGCACAAAATAAAATGCCTACATTCACTTGGACTGAAAGTTTTTGCTAAATGACTAAATGTGAAATGCCCGCAGCAGAAACAACAGCGAAATGGGTTGTCACTCTGCAGGCGTGAAGATACAAGACTTTTAATGGTTGTCACACAGCAGGTACATTGTTGAACTGCACAGCTATAAAAGTAGTAGTGCACTCATGCTATGGCAAGGCAATGGTTTATTGCCTGTGGAGGATTTGAAGGTCATAAGCTATTACAAGACCCTGAGTGCTCAAGCCAGTTTCATAGTGCTTTGCATTGTGGGACCATTTGTGCTGTGTATTACTGGGTGTATCTGTGTGCAACATGTTTGAATGTCCTTTTGATGCACCACATCCTCTACGGCCATCATTATTTTTTACATTCTAAACGTAGGGTGTGTGTGAGGGAAGATGATATCTGTTCTTCAGGGATGGAGAGAATAAGCTTTAGTCAGTCAGCCGTGAGAGCACCGCCTGTGAGGAGAGCTTTGTGTTTTGGGGCTTGTGCCATTCACCGCCATTCACACACACACACACACACACTGAGGATGAGCTCACTGGCCGCACTGTGTAGGAGTGGGAGCAGCCACAGAGAGCAAGTCTAACCTCAAGATCCAGTCCAGCTGGCTATTTATTGGAGTAGGTGGTAATCCTGGGGACATTTTGGGGGGCTGTAATTCAAGATGCTTATGGCACGGACATGACTTGCATTATGTGGGTATGAAACATGCCCATCCCAAGAGACAAACAGATTGCATTAATTCCTCTGGCAAAACTGCGACCTCAGATAAACTAGAGCACAAATTCTCACAAATTCTGGCTCAAGCACACTCTTTCAAAGTCCATGTCAGAGCCAAGGTATGCTTAATCAAAACATTTGCAACATATAAAAGTCAAAAAGGCTCTAAAGCCCCTAACTTGTCATTAATTATCTCTCAACTTTGTTTCACCACTGACTCATTTTTTCTACCCTTCCCTTTCTCCCTCCTGAAGGACTTTGACCACCACTGCCCATGGGTGAACAACTGCATCGGGCGGCGCAACTACCGCTACTTCTTCCTCTTCCTGCTGTCCCTGAGCACCCACATGGTGGGCGTCTTCTCCTTCGGTCTGCTCTTTGTGCTCCACCATCTGGAGAGGCTAGGGGCCCTCCACACGACTGTGACGTATCCTTTTAATGTCTCATCGAGTGCTTGTTGCGTCAATGGAAAAATTGCTTCTCTCGATTAAGAGAAAACGATGTAATTTCATCATCGGGTTCGTAGGAATAAGGCAATTCGTTTTTGGGTCTTAAAGAAGTGCGTCCTGTTGGAGAGTGTGATTTATTATTTATTATGATTTTAGCTTTGTGTGTGCGTGTGTGTGTATGGGATCAGTGCTTCTGGTTCATTTGGGGATCTGTTCTGAGTTAGGAATCTCCTTGACTCCCGCCCCTGCAGTCTGGTGGTCATGTGCATATCAGGGCTGTTTCTTATCCCTGTCGTCGGGCTCACCGGCTTCCATATGGTGCTTGTTGCCAGGGGTCGCACGACAAACGAGCAGGTGAGGCCAGGCCGAGAGGTTAAACGGGGTAAAACCCCCACACACACTGAAACGAATACTCTGTCACACACACACACACACACACACACACACACACACACACACACACACACACACACACACACACACACACACACACACACACACACACACACACACACGGACATTCACACAGATTTACTGTACAGACACGTACACCCACACACAGAGCAACATGTGTGCACATACACCTCACACACACGCTCTTTCATACAACCTCGCTTTCTACATTAACATTTGATCACACAAACCCACATATTACTGGGTATGTTTATGGATGAAGATAGGCAAACACGAGGGGATTTTCTCTTTGTCCTCAAGAGGTTTGCTGTTGATGTAGCATTCTCATTTTAAACAAGCGTCTGTCTGTTCCACAGGTGACTGGAAAGTTCCGTGGAGGAGTGAATCCATTCACCCGTGGTTGCTGTGGCAACGTGAAGTATGTTTTGTGCGCTCCCCTGGCTCCCAGGTAAGGAGAAGAGAGGACACTGAGATAGATAGAAAGAATGAATGACTGAAAGGAAGGGAGTTGAATGGCTGAATGGGTGGGGGGGGGGGGGGGGGCAGTTTGAGGAAAAATAGAATGCATAGAGAATGCAGAGCAGAGAATGCATGGTCATTTTCCATGGCTTGTAAGCTCAGAGTGGAGTTAGTGTGCGAAGGAGAGTTCAGACAAACGATATGCCGCAGGTCCCCACAAACAGCATGACAACACCGCACCAAAGGGGTTTCCATGGCATCCAATCGCTCCCCTCGATGACTTAGTCATTTCGGAGCAGAGGCTTTTTCAGGGAGAGAAACATCAGCAGCTACAGGAGTCTGCGGGGAGGCAGCACGTCCTGTTTTGCAGGCAGCAACCCTGGGGAAGGCAGATGGCTATTTAGATTTAATCACTGCCTAGAACAATGGTGCAGTAGGGGAAAAGTGATCACTGCATAAACAGTACCTCCGATGTCCACCAGCCATGGACTGGGCTTCAGTTAGACTGGCGTCAGGTTACTCTCTTTTGAGGTCTGAGAGCCATTCTCCATAGCCTCCATCAGTTCCCTATGAAGTTGGCTTTCCAATAGTCTTGCATTTCGAAAAGGATATCTCATTATCTTGTTACTGCAAGATAGGAGATTTTTGGGCCAATTTACATTTACATTTAGCAGACGCTTTTATCCAAAGCAACGTATAAGGAAGAGAACAATAAAGCTATGAGCAATAGAGACCTAGTGTAACAATAAATACTATTTTTACATAAGAAATAGAAAAAAGTGCAGGAATGTAACTACTGTAAGTGCAAGTTAAGTACTAGTAGAAGTGCAAGTTAGGAAGGGAGGTGCTCTCTGAAGAGTTGGGTCTTCAAGAACTTCTTGAAGGTAGAGAGGGACGCCCCTGCTCTAGTAGTGCTAGGCAGCTCGTTCCAACAACGTGGAACTACGAATGAGAATAGTCTAGATTGCCGTACTTGCACAGACAGCAGTGCTAAACGACGCTCATTAGGGCAGCATCCTGGGGGTAACATTTGCCCTTACAAGAGCATTTAAGAAGGTGGGAGAACCAGCAATCACTCTGTAAGCAAGCATAAGTGACTAACTTAATGGGAGCAGCTACAGGCAGCCAGTGGAGCTCAATGAGTAGCGGGGTGACGTGTGCCCTGTTCGGTTGGTGTGAAATATGAATAGAAGTGGCTGTTGACTTCCACCCCACTCAACAGGTACGTTGTGGATCCCAAGAAGAAGCTTGTGGTGGCTATCCAACCCCCGTTCCTGCGGCCTGACCTTTCCGACAGACAACTCACCATCAAGGTCAGCGACAACGGGATCCATAGCAGCATCCTCCGAACAAAAGTGAGGGTCAACCAGCCGCCGGTTTCTCCCCATCCCTTCCTCTGCCCACTGCCAGCACAGTGAGGCTAACCTGTTTTTAACTGCTTATTTCTCTCTCTCTCTCTCTCTCTCTCTTTCACTCACCCTCCTCAGTCTAAAATCAGTCTTGCTGACCTGGACGATAAAGGGATGGAGACACAACCACCGCTTCCCCCAAAAGCTGACCGCTACAACCATCTGAAGAACCAGCTGACATCCAGTGAGGGCAAGTATATCCAGAGACAGAAATAAGACCACTCTGAAAGGCTGTTAGATATAGATCTGGTGATCCTTTTGGTAAAAGAGATGCTGAATGGAAATTCCTACTAGTCAGTGTTCTCTTATTGTCTTTCATATGAACTCATGTACTGCCATCAGGTGGTGACTTAGTGGAAGCACTCGCAGTAGTTCAGTTTTGTATATTTTGACTTGATGGTGATAGTGAGGTGTCTGGCCTAACTTGGCTGCTCTGTGTATTTCCTTTTCTAGAGAGTTCCTTGTCCAGTAACCCAGTGAACCCTTCTACCCCAGCCATGTACAAGTACCGCCCCTCTTTTGGCACCATGCCCAAAGTACACTACCATGCAGCCGGAGAAAAGGTCAGACTTATAGTCATCACACTCATATGAACATTTCATACTTTATATGATCCACATACATCAAATACTGACAATTGTTATTAATTGTATTTAAATATATTGACATTTTTAATGTATTGACTTTTAGTTAAGCTAACTTTTTGATCCCTATGAAGGAATTTGAAAATGAATAAACATCTTGATTGTAATTATTAACAATATGCTACACAGGATCATTATAATTTTTTTGGTTTGGAGTTTTGTTTTTGCAAACTTATAGCTAACAGATTATCTCCTTAAACAGTTACATTTATTTTTAAAACCAGTACTAACTTTATGTTCCATGCTATTTACTGACATTTCAGATTGTAATGCCGGATGATTGTAAGACTTCTGCCATCTTGGAGGAGAGCGGTCGGGGCCACGACTACCGCTCGGAGCCTAACCTGGACCTGCCCGACTACAGCAGCACTCCTCTCCACCGCACCTTCCAGTCTTCGCCCCTGCAACTGGACTCATTCAGCATCAACTCGCGCTCGCTGAGCCTCAAGCAGCACCGGCACGCAGCCGACAAGCCCCACCTGGGAGCCACCAAGTCTGAGGCCACGGGCGCCTCCTCCGTGCCATACAAGGGTGTGTTCGCGCCGGGCACGCTGTCCAACCGCAACGGGAGCCTCTCATACGACAGCCTGCTCAACCCCAGCTTCGCCTCCCCGCCGGTGGGGGAGTGCGTCATCCACCCCGGCGTGCCTTCCATGGGCTTCCACTCGCCCTACCTGCCAACGAAAATGTGCCACGTGCGGGGGCCTGAACTCCAGCGGCACGCCCCTCCGCCCACTGCCGTGGTCGCCGCCACCTACAGCCCTGTGCGAGTGGGCGGCTTCAAGGGCCGGCGTTCACCGCACCCACAGGAGCGCGACCCCTCCCCTGTGCGCTACGACAACCTCTCCAAAACCATCATGGCCTCCATCCAGGAGCGCAAGGAGCTGGAGGAGAGGGAGAAACTCATGCACCTGCATGGCCACCGCCAGCAGCAGTCGGCAGCCTACGCCGCCGACTCAGGTGTGTTCGACACCTGCAACTACGGACTGCCACCCAGTGCCTGCTATTCAGACGGCCCCCGGGGCCCTGGCACGCAGGGAGCCGCCTACAGTGGCTCACGGGAGAACCTGGTGGGGGGCGTCGGGGGGATGATGGGCTACGGGGTGCGGACCCCCGTGCTGCGCTCCTCGGTCGCCTCTTTGGCGCGTGCCCCCAGGACTTCCTCCGGCTCGCTGCATACTGACGGCAGCGTGACTGTCCGGTCCGCCGAGCCGGCCTCCTACCGCTCCCCGGCCCACCAGCCCCACCACTCCCCCGCGCCCACCCCCCGCTCCCCCGCCTACTCCCACCAGAAGGTCTCCTTCATTAGCGCCCTGGAGAGGAGTGACTCACCACGCATGGGCTCCCCCAGGTATGAATCCTAACACCACCCCCCCCCCCCCTACTCAAAAAGGGCTGAAGGCCAGAAAGAAATGCAGTCCATCCAGAATAGACCATGCTGTAACTTTACTCAGTTGGCTGACTGCAGCATTGCAGTGCCTGAGCCAACAGGTCCAGCTGCTCCTGGTCAGAGCGAATATCGGCCAACAAGAGACTGGAGCCTGCAAACCATGTAAAGCAGTCAGTCTGTCCCCAATAGAATTTATTATCACTGTCAGCGAGTAAACAAAGAAACACTCTACATAGTTTTGTCCTAAATAAAATGTTTTGCCTTCATAGCAAACATTGTTTTGTATATAATTTGTAATGTTTAGAAAAAAAAATAAACTTGCTCTGTTCAACACACAGTTTTCCCCCCCAATTTGCATGTTTGTTCCATTTGTCTCAATTTGTCTGTCATGCATTTCTTTACCACTCTCCTCGCATCACTTTTTCCAGATTTCTTTGAGATTATGCATCCTGATTAATCCCATCTCACATTTCTCTCGCTTCAGTAAATTCATTTCATCTCTGCCTATTTCCCTCCTCTAACATCTTGGTCTTCATATTGCATGCCACAAGGACCCACCTGCAATCTGATGGACTAACCGTCCCATCATGCACGCAAGAACGACCTAACAACCTTTCTCAAATCACTCAACCCTTTTCATCAACATTTGAATTGCAACTGAAGTATGTTATGCTCCAAATCTCTATTTCCTGATAAACATGTGTGTTCTTTCATCTTTTTTCTCCCTTCATCCAGAGAGGACATGGGCCTCGGGAAAGTTAATGGACAACCTAAGAGCCAATTGCGAGACTGCCACCTAGGGACAACCTCCGGTACCCAGGGCACCCCTCTTAGCCCTGCCCGTCACACCAGTGTGAAAAAGGTGTCCGGGGTGGGGGGCACCACCTACGAGATATCTGTATGAGAGCTTCAGGGTCTCACCTCCACCCACCTCCAGCCCAACGCCATCCACAGGAGGTAGCACTGCCAAGGCAAACACCACCACTACTCGTGCTAAAAAGACAGGGTTGTGGCCTTTCCTTTTTAACCTCATCCGAATACTGTACATTGACCATTCAGAGGCTGGCAGCCGTTTCCAATAGGAGACGACTGTCGAAGTAGACATCCCCTGACCTCTGTCGTTTGGCCCAGTGCATGTGTATGTGTGTAAGTCTGTGGGCACAACTGTCATTGGTGAAAAACTTCAATAGCTGTGCTCCCTGGCTCATGTTGTGGTCTTACATGCCCTCAGCAAAAAAAAAGAGAGAGAGAAAAGAACGAAGGCACTTCCGTGTTTGTTGAGAAGTTGCTCAAGTAGCACGCATATGCTAACGCTGGGTGGACAGAGAATGGGAAAGAGGCTAGTTGTAGCCTGTTCTCTTTATAGGCTAGTACGTTGTGTCTATTTTCTCTGTCCATTCCCAGGTAATATATTATATTACCATGATGGAGAAAAATAAGGTGCTCACAGTGCCCATTTGAGTCCATTTGTTTTCCTTCTGTACATCCCCATTCAAATGTATACAGTAATGTTATAAAAGACTGTAAAAGCATTTCTTTTTGCTAACATATTTGTTGCTTCTGTCATTAGTATTACGTTCAGTGTTTTAACCCAGTCCTTGAGAATCTGTTATGTTGAAGCATTACCAGTACTCATGTGCATTTGATGCATATCGATAGTTTGTACGCTAGTCTTTTGAATGAGATTTATGTTGTTTTCATGTTTTTGCCTAACTATGCTTTCAAAAGAGAAACAATGTTCGTTAACTACATCAGGTCCTCACACAACATTTGCACTGATATACTCAGCACAAGACAGGCAGATAGCCGTGCCTCCTGGCCTTTGCCCCAAGCTAATCAAGGCAATTGTAGATTGGTTTTCAAGCATCATACAAGTTCCATGACAAAGCTGACCCAGCAGGGGATGCAAAAGTGGGCCCCTGTATTGCGTCCATGTCAGTATGACTCTCAGTTCTATGTGGCACTCAACCATGAGCAACCAGAAAGGCTCATTGTCTATTTTTTTGTTAAATGTAGTGATTTGTTGGAACACATTTAATGCAGCTGTGGATTGCATTTATTAAAAAAGCCTGTATTTATTTTTATGCCACATCAATAGAATGGAAACATCTGCAATAGATATTTACATGTGATCCATGGCTACATGGCTTACTCAAGCAAACAGGTAAAGCATTGCTGTTTTTTATGAGTTTGAATTTTTTTTATACCCAACCTTCCAATTGTTTGATACATCCTGCTTTTTATACAGATATTCAATTAAAGAGTGAATGTTTGTATTTTGAGTGGATTTTGTGCATAATTTAAATAATTTAAATGAATGGAAAAAATAAGTACTCAAAACCAATATTTGGGTTGTAGAAGGTATAATTGTATGTTGAAATATTTTGCAGTGTATAAAAAATAAAATAGTAAAGAAAATATGAAACAATGTACTCCATGGGTTTGAATGTTGTAACAAGCCTTGATTCAGGATGTGGCCTGATATGGCAGCAGACCTGTCGTTCTCACACAGCTGGTTTTCACATACCTGACTGCCTGTATTTTACATGTAACTCTCATCAAAATGCCCCAGACAAAAATGCCCTGCCATTTTCAGAAGCTGTCTGGTACAGCATACTTACATGTATTATGTGATATGTATAGTCATGGAAATCGCAGGATTTTTGTTGAAATGAAGACTTCTTTTCTGAAGAAATGAAGATATAGTTTGATATCAAGGTACACTATATTATTTTTTGTTCATCAAAAATATCTGATTAAATATAGCTTGAACGTTGCCTTCTTTCAAGTATTCTTCTTTTCCAGATTACATAATGACTGAGCAACACTGAATGTTTCAATCACACTGCAGTTTAATATTATGTCCTAATCATATATTATTAATATATATTCACCTAAAATTATGATTGCATAATTATGATGGCAAATTTGAGCATATTGACTGCCAGACGATTACAAAAATGACAAAGGAAACACATACATTTTCTGTTAACTCTTCCTTATAGATACCAACATCACATCAACTCTCGTGGCAAAGATAGGCAGTGAAGCACAGGCAGGTAAATATTTTGTTTGAGTCTCCTACCAGGGCGCCCCCTCGTGCCCCTAGAGATGCATGACTCCCCTCTTGATTCACAAAAAAATAATGGGCGAAAAAAGAACACTGAAGGCATTTCGGAGTTCGTGGTGGAAAGAAGAAAGACATGTAAATGCAAATAGTCTACATACAAATACGCTGTGGTCTATAATGCACTCTTTGCGTCCAGTGAAGCCAAAAATGTCCAAACCCAAATTAATACTGAATCACCTCTGCTGGCAGCCTCAAGATCTCGCCCCAACAGGTATATTATCCAGTGAACCATTTGTAGAGTGAACTAAGCATATATTTTGTCTCTCTCTCTCTGTTATCTATTCCCACACAATGTATAAGGCATGTCACAATGTAAATGGACTAGTTTTATCCTAAACAAGATAAAATAGTATTCAGATATTAATTAAGAGCAATTACACAGCCATTGAGGACCCACTTAGGTGCAACACTTAGACATAGCTTTGTCTATAATTATGCCTGCTAGGGCTGTTTTAATGTTGTAACTTCACTGATGATTTCCAGATAACAGCGGTCAAATATCAACAGGTAATTTACCTAAATATTTCTGCCCAATGTTCTTCTTGAGGTAGATCTCTTACCCTTTCATAACATCGATGGGGTTTTCTTTATGGGGTTTTCTGCTAACAGGTTAGCCTACTTTTTGCTGAAGTGACAGTTGGTGTGTCGTGAATACGCTTGGCTCAGCCTCCGCCGTTCTGTTGTGCGTGCGGGTCCACGCGTTATGAAAGCGCGCTCACAGACTCTCAGGTGAATGGAGAGAGGGGGACAAGAGAGGTTCTGCTGTCCTGTCTTCGTCGTTGAAACTGAAAAATAGGGAAAATGGGACTTTGTGAGTTTAGAAGGACACCCATTTTTATTTTGTCCTTCCTGTTTTGGATCACAGGATGTGCACCGCAAAAAGTAAGTAATAGCCATCTGACCGTCAATATGTTGTTTGTCACTTTTCCTCTTAGAATTCCAGCACATGATTTGTAGACAACAACTGCCCTGTCAAATCGATGCGATGGAAGCAAACCCTACGTTACAACCCTGCTTTCCTGTCTGAGGGAAATATTTCATCAAGTTTCTCGCGTGTTGTTTGGTTAACAAGTACAACCAGGGCAAGTACATTTTTTCCAAAGGTTTTTGGTATCAGGTTTTGGCGTCGTAGCGCAGTCTAAAAGTTTCGACTTCATTAATTGCATTGAATATTCAGGGTTTCGTGGCGCGATTCTGTTTTGAACTTAGAACGCTCTGCAGTTGTTTTTGTGTCACGTCAGCTTATTCAAATTGTGGTATGTTAATGGTAAAAATGTAACGCATTGCCATCAGTAAACAAAATGCCAGCGCATGACATGGAGTTCTAAAAGAGGATAATCCAGTATGAGCACATATGAAAATGTAGTTATCAACCGTGATGACAGTCTTAATAAGGTACTCACATATTTGTAAGCCTTTGCATAGTTTAGTGCATCGTTTAGTGTAAGTTATTGTTATTTTGAGTTTAAATGGACTTTGTAATTGTTATTCCACCACTATTCAGACTGGATGGCATATAAACAGAGATGTCATTAGATCTTTATATAGTTTATTCATTTTTTTAAATGTGAGGTGTGCTTTGCAATTATTGCAGAATTCACGCATCAGTGTAAGGTTCTCAGTTCATTTTATTAATTTTTTTCCAAAATAAAAAAATATATATTTTTGATACTTTGTACGGAGCCTTTTTTGTACCCTCTGGCAGTGCCATGGTTACACTCACAGTGGAAGCCTGGCCTCTGAATTGCAGCGAGCAGCATAAACACCTCCTCAATTTGTGCTCATTACCCTGCTACACGGCTCACTGCTACACTATCTCATCACTGCGCCGCTACGGTGGTCCGCTCGCTGCTTATTAGATCCGCTGTCAGGAGGGGCAGCTACAATATGAATGACCACTCTACCCAGAGGTCAAAGCTTGTGCTGGTGTCAAATGTAATCAAACTGCAGTTGGATAGCTGGCCCCTGCCTTTGTGAGCGACAAGTTTGTGTTTGGTTTGAGCCCGTTCAGGGTGACACAAATGAACATCATCGGTGGCCGAGGCAAACTGGTGAGGTTTCCTCGGCTGTTCCAGGGAGATGATGGATCATTGGCTGTGTTAGATCTACAGACAGCATTATCTGGAGACAGACAGGGGGAAGTGGTGGTTGTTGGTGTTAACTTGACTGGCAGGATCCCCCCCCCCCCCCTCCCCCTCTGTTGGGTGGCTACTCAGACTGGAAACTCAGCATCCGATTTTTGTTGTTCTTTTCTTCTTTTTTTTTCACTTTCTCAGCATTAGGGAAAGGCCTCTCTAATCTGACTACGATTTACAGGTGATTAGCAGATTCCTGTAGAAGGTATGCTTTTAATGATCAAATCCTTCCTGGCACTTTTAGCAGCCTGATCTGAAGGACTTACTCTGGGGTAACCACGCCTGACGTCATTCAGTTGGTGGTATGACCACAACAAATAATTTACTCAGTGAATCATTCCAAATGAAATAGTATCGACACACAACCAAACTTTCCTATTTATGACTCTCCGAATAACCCTCACCTGCATACTTGAAACTTGCCCCCTCAAACACAAGAGAGTTAGCAAGTGTGCAGTGCCACCAAGGGCAACAGTTGTGGGGTACGAACTGTCAAGACTCATCCTCGTCCACTCTGACTGAGCTGGAGCAAGTGGCAGAATTCTTAGAATTCGACAAACAAAAGGCCCTCAGCGCACTGGACTGTCAGCTTCCCCTCGCCTCAGCCTCTGTGCACATAGGGTGCTCACTATCTCTGTAATTATCTGCCTGAGGGGGCACTCTAAATGATGCCTTTGTCCTCTTTTGTGTTAAGTTGATTTTTTTGAAACAGCGTATTGGATTGGTAGCCATGCCTGTCCCCCCAAAAAAGAAGGTAGTAGTGGTTTGTAAGATGTTAGCGCTTGCATGTTTTTACAAATTATACACACACACATTTGAAAGTGTTTTCAAGATGTTTGCACATATGCACGCTTGTTTTTGACATCTGCCACTGACCTTGGTTTATGGGGGTGAACATTTGGGAAGCATAAGTCTGATGCATAGTGATGTGAATAGCTTGCATGCATGAATAAATGTAGTGGCTTGGAAAGCCTTCCATGTGACCTTACAGAGATATGAGGAGAAAACCTCCTTGTCTTTGCAAGGGAAAAAAAACTGCTGTCACCCTGCTTGCCTCTCAGTTACATCGGGATTAACTGTCTCGGAAGCACTGGCTGAATCACATTCCAAATCTGGAAACGATTTTGCTAAATGAGTCGATCTCTGGAGATAAGACTTGCATCTCGCCCACATGTTTCACACTGTGCACATCCATAATTATGGCAGCTCCTTTTAGGATGGAAGAAAGCCTGTGATTAATGGTGCGATAATTGGTGTGTACCATACAAATTTGGTATGCCCACCCACTTAGTCAGAGGAATCGAGATACCAGTGGATCTTGTCGGCAGTGTGTAATTGTTACCCACTTAGTCAGAGGAATCGAGATACCAGTGGATCTTGTCGGCAGTGTGTAATTGTTTGGGAATTATGACATGAAATATTAAATACTGACTATCAGGACACTGTTTGGGGTATAACAATAGTGTGTTGGAGATCTACATTGACCTGCTGACCCTAAAACAGCAAGCAGTGTTTTGTTTAGCAAATGTATCCAAGGTGAACTTTTGGCCATCAGAGAGAGAGAGAGAGAGAGAGAGAGAGAGAGAGAGAGAGAGAGAGAGAGAGAGAGAGAGAGAGAGAAGTTGACATCAGAGGGAAGATATGTGAGAAGTCGGAGGCTAGTGTATCTGAGCTCTCCACAGCTGTGTGAAGACTGCTCTCAAGGATCCTTCCCCTCTTAAAGAAGCACCGCTCCTTTCCTCTCCTCTCCTTCTCTCCCTCCTCTTGTGGGAAGCTCAAGGAGGTGCACCGGGGGTGACAAGGCTGGGCTTTAACGTGTTGATTCATTCCTGTGCTGTCAGTAGCCGGGTGACGGATTAGACAGGAGATGAACCCAATGTAATACATCGTCACAACATGCACACCAGCGAAGCCGATAGCCGGTGGAGTGGGGCTCACTTTTCACAACCAATAAATAGCCCCTGTGAGGATCCCAGCCCCCTTGCGAGGGCCCCGCCTGCCTGTTTATGAGCAACTCCGGGTCTGTTTGTGCATCTGAGTGAGCGTGTGGCAAGACCTAGGGGACTGGGGCTCAGCCTGCTGGAGTTTAGCAGTCAGGACATAAGCTCACTCTCTCCCTCTCTCATTGGGGGTGGGGGGGGGCTGAAGTAAACTTGTTGTGATCCCACACAGAGTAACCGAGAGTAGCAAAATAATAAAAGAGAATGAATGTGCTCTAAGGCACCCTTTTTTGGAAGAAATATTCAAAGGAGCGAAAAAAAACGATGGAAATCCTAAAAGCTTGTTTCCCAAATCAAAAAAGGATTTATTGAGCCCTCTTTGCATATTTGGACTGGTTTTATTCTGGGATATGTAGGTGTTGTAACTTCAGGAGGATTTTTAAGTCCAACTTAACAAAAAGATCAAATTTGCACAAACTTTAATGACAAGTTAATGTTCCTTTTAATACCCTTTTATGAGAACACAATATTATTAGCAAAGAATACCCACATTAGTACTGGATTGTTATTGCTTATTCTTAGAGTTGCTCATGCAGTTGCAATGTTTGTAACAAACATAGTAACAAAGATACTTATGTAGTTGCCATATTTAACAAATAAACAAATATTATTGTTTAAACAGTCAAATGGAGCAGAAATCAATAGGCAATAGATAATCAATATATTCAGACTAATGGGCTACAACTTCAACCATTTGCTCTCTCAGTAAAGCTTAATTTACATAGGTCTTTTGACACTTCAGTAGGCTTTTAGATTTTGGTAGGTTATGCAATAGCATGTTGTCAGGGGCTGATGTAATGGTGTATTACTGTGTTACGGTAATGAAGTTTTGTGGAAAAAATACTTCAAAGCCTTTCGAAATAAATGAAGCACATAGGTGGTAATGGAGTGGGAACAATGCTTCGCTTTGTCATTCCGATCCGTCACTTGACTCACACAATTACTGTATTTGTCCGGGTGATCTACTTCTGGATGGGGTTTGTCTAGTCATTTTGACCAAAGCACAACTAGGGCGCGATGACCAGCAGGTCTTATGTAAACTTCTGCTTGCTGCTACTTATTAGCATCACTTCATTAAAATGTCATCTCCTATCCCAGCATGAAGCGCAGCACCGGCTGGCATGGCCCCGCATTGTTCCCTATGAGAAAAGGCATCCTTGGTTAATTGAACCCCCTGCCTGTGATGTAACAGAACTGGGATGTTTGGCATTATAAGAATGTCCCATTTCCATTATACACTGTGGCACTTTGGAAGCCATTCATGTGAAGTCTACCATGCACATTTCTGTGCCTACATACCAACAGATAACTCGGTCTGTTGGCACAATCCACAATTATAACCTAGTTTTGTGACAAATGGAGATTTGGATTCTCCAGCTTGGAATACATTTGAGAGACCTTAACATTAGAATCACAATTATGCTAAGTAATAATTTCTGTGAACTATTTATTCATGAAATTGAATTATCAGATATGTGTGTATTCGGCAAGCCCCCCATTCATAAAAGTGCCCCTGATGCTTTAATGCAATAAACAATACTACCATGCAAAGCCAAAATCGGCTTACTCTTGCGACTCTGTGAGAATGGCATTTGACCGGTTCAAATGTCAGTCATGTAATTATTGGTGTAGTGGTACACAGACTTGTGCTAAGCTCAGGAGAACAGCTTACCCAATGTGTCTGCACCCTGAAAGAAGGTTGTGTTGGAGGTAAACACTCTTAATGATAAACAAGTTGTACTGAAGTACAATGCCTGCTAGAGTTTCTGTTTTGCATAAAAAAAGCTCTGTTTTGTATTACATACAGAATTTGGCAGCATGTCACTGTGTAAATCTACTATTTGTATGCAGAGGATGGATTTGCATGCATGTGTGTATGCATGTCCAAGTATGTGTGTTTACAGTCTGGTACTCTTTTGTTAATATTGGTCAGGCTTTGTATGAAATTAATACCTACCTATGAAGCAGGGGCAATAAGCCACTTAGCAACCTCCTGCGCTATAAACATGTTTCCCCCTTTAACTGCAAAGTGCAAATTACTGGACAGCCTCCAGCTAGGTTTCAACAGTGCAGGTTTTATTTTGTTGTTTTCCGTACAACTACTGCACAGTCAAGTAACAAGGTTGGGGAGGGAGGACGGAGTGATGTGGTACGACATGCTGGGAGGATGAGAAAAAGCGGTAGTCACGACTGGTAGGCCTATACTTGGTTCTGTCCTTGCAGAGAAGGGCTTCATGCCCCCCAGGAGAGCAATATCTAACAAAGCTAGCAAAATGACTGCAGTAGGAGTTGTCAGCTCAGTTCTTAGTTGGGGTGCAGTTTTGATGTTTTCGTAGATGGTCTGTAGATAGAGTATGGTCTAAGTCTGCAGTGACCAACAGGCATTTTTACCGACCAAAGTCCTCCACCTGTGTCAGCCATAACAACGGCTTCAGGTCTCAATCAGAAGTACTTTGGTGGAGGTCAGGTGAAGAGCTAGTCTCTGTTGACCCTTTAGTGCTTTCATATAGCCTCAGAATGTCTAGGTATTTGTACTTAAAACTAAACTGGTTGGAATGTTTTTGATGAGAACGCACATATGATATGACCCATCACTGTGCTTTGCCATTGTTGGAGGGAGAGAGGCTTTTTCATTTCGCCTCCCTGCTTTAGCAGCCTTTTTAATTTAGTTCCTAGGCCAAGATGTATAAAAGCAGGAGGTGGGGGAGCACAGGGGTTTGTTACCTGTCTGGTTGCAAGGCGCACTGGGCTGTTCACCCTGGCTTTCCCACAGTCCAGAACCCAGCTCCACAAGAAAGCTAATAAAGTCGGACCCCCACAAAGGTCTGGATCTGGAGTGGTCTGCCCCGACAGACATCTGACTGCCATTAGAGTGAGGTCCCCTCCATCCTGCACACCTGGGACACATTACCGCCAGCATGTTTGAAGAAATACCTCCCTGGGGTTACCATAGCAGGCAAAGAGCAGCTTTGATATGCCGGCAAAGGAGGAGGGTTGAATAGGTCAGGCATGCACACATTTTGTGTGAATCAACCCAATTTGACTGGCCTCGACTGCATTTGAAAAGCAATGGCAAGGCAGCCCAGAGACAATGATATACTGTTAGTGGGTGCCTCTTATTCTACATGATTATCCTCTTGTGGATGGGCTGATGATTTTATTCTTTCCTCCCACCAGTCGTGAGCCTTAAAGTCTTAAAGTCTGGGAATGTAAAGTGATTGATTTCCTTAACCATTGTGTTTTTGGTTTCACCAAAATTTGGGTGGTCCAAGCTATGGCAGCCAACAACAGTGCTGGCATTGTTGGACAATCCTTAGAGTGGCTTAACTATAACCACATAATGAAAGGACATGACAAACATATAATATTCATCTTTCATTTTCTGTCTGTGGATTTTGTTGTTTGGCTGAGAAATTTGGGGAGGAAACTGTGGTGCGCATTTTGGTATTTGCCACGAAAATGGTAAACCAGAGAGGATGCTACAGTTTTAAGTGAATGCACACAATTGGTCAGTGTTTGCACAGAATCTGTTTCCTGCAAAAGCTGGATTTCTTGTCCCTCACTTCAAATTCTACATTATACACTCACACATATATTATACAAACAGTGGTTAACTTATCCATTAATTCTTTCCACCATCCTCTGTGCACATTATTGAAACGTATTATCTTTTTTCAGGTGTATTTTGACTGCGGAGCCAAAGTGGATGTTGTAGATGCCCAAGGGCTCATTCTGTCCCCTGGATTTCCCTATAACTACTCATCAGGGACTCACTGTGTGTGGCAGTTCTTTGTGCCTGTAGGCCACCAGCTCATAATGGAGATGTTTGACTTTGACGTCTTCGAGAATCACAATAGCCAGGCCAGATTTTCAGCAATATCAGAGGGGGGCCTGGACGAGGACGAGATGATGGATGACAGTGCTGTGTACTCGACTGTGAGGTCAGAGGCGGTGGGTTCCGCAACCCAGCCCGAAGACCTCGCCCCGCCGACCCAAGACAGCAGCAGCAGCAGTCCCAAGGAGCCCCAGTCTTCGCCAAAGGACGTGGTCAAGCCCGTGGTCATCCAAGAGCAGTCCACAAAAATGGAGATGGCCAAAGTGTCCAACTCTGCCAAATGGTCCTCGTCTTCGCCGTCGATTGTCCCTTCACTGCAGTCCCCTTCACAGCAGGGTACTGGGATGGAGCCTCAGGGAGACAAAGCCCTGAACGACATCTCCCCTCAGGGCCTCAGGGCTGACGCCAGACTGGGGGGGGGTGAGTTCGTGAGCGACCCTACCTCGCCTCCCCCTTTGCCCACAGATGCCGAGTCAGTAAGTCCGGAGACGCAGCAATCACAAGTAGACGCGTGCCCGCATGACGTCCTCTATATCTCTGACCTGATCACCTTCTCCTCTCGCTTCTGTGGCGCCAATCGGCCAGCCAGTAGCCAGCTGGTGTTTGGCTCTTCAGATGGGATGGTGGAAGTGATCATGGAGCTTATCACCACCACCCACTGGGGCCGCGGCTTCGCACTTCTCTTCCACTACCGCAACCACACCGATGCCATGGCCGACCAGCGCTCCCTCACCCCCACGGCCAGGAAAATGGACGCCCTGCTGGCCATTGTGAGTGGGGCAGCCTTCTTTGCTGTGGCTCTCTCTTGTGTGCTCTTTATTGTCTTCAGGTAAGTATTTTATGGGGCAAGTGCCACAGTTGTCTCGCTTTAGCATATGCCTTAAAGGGTTTTGTGGTATTAGTGGGAGTCTCTCTCCCATAATGTCCTAGTTTGGACAGGATAACACAGAGCAGCTGCCTAGCAGAACAAATTGCTTGGTAGAAAATGTTGACAACATGGTGAAATTTATCATAAAATGTTTTTAATTATTTTAATTTGTATTTATATTTAGTTTAATTAAATTGATTTAGTCTAACACTAAATTTCCACATGTGTGGCAACAAGTGCAACTCTGCAATGTGCGGATGATTACAAAACGTTTTCTGAATTACTGAATACTAAATTCCCATGCCACTGATTTAGCATTGCGTAACCCAGTTGCCACTGAGTTACACATAGACCAGGGACATAACCTTGCTTATGCATTGACATGGAAGTAAATGGCAATCAGGAATGGGTTTTCTTGATGGTGCTGCACTCCTTAACGTGGTGGCCAGTTGCTGTTGACTCAGCTGGAGTCTTCCCAGCCCCGGAAGTACTGTGGGTGTAAGAGGGCCGTGCTGCTCGGCTGGGCCTTGATGTGGGCCTGTTTCCTATTGTGCGATAGAGGGCCTGCTCAAGGTGCAGCACCTGGCATCGATTCCCATGGACAAAAGAAAAGCACAGCCACACAATAGTCTGTGCGGATTGAAAAGGAAGAAAAACAAGTAGAGCTGTATTTCTCTGTCCCACAGATGCTATTGTAATTGTTTAATAGAACAAGCACCCTCATATCAAAGGGTGTAATTTACAAGCCGTTCCCATGTTAATCCCGTGGGGGGGGGGGGCACTCAAACAATGTTCCAATTGGGAGGTTGTAATCCTATCCATCTAGAGTGCCATGTGCTAATATAGCTGAGGACTGTCAAAGAGTGTCCTTATCTGATCTTTTGCCCATTCTCCCTGCTGAGAGTCCCACCAACACTGCAAGCTGTCGACTGCCCTCAAAGCAAAAGCCATTCAGTGTTTGCCAGATCTAGTGATTTTGAACCTTTTTTTGAATGTGGGCTCATTTTGAACTGTATGTTGTACTGTTGTATATACTGTATGCAATACTGGGTTAGTGTCAAAGAAACCTGTAGGAATTCAAACACTGTTAAACAACATCTTTCATTGAAAGTGGTAGCACACAATAATATCAGTGGTGTATACTGTTCATGAGGGGGGGGGATATGAAGCAGACGTTTGCAGTAAAATGAACATCTAATTAGGAGAAACAAGAAAGGCATAAAAAGCAGCAGGGGATCAGTACACTGCCCTAAGTAATATATGGTTGAGGGAAATTCTAAATTGTGTGAGGTTCTCATTTTCTACTTAAGGAATTCCTGTAGTAAACAGTCTGATTTTGGCTGGAGGCTTGGCTGGTTTAGCACAACCCATGAGTATTTATTTAGTCTTGATCCCCGAATATCAGCACCTAGAGACAAAACAAAGGTGCTTTGTTAATGTTATGTCTGCTATTGTTGTTGCTGTTCTGTGTTGTTGCGGTTGTTGTCCACTGTAGTCTTATTCTTAAAGGGAGAATCTTCAGCAGATCCAAGTAAGGAATCAGGCAATTACCTCTGACTGACGTTGAAGGTTAGACAAAATTCTACACGCATCATGAAAATGTTGTGGGTCTTTTGTGTTCCAGACCAAAACTATGCGCTAAAGGAGCCAGCGCATCTCCCTCCAGCAACCCTGAGGTAAAACAACCAAACAACTCTCTGATCTAAAAAAAAAACACACAGACCTTCCTTCTCAGGTTAGATTAGACTCGGATCATGTTGCCTTACCTTCATATCCTCTCTACTCCTCTCTAACAGCTATATGCCTCATAATATTCTTCTTTGAGTTTCTGTATGACACGCATTCACAATGCTGAACTTCACTGACCTTCATCATTATTGGAATGAATTAGGCCACATATTCAGTGCATGCTTGCATTTGTGCTTGACTTAACATGGTTAACATTCTGTGTGATTCTTCAATGAATTGATAAAGACTGCTTGTATGTGTGTTCCGTTTGCTCAAGTGAATTGTGGCATGCTTTTCACAGAAGTTTCTCTGTAATTTATTCAAACTTTTATTTGTGTTCTTCAGAAAGGCCTCAGTGTTCTCAAGTGGTTTATTATGGGCTGCATTTTGCATTTCTCCAGTAATGCCATGAATTCTCAATGAGCCTGAGGTCAGATGTTTGATTGGGTGACTTAAGGACATGAACTCTTTTACATGACTGAGCCATTCTTTGGCTCAGAACTTTGAAACAGTCTACCACAACAGCGAGTTCAGAACTCGATTAGCACACTGATGTAGATTGACTTGAACTTTTGGTGACTTTGCTGAGTCCTGATTCATTGTGGTGGATGCATGCAATCGACTCATTCCTGGCGTCTGTCAACCAGTCTCTCTACCATAAGTTGCTGCACTATAAACAATAAATAAACACACAATAAACAAATAAATAAAAACAACAAGGGGCTCCTTGAAGAAATATGGAGTAGTTAATGAATTGCCGTATTGCCTCATATCATGTTCCAAAAAGAGTTTACCTCGGCTACATGGTGTCGTGCTCTCTCAAAAAGAGAACGGATGGTTAGGAATGTGGTGCCATACTTTGTTGTAAGTTGTCATTGATGGTTTGGTGCCGTGCTGTTTATGTGTCCTGTGGTATGATGTCTGGCCCTCTGACTGTGCTGGTGCAGGTGCCACAGCTTGTGCAGAACCCTGGGGTGGATGTCAGTGAGCTCCAGCTGGTGCCTCCCAATGACCTTGGACAAGAGGTTGTGCCCAAGAATGGCAACAACAACCGCTCACACAGCCTGAGCCTGCCAAACACAGGTAGTACTGCGTCCCTCTGTTTTCTCCATCTCTGTCTCCCTCGCTCTCAGTTTGCTATCTCTCTGGTGCCTTTTGTAATTGAGGGGTCCCTTTTGGGGTCTTTGGACTGAGTCCAGCTACGCTGACCATGACCTCAACTGTCCCGGAATTGAACTTATACATCCAGTTTAATTGGTCGGGAACAGAATCTACTTGTTTTCACGAATGAGAAGAGGAGGATCCCACCGAAATGGCCAGCATCTACCACCCAATATAGAACATGTCATCGTCATTTATTTTGTAAAGTGTCTTTTATCATATAAAACATGCAGTTGAATTTGTGACATAGTATGCAGTGCAGGTTATTTCCCTATTTCCCTTCTGCAGAAGCGGTGTCTGTGGATTTTAAATCATTTGGGTACCTTGAACATTCTGTTGTCTTACTTACTGTGACTGGTGGAGCCTCTGTGTGCAATACTGGGGAGAATTAAAGGTCGTTTCCCAGGAAAAGACTCTTTTACATAGTTTTGTGTTGTTTGGCACAAAGCACCGCAAGGATTTAATTATACATAAACATCCATTTTAAAACTGTTTATTTTATGTTGTTTGTGTTCTCTGCCTGTTTGTTTGTCCAGGGTTGTCATTCACCGCTGGCGGTGAGGTTTCCACCAATCCTGAGCTGGACATCTCCTCTGGTGGGCTCACAGAGCTTGAGCTGGGCACAGATGAGGTGTTTGTGATCTCCTCCGGACCCATTCCAAGCAGATTGCCATTCTGTCTCCACACGGTGAGTAGCAAAGCTGGGGGGGTTTCTGTGCGTTTGGGAAGCTGGCTGTATCCTTTGCCAAACGCTCAAGGGGAGGATGGCAATGGCGTTGCCTTTGATGCCATTTAAAGCGGACCTCCCATACGATAAACCGTGTTCCCTTCTCCCCTGGTGGAGCGAATGTTAGGTTAGGCTGCCCCGGTGTTTTTTTGCATGTGAACCACTTGTGCTGCTTTGCAACAAAAGCTGGCATGAAGGATCTCTGGCAGCACTTACGGAGTTGGCGTGCTCTCCAGCAGCCCAGGCTAATGAATGTATTATCTGTGCAGCCAATTTCCCAGGTCTAATGCTCTGTGTGTGGCTCTCTTTCTCTCTCTCTTTTTCTCTCTCAATCTCTCTCTCTCTGTATGTCTGTCTGTATGTGTGTGTGTGTGTGTGTCACTTTCTGTTTGTGACTCTCTAAACTTTTACAGCACTTAAAGTATAGTGTTGTATTTGGCTTAAAGTAGAAGTTTGACTACAGGCCTAGAGGGCCTCTTACACCTAGATTGACTTTTAGGTTGTGTGTGTGTGTGTGTGTGTCCGGCCCTCAAACAAGTCAGTATTGTGTTTGGAGCTTTTGTGGTGCATGGAGTACTCCACTTTAAACCCCTGCCTAATTCGTGTCTAGACGTGGAGAGCTGTTAGTGATTCTTTGTGAGGATTACCTTACTCTTTCCGATGATGAACAGCTGACTAATGAACTGGGACGTGTGCCTGATGTGCCTTTCACATCTGATCAGCCACTCTAATCAATGGAGCGGTTCAGCCACTGCCAGTGTTCCTGGGCTTGTTAGAGGGCCGCAGGATGGCTACTATTGTCCCCTTCCGGCATACCCCTCCAACTGTCATCATACCTGCACGCTGCTGGGGATTAGATAGAAAACCATGCCACTGCATGGCAAGCGCAAACAGAAAAATTTAATCTAATTCCTAATTCGTTTAACTCATGCTCTGTTTGGTGTTTTGTTTTGTTCCTCAGTGTTTTTTTTGTTGTTTTTTTGCCACGAATCAAGTGCACGTGTTAAAAAAAAAAAAACACCGGCACTTTAATTCCTAGGATGGGTGTAATTACCTGATAATAATCTAATGACCGACCAATCAGCTCAGTCAACACTGCGTATGCTCTGTGCGTGTAAATACACCGAATTTGTGTACTTCTCGGAAGGTACCTTATGCGGCATAAACAGAGTGTTTGTCTGTCGTGTGTAAATTTAAATGTATGACTGAGTCTAGTGTGTAATTCAGACTGGCAGCTTATTAAGCCACTTTGTGGAGTGACTGCATTAGAGTGCTAATCGGAGCTGTTCTCTTATAATCCATAAAAATTCTACAAAATAATCTGTTTGGGAACATTCATTACTCACTGCGAGGTTCACTCACCTCAAACTGTTGTAGGAAATGTGTCGAATGTTGTATTGTTGTGACCAAGCTGCTACTACGCTATTTTAAATTTGACTGTGACAGATTTAAACACCTGCCCTATATGCTAATTTAAGAAAAGAAAATAATTGGTGCCTAATGTTTGGATACATTCCTACCAAAACCCTGTGTACAAGCCTGACTGACTCCATACATTCTGTACGAAATGAATCAGATGATAATGAATAAGAAAAAGGTATAATGTTGAATAATATAAAATAAAATAAAATAAAAATATGTCAGCTACACATGGTTGTGTCATCATCTTCAGTAATGAACTCTTCTCGGTTGATTATGTGTTAAACCATGGGAATGATACATATATTACCGTGCAGAAAGTTTCTGAAGTTGCTGAAAATGTTAAGCGTACTTTCAGATCCTAAAATCCTGTGTACATGACAACATCGTGCTAGTGCCCACCCACATTCGTACCTTAGAATGTATGATGTGATATGTAGGTTGATATTATGACGAAGGAGGTCTTTCCATTGGCTTAGACAGACTTTCCAGATTAGTTATTTATGGTGACAAGACAGGGCACTTTGCCATACTGATGAAGAATATGACTTCTGGGACATGCCTTTCAACATGCTGCATATCTACCTTATATGAAATCCTGCACGAAAATCCTACAGTTCAAAAGAGTCCATGAGGGTGTCGGAGGCTTCCAGTGCCGTGTAGAAACTGTGATAGAGAAAGGTGGAAGGAACCATTTACATGTCTGTTAAGTCAAGTTTCTTCGATGTGTGTTTTGTATTGGTGTTTATGTGATTACCTTTATGAAAATGCAGTATGCACAACCTGCAGTTCCTCACCATGTAAATTAGGAGATATAGTGTATGTCTACAGTGCATTTCTCTCAATATCAGAACCGCTTTTTTTGTGGTGGCACCTTTGGGTATCTTATGGTTGTCATGACATGGAAAATGTACTCTTTTGTTCCACTACAGCGGGATAGGTTCCTGCGACACAGCGATACTGGTCCATCCCATGTAAGTGACTGGCCATCTCAAGAGCCCTCTGCCCTACCTACAGCTACCCCTGCAGGAACTACGGGGTCTTTCAGCAGTGCTCGGCCGCGAGCCTGGAGCGTCCGCACCTTCCAGGACTTTCTGCCTCCTCTGCCACAGCTGCATAAGAAGTGGTGCAGCTGGAACTCCACCAGCCCCTTCACCAAGCTGGTTGACAGTGTGAGTAACAGAGAAAAGCTATCATGTATTATATTATATTTATGGGATGTACACGACGGCCAAAAACATGGGGACCACCTGCCTACTATAGTGTCGGTCTGCCATGTGCCGTCCCGTAAGTTCCAACATGGAGCCACCACAGATCTGACTTGTTGTTCCACAATCCTGAGATACTCGATTAGAGATCTGGAGAATTTGGAGGTCAACACCTTGAAATCGGCATTATGTTTCTTGAACTATTCTCAGGAAGTATGTGTCAACTAGTATGCACTTGCATGCCTGGTCCCAGGGGTTTCCCAGCAGAACTTTGCCCAGAGTATGACACTCCCTCCTTTGGCTTGTTTTCTTCACTCAGAGCATTCTGGTGCCAGCTCAATGGCACACACATACCCAGCTGTCCACATGATTTAAAAGGAAATGTGACTCATGGACAGAGTTACCTTCTTCCATTGCTCTAAGGTCCAGTTCCTGTACTTGTGTGCCCATTGCAACACTTGCACTTGCAAGTGCTTGTGTGCAGCTAAACAGCCACCTATGCGGCAGCTATGCAGTTGCAGTGCGTTGCCTGGATTCCTCAGGCCACTGCCAGTAGGTGCTGATCACTACTGACCAGGAGCACCCACAAGCCTTGCTGTTTTGGAGATCCTTTGACCCAATCTTCTGGCCTTAACCATTTTTTTTGTGTCAAAGTTGCTCAAGTCTTTACACCGTCATATTTCTCCTGCATCTAGCAATTCAGCAACAAGATGGTTACCATCTAATATATCCTAGACTATGACAACAAGCCCAAGCTAACCATTATCATTTACCTCATCTGTAAGTGGTCATAATGTTTTGACCTGTCGGTGTACATTCCACACAACCCTTTTGGAAAATTGAAAGTCAGTGGCTTCAACATAGTAATGTACAATAAAATAATAATTTTGACGGTCAATGTTAAAGAATTTTTATGTTCTTCTAAATGAAGACACTAGAAGAATCCTTCGAAGTTCCTCAACGATTCATTAAAACATGGCTAAAAGAGCTATGCCAAGAGTTCAAATATTTCAATTAAAATGAGTTATGTCAGGAATTGAGTTTAAGAACTGTTTTACAATTGATATGTGTTAATACTTAGAATTCTCAATATTTGTACTCTTCAGGCACCCTCCAGCTCGGTAGCAGACTGCCAAACTGACGGCAAGAGGAAGGTCTTCTCTGACCCCCAGCTCGGGAGCAAGACCGACACCAGCCAGTCCGACTCCTCCATGAGTAACGCCTCCTATCCCCTCGCCCAGCCCGCTCAGCGCCAGCGTCGCCTCAACTCCACCAGCAACCTGCGCCGCACCCGCTTTGCCTCCCCCTGCTTCGGCCTCCTCTCTGGGTCGCCGGAGAGCAGCAAGTCGGCCCCTGTGGGCTACCAGGGTGCTGATCCCCATAGCGGAGGCAGTTCCCCGGGGCAACAACAGCAGCTTGGTGAAGCGCTGGCAGGGAATGTCAGAGATTTCGCTGGAGGGGGCGACGATCACATCAACGTGCCGGTATTCGCCATATCAGAGGAGGAGGACCGGCAGCCACTGGTGCTGGCCGAGCACCTCAGCCAGTCCTCCGTCATGCACAACGGACTGTGCCAGGGCAAAAGGCTCACAGACGGGGGCGCAGTCAACGGATCCGTCCTGTCCCGCGGCAAGTCTGAGTGGAGGCCGTGGGCCAATAACACCACAGGAGAGGCGGGGCTTCTCCTGGCTGACATGCCCACTGGAGTTGCAGATCCAGCGTTGGTGATGTCAAACAGCTTGTCTGGTCAGATACAACTGTCCTCTCTTGGCCAATAAACAAAGCCATGCAGTATGATGGGCCAAGGACATGACCAATCAAAGCACTGTTTGGAGTCGGAACTGAGAAATGACTCGACTCCTAAGTTGAACCAGCCATGTTGAGCTGGTACTACACTGGCAAGGGCAAACCGGCCAAACAGCCTTTGAAAATAAATTCCTGCAGTTAAACGTGCCGTGAATCTATCTGATTCTTCTTGACAAAGAGTGAGGAAAGAACTTTTTTTCTATATATGTGTGTAATCATTTTTGTTACTCTTTACCATCCATTTACCTACCATTATATCTGCACAAGATCTGGTCAATATATTATCAGACTGAATGAAGCATAACTGCAAAATCACAGCTGAACTACCTAATGTCATGTATCTGATCTGTCTCCACTTAACAAGTAGCCTAATCCATTTCAGTCTCTGCTTTTATGTTGCTTATAAATGAAAATAACATCGTATATGTAAATACAGTAGTTAGAGGTAAAGGTATTACATTTTACCATCCACTAGTGCTATGAATTAATACTTACTGAAACAATAGATTGTATGTTTCTTTTCTATATCAAAGTGATATTCCAAATACCTGCACTTTTTTTTCTACACAACCTTGTCCTTAATCCTTCAGTACTATGTAGAGGACCAATTAGTGTGGATCGAGCAGCAAGCCGCTTGGCAGGCCCTCTCTGTGATTCACTTAGTTATTCATTGGTCCAACATGCTTCTGCACACTGCGTTATATAACGTGTATGGCCCTGTTCCTACTTGTGCGTCATATCAGCACACCTTCAGTGGGACCGCGGCCAATGCTGCTACTGCTGTTGCTGCTACGCGTGCTCACGCATAACCTCCGCTCGGCAAGACCTCCGGTACTTTCCTCTGCCCTGCTGGATCGCGACCGGCAGACGCGGAGTCACCCAAAATGCCGTTTCATTTACACGCGTGTGGCCTGCGGAAAAGGCTGCTGTTGTTCCAAGCTTTAAAAAGGGAACTTATAACTGTGTAAACATGAAGGAGAAAAAAAATGCAACTAACCTTATGTGTAAAGTACACGCTACTGTATAGAGGATATTATAGTGAGTGTAACAAGAAACGAGGAGTTGAAAGGGGAGTGTGTGAACGAGCTTCACTTCTAATAAAACCTATGTGCCATCTCTGTGTAGTTCTTTGCTTTCTTCAAAACAACACTGCAGGTGCATCATGGAAGCATGGTTGAAATGCAGACACACACAGGTTATTTAAATCAATGCAAAGGTTTATTAGTGCAGCAAACAGAGAAGAACTTTCTTGTTAGAGTGATTCTACCTGACATAACATATTTATTTTTTCTTTTTTTTTACTGCTAATACACAGGAGGCACTGAAAGCTGTCAAAGGCATTCAACTTTAACAGTGCTACTCTAAATGCCCCCTATGGTCCTTGGCTACTCAAAAACAGAAAGAAAGAAGCCTACTGAACACAATGTACAGACGGGATTGTTCTCCTTTTAAGTAAGCCTTGATGAGGTAGAATTCAACTACCCCCCTCTTATGTGCTCCGAACTGTACGGCGCTTTCCAGACCTTCTCACAAAAGTGAGTAAATATTTGCCCTGGAGTACAACGGTTTCCTTTGAGAAAAAAAAAAGGGAAAGCAGCCTTATGCCCACTCCTGATCAGCGGCTTGCACTATTGTTGGCTTTAGGGTGCAGAGGTCCTCTGCTTGGATACAATTAAAACGCAGTGGCTCTGGCCGGGGGATTGGCCCGGGGCTCATTTCAGGGCCCTGAGCTGCTGAGGAATGCCAGTGTGAGCCTACAAACCTGGAAACCCACAACTGCACTCGCCCCCCCCTCAGGATGTGGGCAGGCAGGTTCTGGGCCAAGGGCCCTGCACACCCACACCTTCTGCATCCACCGCACACCCCCACACACATATACACCCACACACACATTCATTCATACATACACCTGATAGCTGTGCAGTGATTGGCAAGTCTGGAAGATGCACATTACTGTACGTATTGCACTCGAGGGGGTGTCCCTGGGTCAAAATAAGCCGTTGTGCAATACTGATTGAGTGGGGGGGGGGAGTGGGAGGTCAAAACTAGTTCCAAACTCAGTTGTTGCCAAACTACTAAACAACAAACATTCACCCTTTCAAAACCTTTGAGAAGAGTGACTACCCCACAACTGATCAAATGTAATATGTAAACACTAGTATTTAGTGGGGGTGGGGTGGGGGAGGGGATACTACCTACATTCCCAATTGGGAAATAATACTACAATAACTTTATATCTACAAAATCAAAAGTCATTACAACAATATCTGGAAGAAATGTATATAGAAGTAACACGACAGTGTAATAAATTGCATACTGAACCACCTAGTCCAATATCTAAAAATAAAACTAAAAAAACAACAACAACACTAAGGCTCATGCCGTTCTACTGGAGTACCAGGGGCATTCTGGCTAGGCCACCACTGATTTGTTAATGATTAAAAAGGGAAGAATATGTACTCCAGAGTTATAAAAAGGTCACTCCTCTATTCCCTCAATCCCACTCAAGAGCACCGACAAACGTGTCTTAACTTCGGAGATCGGCACACGAACGCCGGACCCTCCACGGCCACGAGAAAAACCTGTGTGGCGTAATAGCGGTCATACGCACTGGCACATTGGAGATTTGAATTTGGCAGAATTGTCTCGAGTGGAGTTTCCCCACAGCACGTTTGACCGCAGTCACGCCTATTCGCTCCATTAGGCGCCTAATTAGGTAGCCCTCCGTGTCGGAGTGGGGTTGACTTATGTGTGTGGGCTTAAACAACGCTATGAGCCTAATACAAAAAAAAGAAAAAAGAGAGGAATCCTTCCCCTTTCCTGTGGAAGACCATTTTGCCTTTTTCCACCACCTAGAGCCAGCGCTGGCCATTACCATCAGGTCAGAGTAAGCGTCTGTAATGCACTGCATTAATCAGCTTAGAGTTGATTATCCCGAGCAAAGCATACAACTGAGCCCCACAGCCTTCGATAAAACTACACAGTTTCAACACATTACTCTTATCCCCTCACAGAGTAGGAGGTGTAATCCTATACAACCATCACATGGATTCCCACTAAGCCCTGCGCTGTACAGCTTTCACATGGCTTTTCACCTCTATATGTTCCACGAAAAACAAAAACAAAAATTAAAAAGTAGCATTTTCTACAAAAAGATTTTTTTTTGTACTCATTTTTTGTTTGTTTGTCTAAACTATCCTACACCAAAATAAATACAGAATTGCATTGTCCTCCCAAAGTAAGCAGATTAAATGGAAGCAGCAACGGTGTTGACTTGGTGCAATACGAGTGCGTTTCTTTTTTTCGGTGTGTGTGGCCCACCTTGACCGCAAATAACTTTAGATTTCTTCAAAAGATGCATGAGAGACTGTTGGCAATACACCTGTGTAGTTGGCCGTTAGTCTTCCAAGTGACTAGAATCACTCATAACAGACAGTCACCAGCAGGTGGCTTTTTCCAGAAATATTACATGCACTACAGCAAAGACAAAAAAAAAAAAATTGACAAAGAATATCTAAAAGCTAACAAAAGTATCGAAGCACTTTCCAAAAAATATAATAAAAATAATAATAATAATGATAATAATAACAATAATATTATAATAAAAATAATTTCAGCTAGCTTCTGATTTCTGGCATGGCTCTGCCCCTGATCTGGTGAATCCACGCTTGGAGCTGTTCCAGCGCCGATCACTATCTGGCATCACTACAGCCGGCCACTAGGCACATGCAGCCTACCGTCTTTTCTTTTTACATTTCTGTAACTGTGTAGGGTTAGGCACACTGGCTAAGAGACTTTACACTGCCTTGATCTAGTTCAACGAAGCTCCTTCGGTGCTGATGATCTAATGGCATAGTTGTCTAAAGAAGCAGGGCGGACCCTGATCATTCTCAACAAAGTCCCTTCAACTAACAGACCACACATTCACACGCAACGATTGGTTTGATTGCTATCTCCGCTAATGTAAGATATAGTCCCTTAAAATGTGAGTCACATACAGAAAAACTAAGCATTGCAACGAGTACGGAATGAAATTAGTGGCTGGCCTATTTTCACAGGCTCTCTGATTGCTCTCCTTCCAAAGTGCTTCTTCTGGTCTGATTGCTGCTTCCCCAAAGTACACATGACCAAAAGATATACTTACAACAAGACAAAAACTAAAAAAAAGTACAGTGATTCACAAGCAAGCAATGCGGTAAAGTACTGTGGAGTACATGAGTAAATCCATAAAACATATCTTCTCGGGGAACAAGTCCACCATCTGTAGTTTGCGGGTTTGGTGACATGAGGTCCACAGGATCGTGTTCATTTTCATACAGTCTATGGGGCTGCTTGGCAGCGAGGGCATTTTTCTCTTTCTTCAGTGGAATGGACACCATCACAGGCAGCAAGTCAGTTCTTAAAACGTGTCTGTTCACATATGTGATTGAATTTCCTAGAGAGAGAGAGAGAGAGGAGCACACACACACACACACACACACACACACACACACACACACACACACACACACACACACACACAGGAAATATTACATTTATACAGAATTAAATAGAAACTGTTCATTCAGAGCTGGCTACAGCTGGTTTCAGTTACAAAATTAATTCTCAGCAGACTCTTAAAACTGCCAAGGCAATATGGGAACACCCTCTGCTGGTGAAATACACACATGGCAGGCAGAACCACTATGGAATATTATGAGCTAGTGCTTGCCAAACTGCATTTTCTTCACTTATATTACTGAAATGTACCACAGACATTAGCACAAGCAACATGGAACATTTTCAAAAACTGGAAGAATTTGCAGACAAAATCTCTTCTGCTTCTTCCAAAGCATGATGCCAAACTAATGTCTAAGCGGGTCATCATCTACTACTTTGACTGCCAATCTGAGCCAGTAAGCTGCGTGGTCTGAGACAAAAGCAAACAGCCAGAAATCAGCTACAGAACCTAACGCTGGTGGCATCCAAAACGAGTAACCAGCCTAAAACAAACACATGGTGATGACCTTCCTGCCTTAAAGAAACTATTGTGAAATGCACATTTTGAAATTACTCTCTCAATTAAAAGAACGGCAGTCTGCTAGAAGGGTGTTGTAGGGCGGCTGTAAGGTCAGAGGAAGCTTACGTGGCGTGGTGTGCTTTGACTTGTGTGCGGCAGTTACGTCCCCAGTAGCAGTCTGGCCGGGACGTCACCGTAGCTGTGAAAGCAGGAAAGGTGAGTGTTTTGTGTTCTTTATGCAGTCCAGTGTCATCCTCATAAACTGGACATCAATACTTGCACCAACATATCAATACATCTTTGAAATACAAATGATAACAGAAATACTACCATACAAGGTTAAAATTAAGTTATTCTCAAATGGAAAGAAAAATTAAATACATTTTTTTTTTTTTTAAATCACTCAACAGAATATAGGAAGTAAAACTGAGGCAAATAAATATCATGTATAACACTCTACAACAGCACTCTATATTTAAATCATGTAGTGTTCTTGTGATAGCTGAAACCCTTCCCTTGTGTTATTTAATGGCTTCCTCCCCTCGGGCATGTACTTAGCACCAACAACAGCGCGCGGTGACACCATCCCCACCCAGCGCGCGGCTGCAGCAGCAGCAGCAGACGGAGCCATGAGCCAGAATAAACCACCATTATTTACCTAGTCACTTTATACAACTGGGATTCCGGGGGGAGGAAGTGGGGAGGAGAAAGGAGGTCATCTGCTGCGTTGGGCATACGGGCAGACTCCTTGGCAGGAGATTTTTTGTATCACTTGCTAACCCCTAGCTTAAGGGGAGTGTGGGGGGGGGGGGGGGGGGGGGGGGCGACGGGACACACACACACACACACACTCACCTGGAAGCTCAGAGGAAGGGATGCTCTCCCTGAATTTGTAGGCCAGCTCCTTGAAGGCTCGCAGACCACAGCAGTAGCACACAACAGAACTGGTGTTGATGCGGAAATCTGCAGCCACAGCCACACACACACACACACAAAATATGTATTCATTATGTATTTACATGTTGTGGTATATGAATGACAGTGTGTTGCATGCTCTATGTCTGTGTGTGTACGCTGGGGTGGTATATGAAAGAGTGTGTTGTATGTCGTTGTGTGAGTGCGTGTGTGTGTGTATATGTGTGGTGGCAGGAAGAGCAGACTTCCTACCAGACAGATGGAAGACCCCCCGCTGTGCTGCCTGCAGCCCCTCCTGCAGCATCTCCTTCCACGACATACCTCTTGAGGACAGATAATTCTGCCAACAGAAACATGGCAATTAAGACGTGTGTGTGTGTGAGTGTGTGTGTGTGTATGTGAGAGAAAGTGTGATGAGGGGGGGGGGGGGGGCTGTATCCAGTTGGGTGAACATGATTAAATTATGGATTTACAAACAGCCGTTCTCAAACACAGCCGTGAAAAATGCTGTTGGTACCTGCAAGATTTCAGACTCGTAATTGTTGCTGTTCAGCACCCCATCGAGGCATTTGTCTGTGAGGTTGAGCTCTGCAGAGAGATGTGATTATTCACACACACACAATGGTGATCCATTACTGGAATACAATATTCAAGGGTCAACAGTCATGGGAATTATATGAAGATAAAGAGACAGTGAGCGAGAGAGAGAGAGAGAGAGAGAGAGAGAGAGGAAAAGAGCAAGAGAGAAGAGGAGGGGACAAAAAGGCTGACAGGTCCACTGCCCTGGACAGAGATAATTGGACGACTTGTGTGTGTGTGTGTGTGTGTGTGTGTGTACAGTTCTATCCGTGATGCTTACCACTGAAGCGCGCCAAGCAGCCGTGACAGCCGATGCGCTGGCAGCCCCAGTACATGTGGCAGAAGGGACGCTGACACACCATACCTGCGGAGCAAGACAATGGAATAAATAAAATAAATCACATAAAATGCCAAACAAGACTGCATTCGCTGACTGGCTGGTTGTCTTTGACTGACAGGTGAGGTGATCACTCACACTGCTGGGAGGAGACCTGTTGGCCGGAGAGCTCGCCACGGCGGTCCGGCATTGGCTGAAGGCAGCATGTGCAGATGACGTGGCTGCCTTGGGGAGGACACTTGAACTCTTGGAGTGCGGTGGCTACAGAGAGAGACAAGCACAGCCACAGCGTTAGTTGCTACAGATATGGAGGAGAAAACACAGCATGGTCACCCCCTACACCATACAAAACCAATGATATACAGTATTACACAAAGTTAGGTTTACAAAATGAACTAAAATACCCACAAGGACCCAGGTTCGAATCCGGCCTTCTCACGCCCCCTCCCCATCACTCTCCCCCAATCATGTATTGTCTACTATTCACTGCCCTGTCAATAAAGGCTAGAAAACCCCCAAAATAAATCTAAAAAAAAAAATAAAAAATCAATACTAAAAACCTGAATAAAATACATAAACACATTTCAGTGGTTTTGAGGACAAAATGAAAAGACTAGTTCTGTGATGTTAGTGATGTGGAACTGGTACAGACGTTCTTAAGCAAGGAAACAGAATCGTTTTCAGACCACAAACTGGCGACAGTATGAGCTCCCCGTATGAAGAAATGTAGCACTACAGACAGGCTCCAGAGAGAGGGAGGAAGAGAAAAAAAAGAGAGAGAGAGAGAAAGAAAGAAAGAGAGGGACAGAGAGAGCAGCACCTGGGGAGGCCTCTGCAGATGTAGAGGGCCCCTCTCCTGGGGGCTTCCCTGGCCCTTCATCTGGAGGCGGGCCGGCGATCCACGAGGCCTGGCTCATGTCCTTCCTGTAGCCGGGACACTGCCGACACGTCAGGAACGGTTGACTGTGGACACAGAACACAAAGGGACGTTGGTCTACCAGCGCCAGACTCTCTCATCAATCAGAACCAAGACCGACTGGAAAGCTGTGTAATGGTTTACCCCCATGTTATAACCCTAAAATGACACAATGAAGAAGTGAACACACAGTTCAAGATCAAAGACAGTTTATAAAGAACTGTAAATACTAAAGGGAAGACGTGAAAATTGAAATTGAAAACTGAAATATTTCAGCAAAATGACCAAGCATATTACCTGGGTTAACTGTAATTATCAGTGGGCTGGTGTTAGGTGTTAATTTGATGCTTTTTGAAGATTGTAGCTTTGCAGATGGCTATATGACGTAAATGGTGGTTACTATAATTATACAAACAGTTCCACATTGAACAGACTGAATTAACTCTTCAAAGATCACAGGGCATGAGGTTTTGATGTGTAAATCTGTTGACGTGTCTATTCTTTGTATGCGTGATCGGTTGTTCAGATATGACCGATACATGCAGGTAGGTTTTATGGTGTGTTGATGTGGTGGAATGTTGTAGGGTGGCTTGCCTCATGTCAGAGGTGTCGCTGTCGTTGTCGGAGAGCTCAAACAGGTAGTCGGAGCTGCCTTCCTCGTCTGAGAAGGAGCGCTCGATCTTTGGCTGCAGCATGTCCTGAGTGATCTTATTGCGCATGTCCATGCTCTGCAGGTCCTCCTCACTGCGACACTTCTCTGTGGTAGAGTAGCGTCACACACACACACACACACACACACACACACACACACACACACACACACACACACACACACACACACACACACACACACACACACACACACACACACACACACACACACACACACACACACACACACACAGAGAGAGAGAGAGAGTGAGAGAGAGAGAGAGAGAGAAAGCGAGAGAAAATATGTGTGGAGGTATGACTTCACTGACCTCATGATTGGATTATGATTCAAAGGGTAACGATTCAATTATAAAACGACTTTGACGAATCACCATGCATCTTATCCTTCATGGTTTTTTTTAAATTTATAAATACAAGCACTCAGATTTGAACAGTTTTTCCCTTTCCACTTTTTATTAAACAGCTGTTTTGAACTATTCGAATGAGTCCCATTACATAAAAAGCTGTAAGAGACTACCCAGCAGTAGGCCTATGTCGATATGTGCCCTAATTTCATTGATTCATCGTTGTTGATGATGGCTGGCAACATGAAAAGTAAATTATTTGTTTACATTAACTGTACTTAACCAGCATTACAAGACCGAGGTAATGTGTAATGTTACAGGTAGTATGTACTAGCAGTGTTATCCGTACATTTAACTCTACATTCATCATTATAACTACACGTCGCAGTGAAGTACGTTTTAACAATGCAACGATTATTGTCCCCAGCCCTAATTTGCAGAGATACAAATCCATAAAGGTAATCTGTGGTATGACCTGTATTCACCTGGATGCTGCTGCAGATAAGTCTCTTCCAGCTAACTGAGGGGCCTATGTGTGTGTGTGTGTGTGTGTGTGTGTGTGTGTATCCATCTTTCTCTGTGTGTGAGTGTGTGTATATTACCTGGGTGCTGCTGCAGGTAGGCCTCCACCAGGTTGTTGAGGATGTGGTTCTTGCGGATCCTCTCCACAGGGCAGCGGCAGGTGGGACAGAGGGAGGAGCGCTCCATCCAGCCAGAGTAGCAGGCAGCACAGAACGTGTGCATACAGGGTTGGAGACTGACACACACACACACACAAATTCAATGTAATATATGAATACAATTTCATAAACTATAGACAGCACAAAATATAGGGTTGGCGCCATATTTGGTGGAGACAACAGAGTTGCGTTTGGCGTGCCAGCCGCATGTCTGGCAAAACCATGGCCCGGTTTGACCGATTGTTGGCGCGAGGCATCAGACAGGGTTGAGACGGCACATGCTGCGGAGTGGCTGATCAAAGTGTGACATCTGCTGTGTGAATATCCCAATCTGCCTTCAGAACCAAAATTACAAACTAATTGGGATTCACAATGTTAAATGACCCACATATTGTTGCACTATGGAGATATCCATCCATCCATCCATCCATCCACCCACCCACCCACCCACCCACCCACACGGCAGACTGAAACAAAAGCACGCTAGTTAGAGGGGGAAATATCTCAATGCCGAACACAAGGTTAGAGCTGCACCAAAATGGTGATATGATGTGGCATAGCATGCCAGGTTAGCCACATCACATGCTTTAAATATTGTGTGGTGGGTAGGATTTTTCCAGCCACCTTCCTTTTTTATTCCACATTACTTTTTAGCAATTTTGTTTAGCAGTACACCTAGATCATTAATACTTTCAATATTCGGCTTCTCAGCAACCTGAGAGAGGTCTGGGTCATTTTCAGTCACTGGGAGGGTGTAGCAGCAAAGCCCCACACACAGGCAGCCCAGGAGGATGACAGTCACACCCGTGGACATTACTGTGTCTTACCTCACACAGTCGTGCAGCAGATCCTGGCAGATGATGCACGTGAGCGACTCCTCCATCTTGTCTGTTTTGGCCCCCTCGGCTCGCTCCTTCCCCGCCAGCTCCACCAGAGGCTGTTTCGGCAGGGCCGCCAACTCACTGCAGACCGAGGGCGGCAAAGACGACTCATCACCACCATCTAGATGTCCAAAAAAACAAATAGCGCAAGAGAGGAACAGAGAGTGAGTGAGTGAAACAGAAACTAACAGAATCCATCTTGAAGGAAAGTGAAACATCAAAGGAAAACAACACGATGATTTAAAAGTAAAAAAAAAAAAGTACTATGCGTGTGATATGCGTTTTCGGTGTGCTGGCATCTTCCTCATGGTGAGTCTAACCAAGTACCAGCCTGCTTACCAGTGGCAATTTTCCTCTTCTTTCTCTCCGGCTCGACACTCTCTCCTTCCCTCACAGAGCCTGGGCTGGCTTCATGGGTCCTGAGCATCTCCCTGAGGGTGAGAGGCCTGGCATGGGGGCCTGCGGCGTAGAGCAGCCCTGCAGCGGGGGTCTGTGAGGAGGAGGGGGAGGAGGACTCGGCACCACCAACCTCTAAGTGAGCAGTATCGCCTATACCTAGAGCATTGACGTGACAATACAGTGTGTAGTGTTATTTCACGTATAATGAAGACCTATGCTATTACTTAAGGCAGTGATGTTTAGTAAATGGAATGATTAATCACATGATGAAATCAGAAAAACAAAATGATGGGTTCCCCCCTTCCTATTGTGTTTAAAAGCGGCACAGGTAAGATCATGAAAACTGAATTTGCTTTAAAATGTCCCAACTGTTTGTTTACGCTCCAATTAAAATAAGCCACAACTATAATTTCCTGTTGATTCTCTCCTCTTCCTCACAATGTGCAATACTGAAAAGAAATGGAGATGAGGCTGTAGGAGACACAGAGAGAATGCCAAAAACACAAGGGAGAAACTCTATGGTGGAGGTAGCATCTGTACGGCAGGCCTGTGTGAATTTGGCAGGAAACGGAAAATTGCATTGGGACAACCTGTACGTCATGGCCCCTACCGTGAGGGTTCTGCACTGTGCCTGTTGTACCCTGGGGTCCTGAGGGCACGGAGGGGGAGTGGCAGTACAGGTGGGAGGTGGAGGAGGAGGTGGAGGGCTGGGGCTCCTCCTGGACTGGCTGCTGCGGAGCAGGAGACAGAGGAGTCACTGCTACTGTTGGGGGCTCTGGTGTGCTCTCTGCGCTCTTCTCCTGTCTGGGCTCTGCTGACCTTCCACTGTCTGTGAGAACACAACAACACAACAAATCAACAAACGTTAAAGACAATTTCACACTAGACATCATAAAATGATCTTGTAACTTTGAAATGGCCGTTGTTGAATACAGCGAACGACAGATAAAAAACAAAAACAAACCAATTGGGGATGTTTCCATTCACAACACCTCATGGCTTGAATTAAATCAAATTCAATATGACAGGAACATAAGTTTAAGTGAAAATTCCATACGGCCCAAACTAAATGAAAATGACTGAAAATCACACTTGCCATTTTGTGAAGGGGCTTGGTGGGGTGGTCTCATGGACTGAAAAATATATGCAATATCTGCAGGAGAAAAAAAAACAATCTGTAGTTACACGCTGGGAAGGCCACTGCATCATCACGATAAATAGCACAGAGCTCAACAGCAGTTGCTATAAAAATCTAGAATTAATTTTCTTTCATGTCACAGTTTCAAGAGGCAATTAAATAGAGTCACTGAATAGCTTAGTCATGTTTTAATGTTTTAAATGCATTAAATGATATACTTGTTAATAGCACCAACTCATTGCCAGGTGCTATTCACTCCATAGAAACTGATAACAAAACCAATTTAATTACACATTAGCTCAACAAGGAACTGGCGTTATGACTGTTTGAGTTGAGTGTTTTTTTTCCAATGTCTAGGAAAATTGCTATTTGTAAAGCATGCAAAAGCCACAATAAGCAAAGAACAACTCTGAATGCCCCTTGACAAGGACCAGATTTCTGGTTTAACAATACCACGAATAACAATAGTCACAGAAGACTAATTTCCTATTTAGTTGACTTCACATTTTGAGTAAATGTCAGGGCTGTTAGATGTCTTTCATTCGCAGAGCTGTATAATATGGGTCAATAAAATGTAGGACCCAAATAAACAAACAAAACAAAACAAAGGGCCCACGCTGAGGCCTGTCATACTCACTTTGCTCTGGTTCATTTTTCCGGTACACAAAGTAGATAACATCACCATTCTGTAGGTGGTGCATTTGTTTCTTCACCAACTTGGACATGTTGATCACTGTACCGTTTGTACTGTGGGGCAGGAAAATACTTCATTCATATCAACTTTACCCTGACGTTACAGCATCTCAGCAATGTATACAGGACTGTGTGGTACTGTTCAGGCTAAGCCTTATTTTAAAAGACAGGCAGATTGCAGAATTCTAGAAATTGACTAAGCCAATATGAATTCATGCATCAGTTAATAGTTCACAACCATAGTTTGGGATGGTGTTGATAAAGATATATATGGTTACTGAAACGTTTGCTAAAACATGAGCTCACCTCATATCCTCAAGCCAAACCTTCCCTGACCGCTCATCCTGCACAATTTTACAGTGATCCCCGGAGACCAGTTTGTTCGCAGGAAAGGACAGATCACAGCCTAAACAAACATGGATTAGTCTAGGTTCTGGCCAACAGGTGAAAGAAACCATATAACACAGACATAACACATTTATGTTGTGGTATGCCTAGCTGCATGGAGATAACAAACTAATAAAGAGATTCAAACAACACACACATAAATGTGAATACATTTTAACATATCCCCAAATATCCCAGCACAACAACTAGGGTTAGACATTGCTAAGTTTGACTTTTTTCCTGAGATAATGTGACTGTTTTTATTAGCATTAAGCGTGTGAAAGCAGTTGTAGTCTCAAGTGCTCCTGGTTTTTACATTAATTATTTAAGACGGAATGGGTCTGAAGGGGCACTAACTCATTCAACATGCCGTGCAGACAAATAAATTAAAGACCACTGGTTGGGAAGCAGACACAGATCTCGACATAAAGGGCCAGACTCAGACAGAGCCGGGGACATCTAACCTTTCCCTGGGCCAAACCCATACAAAAAAAACTGATTAATATTCTGCAAGCACGTTCTCAATAGACGCCTTTGTCATTACTGGGGGTGACGGTGGTGTGTGTGTGTTTGGGGGGGGGGGTCTAAGTTTACAGAACTAAAGAAGATATTGTGCATGAGATGAAATGATTATACAGGGCTCAAACAGACTCTCGCAGCCCATGTCTGCAGCGTCTTTTGTCATGTCAAAAGTAGATTACTGCTGCAAAGGAATGGCGAAGTTTGGATAGCAAATTACAATAGCATTCACCAGTATTTCAACAAACACAATTAATCGAACGGTAAACATTCCTCTTCTGCTCCTCGTTTAAACACCGTTGAGCTCCTGATGTGTTGTAATGATAGAAACACCAGAAGAAAGTAAAAGCGAATGCAAAGCCATAGGCAATCAAGATGGAGAAATGTAACTCACCCTTTCTTCGCCCGATGGTGCATTCTCGGTTGACAAGTAACACTTCAGACTCGCAACTTCGGTCTAAATTGATCAGCTTCCCCCAAGGTTGACTTCTAGACTGGGTTTCCATGTTTTTATGCTTTTGATAGCAATACACAAGCCTGTGATTAAAAGACCAGTGGTGTTACGGTTAGAGTCGTTCGAATGTTTCAGAAATACAGCTTTCGTTTCGCATTACAAGGGTGTAGCTTGCTAGTTGGCAAAAGAACGACAATAACAGCAAGTCCTGCCGAACCTCAGCTAGCCATCCTTAGCTCGCTAGTAAGCTCACTATGTTGACTGCTTTTATGATTCCTAAACCATGTTGAAGCCCAATTTGACTAATATCAAAAAACAAACAGTTTACGTACATATGCATCAGTTATGTCGAAAAAAAGCGACAGAGCCCAAAGTAAACTAACAAGCTATATGGCCACCAACATGCTAGCCAGGAAGTGCTTTGCTAGCTTGTAATTATCGCCACCAACAGTTATCTAACTCGCGTCGATGGATACCCGACATAAATGATCAAGCATGCATGAACATAACACAGTTTTTTTTAGGAAAACAAGTCTGTCTTGTCTCCTTTTATGTCGACGATTTCTCTTACCAGATACTATTCGGTCCTTCTGGTGGTGACAAAGTGGCTATGCTAGCTGGCTAATGTTAGTTGCCTTAAAAGCTAAACGTGGCTCCAGTGTTTCTGTGCTCTTTGCTAGGTCCACATCCACTGCAACACAAAATTAGTTAAATAGTTTGCAACATATGGATCGCAAAGTTATTTTTAAGTGAACGAAGGGAATTCGTTTGAAATAAAGGATCAAATCCGTTCTTCATTGCTGGCAAATATATCTGGTCAGCTATCTAGGTTAACCTAGGTTATTTTGTTTGGCGATGTTCTGCACCCTCAAGTCAGTGCTTGGCCCGAAGTCGAACACTTCCTGGCAACCAGAGGTATTTACAGACATCAGCTGATTGTGGAGGGGCGGAGGATGTGGACTGTGGGAACTGGAGGAAGGGGGCATGCTTGTCAATCGTCTGTGTGGGGTCATATTGATTTATTTTACATTTAGTAATAATAATGCAGTTTCATTGAATATAAATGCATTCATATTTCCTTGACTGTAGAACACCCCCCCCCCCCAGCAAACTAAAATTTAACACCAAAAAATACAAGCACTGGTTTCTGTTTGTAGTGCAGATTCTGACTGATAACCAAATCCTGTGTTTTTTTTTTGTTTTGCTTTAAAAGGATTTGGGGAGGTAACAATAACCTGAATGATGGACTGATGCTGTATCTCAGGTTAGCCAAGCCCTGAGCACAATCTTAAACGATCAGTCAGAAATTAATGTTGAGCTCTCATGGCGTATGCCACTTCGCCTCACCTTCCCTTACACCTACCTGTCAGCGCGAGATCAGAGGACACAAAGGCTTCCCGGGTCAAGTGTCACCACGAGACCCTGTCACACCACAGACGGCACTGATTTGCCATGGCAGTCCAGGAGTCATCTCCTCCCTACTTGTCTTACAGACTCAATGCAGCCCCCCCACCCTGAGGGGCCTGGACGTTTCTGCTCTGTCTGGCTCAGATAAGAGAGTGACAGGCTGTTTAATCTCATTGCCTGTCCGTTTGTGTGCGTTCCAAAATCTGCTGCAAGCACTGGATGTCATCACCATGAATGGAGTTGAATGACATACAGCAGGTGGAAGAGATGAGTCTCCACAACATGGGGGCCAGCTCAATCAGCTACATCAGTCTCTTTCGTGAAGAGCGGTTTCCGTGATGAATTTCATGTAGAGTAACATACATTTCTAACACTCTACTAAATATCAGTTGTGGCAGAGATAAAAAAAAAAATGTAATGGTATGTATGATATATATAAATGAAGATCAGATGCTGTAACTATTCAGACTGATCATATCACTCAGACATAGAGATTCAGTCTGGCAGCAGAATCTACATTTGTTTGCTTCACTGGACGAACCATTTGTCACTCTTTAGATACGGGCTATGTAATAGCATGGAGGTCTGAAGGTCACTAAACAATTTATTCACTCTGAACCTATATACCTTACAAGACTGAGTTTATTTACCACACATGACATTCAGCTGTGCATAGAGCTGCGTTTCAATGCCTTTCATGCGTAAAATGTTAGAATGTTATTTTGCTTCCCATGGTATGTTATACTGTCATTTTAACAACAATTATACCATGAATGTATTGGTATTGGTGAGGCGAGTGTGTGATTATCTAATCTGAGAGTCCTCAAACAGGCTTTACACTTCATGCCTCACATAACGTAGCGTCTGAGGACAGAGGTGAATTCTGTGCTACTTATGGACATTGTGTCATGCTTTATCTTGTGTAATCCTGTGACACAGCTGTAGGATAATTAAAAACTCATTTTGTAACGTTTGAGAAAATTCACCTCAGCTTTAGGTGGCTGTCAAAGCATGCTGTAAAGGAATTACTCTGGTCTCTAAGACCACCATAAGCTCTGTAAAGACAAACAAAACGACAGCCTAAGGCCAACCAATCAGGACATGGCGTGCCTGTTAATTGTGTCCAAGCTGAGGCAGCCCTGTAGTGTGCATGCAAATGGAGGAGATTACTAAAAGGATGGGATGTTTTTGTTTGGTTGTTGAGTTTCAATACGGATAATGTCCATCTAAACTGGCCATGCATTTCAGGAGTACATACCTTTACACTCTGAAATAAGAAAACTGGTGAAACCGTGCTGTCATTGACCTACCTGCCAACTGTTTGAGGAACTCACAATTTAGTTGCTGAGAACCCGAGAACTTAGGTGAAATAATGTCATACAATGTACATTGTACAGAGATTATCACACATTTAGATCATACTAGATTCAACTTTGTTGAATTGTCATTGTGCAGAGTACAATGAACATCTGATCAGAAGTGCAAGAAGTAACATTACCTACAGAACAAGTAGATCAAATAAATCTATATGTATTAGAGTGCATGCAAGTATATACAGTGCAATGGAGTTGCTATGAGTACTGTACTGTGCATAATATGTACATAGGTAGTGAAGTGATGGTAAGAGTTAATACAATATTTTACAGTACAGTTTATGTATATAGGTTGTTTCATTTATGTTCATCGCTGTCATATCACCTTTTGTTTTCCATGCTTGGGGTGTCAGCTGGCTAAGTTCACGAGTTGATGCTTTAACCAGTTTCCTTCATTTATGATCCCCTAAGGTTCTATATCACTGTCACATTTACAAAGTAAACTTAAATCAGCATTTTAATGATAAATTAATGAAGTAAGAGTGTTCTAACATTTATGCTTTGTGAGGCCAGAAAGCTGTCCGCTTTGCTGACTAGCCGCTGCTGTGATGGTGATTGTGCTTGGAGAACAGTTCAGAATGTACATAAAATATTGTAATAATAAGTATATATATAAGTGTAACAATACAAGAATTTAAAACAACACAAAGGTTTCTGGTCGGTCCTGCGTTACTGGGAAAGCTGCTGGAGGATTCTGCCAGGATGCAAAACAGTAATAAAAGAATGTGGCAGCGATGATATCGCTGACACATAAGGGAATAATAACAGATTCCAAGAGCCAACAGATATGAGGCCTGTTCAGGTGGCGGGATAGCATGCTAGCAGGCACATCATGCAGCGCTAAACATCACTCAAAGTTGAACTAGCTAATATTTAAATTACTTTAATGTCCTTAATGGTTATGAGTTTAAGAGGATCAGTAGCTCTGACAGTGTCTGTGGGGATGGCAAAACCCGGTTTTCACAAACAGCATGCTGGATCACACTCATTACTCAGGGTGAAAGGTCAGGTAAGGGTTAGGTAAGGGAGGTCAGGTAGGTCAGGTAAGGGAGTCCCTTGGCTTTTTAATTTGCTGGGGTTTTGGTGGGCTTAAATAATTAGCAACAAAACCTACATGTAAATTGATGTCTGATGAGACAATAATAACCCAGCCTTCTTGGGTTGTAATAGAATTAGTGAATGATTCCTTAGTGAAGTGCTAATTTCTGATATTCCTATTTCTCCCTGACAGAGTGGCCAGGGTGAAAGCTGATGAGTCTACGGTCCTTTCCAATGTGTTGATTCATGCTTGTTAAGGGTGGGCCTGAACACATACACAGGCGCACATATCCCCCCCACACAAATGCTCTGTTATTCATTAACATTAAATACACACAAACCCACAAATGAACTCAACGCACACCCACACTTGCGTGTTTATCACTGCTGCATATTTCGGCTACCTATATAAAACAAAAAACATAAATAATTATGCAACCATAAAAAAAAACTTTTAAGGAAATCAGTGAGAAAGATTAGCAGTGTTTTATGAAAAGGCCGAATTTTGTTTGCTGTTAAATATAATCTCAGCCAATCTATGTCTAATTAGTTCACTCATCAAGCATTAGCGCTCTGTTATTATGAGGTAGGAACAAAAACCCATGAGCATTTTGCCAGCTTTACCACTAGGGGTAGCACTTGCTCTTTCTATGAGTCACCACTCTGGTCAAACGCTCCAACAACCCACCACACAAAGCCATGTTTAAAGCACCTCTACAGTTATTACCATCAATGCAGATCTACTCTCGCAAAAATCTTGCAGGAAAACATGTACAGAGTGTACATATAACATAAAAAGGCAATTACCTTAGTGCATGTATACCAATTTGTTACCACAAGGAGTGATTTGAATTGTGTTCGTGGCCTATGGGCAAATGAGCACAACGCATAAGCAATGAATTTAATGTCAGTCAAGGAGAAGCAACGGTGTGTTGTGTGTGCATTCGACCTGACTGTAATAAAGATTGACTACAAGGTGATTGCATTGTAATTACTCTACTAATAAGATTTGCTGGATATTTCTCATGTAAAATGGCCACAATTCAGTATCTAGTATTAATATGAAGACACAGACAGTAATGAATTTACTGAAATAACACTCAACTGCCACACGATACTAATCAATTTATTTGGAATCATGCATTGATACAGGGCATTCAGTGAAAAATTAGATGTATAAAGCGTAAAGAGCTCAAATTGTATGCATGCACCGGCCTAGAGGACACCGTTTAGTATAGTGCTTTAGCAAGCTTATGGTTCATGCATTAGAATTGCATTATCCAAACCATGGATATTGGGTCCAATTTGTGTTAAATTCCCGTTAATTATACAATATGTAATTCATATGTACAATGACATAAAAGAATGGGCTAAATTACATACAGTTTCACAAAAAGTGAAATAATCATATTATATTGATAAAGTGGATGTATTCATATTTTACTAAACATTGTTTGAAACTCAAAAACGTACACATTGGTATTCATTTCGTGGAGCTGCTTGCTGTCATTTGGGATGGTTTCATGTACAACTGCAGCTCCTTACACCTGTAAAATATCCATTTGTGGATATTTGATATAATGCTCAGTAAAGTGTTATTTTATTCAGACACTATGCTGTACAGAAACCAAAAGAGATACACCACAACCTATTCACCAGTCATGTCAGAAAATAACCTTATTACCAAAACATAAAGACTGTGGTATAATGCAGTGCTCTGTGTCTTCTATATTAGTATTTGTTGTTCCGCCCAGATCTGACAGCTAAGACTGCCTCTTATTTCCATGCCATGAGGTGAAAATACACTTGATATGATCCTGCAACAAGAAGGCAGATATGTTTTTTTGTCTACGAATACATATAGTACATGTGAAACCAATGATTTCTCTGGGGCAAACGGACAGATATTGGTCTCATTTTACAGAATCTCATAGCGTCCACAGATGGCATTGTGTGAGTGATTTTTACTTTGAATTCTTACATTTACAGGAACACGAGGCCAATCTCTCACTCCACAGACAGAGCCTAGAGCCCTAACTCTGCCACTCCTGCCAAATTCACTCATTTGTCAAAGGGTCTCCGTGATCACAGACTGACAAATCCCCTGTGTCTCTTGTGCTCAGGCCCTGGCGGTGGAAATCAAAAGACAAAAGAGCGAGAGAGACAGACAGAGAGAGTTCAGAGAGAGAGAGGGAGAGAGAGAGAGAAAGAGAGAGAGAGAGAGAGAGCACTGAGGCCCCATCCACTTCATTTAAAAAATGCCAGAGCCTTCAAAGCCTCCTGTGCGCACTTTAAAAAACGCCCCATTTTAGGCTGGGTGAGAAAGATTACAAGGAAATAAAAATCACTTACATTGTAATATTGGATTTCATAATAACCTCAGATAGATAATTATGCCACACCTCAACTTTTCATTTAAAAAGGATTCAGTAACAACAATGAGCACGGACTATGTGGGGAATTAACAGGTCCTGATTGCACGCAGCTTGCCTAAATGAGGCTGACTCCAATAGAGGCAATGCTAATAACAAAGAAGGGAGTGGTATGTGTATGTGTGTGTGTGTGTGTGTGTGTGTGTGTGTGCACGTACGTGTGTCTGTGTGTGGTGTGTAGTGGCTGTAGTGGCTGTTTCAGAGACTGAAAGATGATCAGTTGCAGGAACAGCTTAAGGGGGAATGTGTTTAGCTCCTGACAACCGTGGTGACACACACCACTACAGCATTGACAGTTCTGGCAACCCATCTCTTTGTCCAGTAGTTTTTCTCCCCCTCCCTGTACTCCTTCCTTGAGAAAATCCCTCCAAGAGTTAAATCCTTCTTGCCATTTCAACGTGACCTGTCTGTCATGGCTACACCTCTCCCAGAGTGCAACACGCAGGAGAGAATGTGGGCATCTGCTTGGCAACTTAAACCGACAAACCGAGAGCCAGATAAGAGACATTCTTGGGCGGCACAGCAACAAGCCATGGACAGGGCCTGCTTGATATCGGTACTTGTTGTTTTGATGTGCTAAATAGCTGGCCTTCAACGCCCCAGCCAACCGCTGAGTGAGCCACTGTGTAGCCAAGGGTAGGGAGAGATAGCCAGATGTCTGAAGTCAATGGAGCATGGCAGTTCCTTATTCCATAGCAAGATTATTGTGATTTGTTTCCTCAAAACATCATGTGATGCATCAGAGTTATTTTTATCTGAAAATATTCCGTGGCAGTGCTATCAAATGGAAGTCAAATAATTAATGGTTACACTTCTGTGTTTTTGTATGTCATGTTTGGTGTAAGGGGCAATTCTAAAAATGCCTCATCACATCGAATACAGTAGACTGTATTTACCTTCCTCAGGCGGGTGATCCTATCACCACTTTAAGCAAACAGTGGGCAGTTGCACGTACACATGGGAACTTCTGCAGGGCAGGCAAGGCATTTGGGGTGTGTTTTTTTGTCTGTCGTCCAAGCTTACAAAGGCCCGCATTGGCTAATCTGCAAACAATCCACTCGGCAGGTCCTGGTGCAAGTGGGGAAACAGCCCTTAAGCTGTGACATTAACGAACAGAGAGAGATAAGATAGGGGAGTGTTATCGTGTGCTCCTGCACAGATACTAGATAAGTGCTTTTTCAAAGCACGCTGCCAGACAGGCCTTCTACACAGTCCAGGCCCCCAATCTCTCTCGGCCAGGAGAGGAATGCTGCATGTTTCTGGTTTCCTAAGTCATCTGCTGTCACTTTATTAGTCTGCACCCATATTGCTCCCCAGCTGACACTAGACCAGGCGATTCATACGAAATACAACAACGCACACGTTAATGCTCAGGATGAACTGAAGGTCGTCTCCCACTGCGACTGACTTAACTGTAATGAACAGCGTCTATATACAACAACAAAAACAGACGAGACGATAACAAACATTTTTATCTAGTTTCCGGTGATGTCAGCCCTGCGGAATGTCATGGCTTTAGCAATCAGGGAACAATCTATTTAAGGTTTTCCGAGTGAGGGTTGGAGAACCAGTCTTTGGCAGTCTGTGCGGCTCTAATAGGCCCTTTGTGCTCAATGCAGAATGATAGTGGGCCATGAACACAATGTACTATGCCAGTGGATGTTTTTCTTTCCTTCACAAAGTATTAAGTCAAATTATTGCATTCAATGCAGACAGAAATGGTGTGAAAACATTAAAAAAAACACGGTGCCAAACACAGGGACAAGAACTGAATGAAGTTGGGCTGCACCATGTTCCTAACATGAATGCACCCAAGCAGTCTGTATTGTTGCTGATTTCTCTCCATTTGAAAACAACTGTTCCAGCACCCTTACTGTATATGTGATTGGGGGTTTTCTGATGTGAACTTCATGAATAATACCTGGCTAAGAATTCATGCTGGCTGTGTGCGCTCAGCGAATCAACAGGAGATCACTTCCCAGAACACAATGGACTGTGTACACATGCTGGCAGTACAACAGCTATTCAGTAGGCTAGTGAACAGAGCCCCAGACTGAACATTTCAAAGGACGATATTTTTGTCTTGTATTTTCAAAGTAACAATTCACCCTGTATCAACATAGAAACCACAAACTCCTCTTGCCTAAATGCATAGCAGACAATGACAACTTACTTTACATAACAGTGTATAGTAACATAATAGTGTATTTAGCAGTATGAATGGAAAAAAAATAGATTAAAATATCCACAGAAATCTTGGAACTAGATAATATGAAACTACAAGTAAGGGGGACTGATAAGCAAAACACATCCAGAGCCGTTATATAGTACAAGGTATATTGAATGCCAAGGTTTGTCTAAACAACAGCTACACAGCTAGTTTTATCCATTTGTAGGTTATCTATAAATTCATAATCATTCACGAGGTTGAACTTCCAGTTCTCACACAACTTGATGGAATCAGGAAGTGTTGCTAACTTAAAAAAAAATGGAGAGAGCAGGAAAATAGTCGGTCAGTCTCAGACAAAGGCTTACTGTAATTGATCCATTTTCTTTGGTGATAATGTGCTGCACAGGGAGCACTTTTGCTGGCCGGTGGAGACAAATAGTTTTCCCTACTGAACTTTGTGTTTGGGTTAGCTATTGTATTCAGACAAAACACCAAGGTAGTGTTATGTTAAGTACAAGGAGCACTGTAAACACACTACTGAAATGTTCCCCTTCATTACTAACAAGAGCTTTTGCAGCTTTTACAGAGGAGGATTATGAACGGTAGCTTGAGACATTGCTTGAATATCCAATGTCTTTGCGTTCAACGGTTTCATGGTATGTTTGGCTTTGGCACTGGTGCAAAAGAGACTATCAATGACATTGTCATGACTACTACACTTAGTGCAATGGAACATTTTAAAGATGAACTCGAGAGGTTAAATGGATTATGAAGTAACAAACTCTTCAGTTGGATTTAGTGTGTTTGAAAAGCAAAGAAAATCTCGCAACATACACAATCTGAACTAGAATGTTCCAGCATTTTCCTCATTTATTTAATAACTAATGGCTCTTTCTCAATCGCCACGACTGTATTAAATTAACTTCTTAAAAACACACGTTCTTAGATAACTTGCCAAATGTACTGTATGTTCATTCAAACCTTGGAGATTTACGACCAAGTCATCTGTCATCCTTGCAAAAATTGTATGAGATCCCTGCCAGATAAAATATGTGTACTTGTAACAGTTAAGTGGTGTAAATGCTTAAGAACATCACACGTTGGTGGAGTAAGACTTTATTCCCCTCCTGCAGCTCTGAAAAGAATCTTTAATCTTGGTCGTTGCCAAATAGCTCTGAGGCAATCCACTAACAGTGGGCCAGACAAAGTGCTAACAGAACTCCAGAGGAATACTGTCAAGACAAGTTTAATATTTAAATAAAGTACACTTTTGGCTCGTCCAAGCGTGTCGTGTTGTTACCAGCTGGCAAAATGTCCTCCCCTCCCTGATTCGAACACGGAGGCACATTTGATTTAACGTCTCAATGACTAATTGTGTGCTCTGAATGTGCCAAATTGGAAGGGATTTTGTGTGCATACGATCTGCTTCAAGATTCTCACTCTCAAGAGCTTCTGAGGGGGGCCTCTTCCTCTCTCTCCACCTCCCCCTCACTCTCCACTTCGCTGGCCCACACAAAGCACAGGGTGGCGAGGGCGCCATGCCAGGCTCTCCGACCTCCTCTCGGGGAAGAGACTACCTCTGCCAGCTGCACCCAGCTGCACAAACGTTTCCTTTTTCCCCCATTTTGCACAGCTCGAGTATACATAATGCTGCCAGAGTGTGAGCAGGGGGGTTCATAAAGTGAATAAATGACTATGAATGAAAGTGGAGGAAGAGAAATAAATTGACTGGCATCTCTCTTCACCCGATCTCCCCTGTCTCTTTTCTGCCCCCAGCTCCACTACTTCCCTACCCTACCCTACCCCACGCTCATAGAGACTTCTGTTTTGAAATGTGTTGATTTATATTTGACACTTCTGGCCCCCGTGTGTGTGTTGCTTTACGACAGGCCGTGACAGAGGGAGCGTTTGCCACTGGACTGGAGGTGCAAAGACATTAGCCAGCACTTTGTCACTGCTGACTGGAATTGACACCGTCTGGGCGGCTTTCAGCTCAAAGCTCCACTGACGCGACTGGCCTGGAAAATGTCAGCTGTTGATCTGTTGACGTTGGGACCTATAAAAAGATTAGGGAGGGAATTGAATAATGGTCATACATAACCTTTAAAGGAGATAAAATGATATATAGATAGATTTATGACGGTATCTCTAGAGTAATGCAACTCTATGTTACTATGTTAATTACAAATACACAGTAAGGCACATAAATACTAAGACTAGGTAAATGAGAGTGCACAAACTACCTCTACAGTTTTTGCATTTTCAGTCTTTCTTAGCTGAACATTTTAGCACAGGCTTGGCCTTTGCTTGGCTGATTTGACTGAAGGGAAACAGCAGTGGACCAGTGCTGCTATTTAATGGGCTTGCTCAAAGAGCGGAACCTCCCAAAATCTGTAGGTCCCGTGGTGCCTGGTGAAATTCGAATACGATCATTGAGCTCCAGCCTCATTACCAATCTCCACTGCAAAACATTCTCTAAGTGGGAACTAATGCAATGGCCCTCACAGGGATATTCCAGGGATGGTAAACATTAGCTTGCTAAAAAAAAAAATAGCAACAGCAGAAATATCTTTTTGTTTATTTTATGTCTGGTGGGGACATTTGAGCTTGAAAATCCTGCATCAGGACTAGATTTTTTTTTAAACGTGAATAAAATCCCAAACCCAAAGATTTGCAGTGGTAGGAAATGTAATGTCTGCCAAGACTGACCACAAATTGATTTGTTGAAAAGGTCAAAAAGAAATCGAGCTTTGCAACACAATAAACGAAACCGATGGAGTCTCGGGCCTCTGTACAGAACACGTCTGGATGTGACTCCATGCAAACAAAGCTTGATGCAGTGGGGAAGGAGGAAGGAGGCAGCATTTTCCGGAGGTAAACAACAGTGAAAAAGCACTCTGCAATTACAGGTTGGTGGTAAGTTGTCTGTTCGGACTGAATGATTGGCCCCGAAAGCACAGGCATTAAAGCCAGGCTCAGTGCCGTAAACACCAGCTCCCGTTTGCACACTGCGTGGCTCAATTACATCGCTCCCAAATTGAAAGTGATCGTGATTTAAATCTTCCCAATACACTGTTCTGCTGTTCCGGCTGGCAATCTAGTCCACAAGCCCCCCCACCTCTCCTTTAACACAAAAAACTGTGCCTAGAGGTCTGCCAGACACAGGGGGACATTGATTTTCAATAACATCCTTTAATGACCTCTGAGGTTTGATGTGCGCTGTCATTACGCTCTGATACCCGGGGATGGGAGCCAGGCGGGACGCTGGCCGAGAAACAGATGGGAAACGCAGAGGGCATTAGAAGGATGGATAGTGGGTCTCAGGACAGTCACTGAGAGAGGCAGCACAAGAGAGAGAGAGAGAGACAGGGAGAGAGAGTGGGAGATGGAGAGAGAGAGTGGAGCCAGAACCAGGTGGATGGATAATGGGCCATAGCAGTGCTGACCTACACTTCCTCTTCCTGTTTGAGAGAGACTAGAGGGCCTTCTGGGCTTATTAGACACACACGAGCATGAGAGTGGAAGAGAGTGGAGGAGGAGGAGGAGGAGGTGGTGGGGGAGGCACTCTCTCTCTCTCTCTCTCTCTCCCCTCACATCCGATCGCCTGCCTCTGTTAATGAGTGCAGACCGCAGGTCAATACACCGCTCGCCTGTGAGTCAATAACGGTTACCTGCAACACAAACACTCAAAACCTGCTTTCTCACAAAATCAATGTCCTATTAGTCCTTCTCCCTCTCCCCACATCTCATCGATTCGCAAGGAAGACTAGACCTTATTGCATGAAAATGTCAGACTAAAATGATAATAATTGGAAATAAAATATGAACGAGCTATTGGATACCGCTCTAATAAAGAAAGTAAGCACATTCATAGCTTTTCCAGATGACCAGAATTGGTGTACTACATGTTTGGTCAGGGACATCATCTTAGCGTTTAACTTCAGTTTGCTGGTGTCTACTGGTACAACTGATAGAGCATGGGTGTTGAGTACAAGCTCTAATCTAAGGACAGTGTTGCTAGTGGTAGGAGCACATCAAATAAAGCACCGGACAGTCTGCAGATATAAGGTCCAACCTTTATTCCGTACATTTTAAAACCATGAATGTTCATTTTCATTTTTTGCACGCCTAAAACTCTACTTGTTTTTTGTATACAAGAGTCTAAGAAAAGAAGAAACTGCACAACACCACAAGGTCGACAGAGAAAGTCTATTGCCGCCCAATCAATCAATCTCCTCTCAAGTTCTCTGGGGCTGCAAGACTGGTTTGATTCTATGAAAGTTTGTCTTGGCGGAGGCAGTCTCTAGTTCGGTTTTATAATCCTTTGTTTGAAAAACAGATGGATGTCAGTAATCCAGGTTCCTTGTAAAATATTCCCAATATCACTTGCAGGTTGTACTCCATTCTGGTCTTCAAATGCGTTGTTGCATAGATTGCATGTCATCATTCTATGACCCCCGCTTTAACGCTTGCCTTCTTTTTGATTGCAGTGGCTGATCTGTTACCATGGTTTCATTTCGGAAGTGGTTTCAATTTTGTAGAATTTTGTTTTTCTAGAAACATTTAAAAAGCCTAGTAAATTTACATTGTAATTTTTCGTCTCGAGGAATATCAACAAGATATTTACATTTTTTTTCTTTACAATAACCAAACAGGGATAATACACTTTTGTCTGCATATCTCAAAGGCAAACCAAGCGAACAAAACCACCTTAAATGTAATTTTTTTTTACATCATTAGCACTGAGAACTGTCAGGTACCGTAGGGCAAATTTAACTGTCCAAACAATTCTTAAAAAAATCCAGCCTCCACTGTGGACGTGATTTAGGTCGTACAGTGAACAGGAATAGATGAGGGGAAGTATGACATACTGTAATGCAACAATATGCAAATTCATAAAAATAATGTCTATACATGGAAAGATAATAGGAAATATACAAACTCATTTCATAATTTCACTTTTCACACGAAAAATGATAGAACAATTGGATTAATATATTAATATCAATTTTTAAATTGGATTTAAATTGTTGATGAACATATGCTTTGAGTTTCAACTTTTTTTTCTTCAAACCAACATTCTACTCTCCAAGTCCATATAAAATAATGGCGTGTGCTTCTTCAGCTGTACAAATCTTTGTACAATTTATACACGTCTCTTTCATTTTCTGACATTTTTGATTTTCACTCAGGAACATAAGTGCATTCTGTCTTCAGAATGGGAGAGGGAGAGACTCCCCTCAAAAGTCAATCCAGGCAACTGAAGCTATCGTGCCTCAACCTCTTTGGGGTTTCGGGAGGGCGAGTAATCGCGGGGGTCCTGGGTGTTGAGTGGGGTAGTCCGTCTGGGCGAGGACGGTCTGGCGTTACCCGAGGGCACGAGTGGCGGTGGGGCACTTAGCGCTGCGGTGGGAGGGGTGCGGTTGAGAAGGCCGTTATGTCCGGTGGAGGGGCTGAGTCTCGGGTAAGGCATCCCCCCAAGGTGCGACATGAAGGGGGGCATGTGAGGCAGGTGTCCCTCCATGGGCGACTGGTGCAGCTGGTGCAACCGGGCCCGATCCAGCTCCTCACGCAGGTGCATGCGCTCCCGCTCCTCGGCCTGCTGCCGCATGCGCTCCTGCTCGCGCCGCACCTCCAGCAGGTGCTCGTGGTGCGCGTAGTCGTGAGACTCCCGCTCCCGGTAGCTGCGCTCGACTGCCTCATATGGGGTGCCGGGCTGGAAGCGCTGTGCCTGCTCGGCCCGCAGCTGGAAATCCATGCGCCGCTGCAGGTCCAGACTGCGGTAGGCCTCCCGCAGCGGGTCCCAGCTGAAGGCCGGGTGGGGCAGACGCTCGCGGCCTGCTGCCGCAAGAGGACTCACACCCATGAAGGGAGCCATGCGGGCACGATCCAGCACGTTCAGGCTGCCCATCTGGTGCATGGCCGACATGGAGAGAGGGAGCGAGTGCGACATGGGCACGCCGTGCATGGCGGCTGAGGTTGGGAGGTCGCTGCAACGGGGTGAGGGCGGAGGCGGCTGATGGGATAGCGCAGGGTGGAGGGAGTGGGGGCCAGAAGGGGCGGGAGGTGCAGGTGGAGGGGGAGGCACCGAGGGCTGAGGGGAGGGCTCTGACCCCACTACCATCACCTCCTGCTCCTCCTTGCGCTCCTCTTTGATCTTCATGTCGTTTTTAACCTTGTGGATCATCTCGGATGGCGGCTCCTTCCTGTCCACATCCTTGTTTTGTGGAGGAGGGGCAGAAGCCGTTTTGTGACCAGTGTCAAGGTTGATGGCCTTGGAGTAAGGCGAGGGGGAGCGGTGAATAGGCTTGCACTGATCCTCGGAGGACCGGCGCTCCTGAACCTCCTTTCCGGGGGAACGGCTCTCCTTCACCTTGATGTCTCCCAGCATGGTAGCCTCTCGGTGGCGCTCGATCAAGTTCTTCTCGGCTTCTCGGGCTCGGTCTGCGCTGTGGTGGCGGCCTGAGTCATTGGAGTTCTGGCTGTTGGACCTGATCAGGTTGCTGATTTGGTAGCCCATTTGGGCAGATGCAGGTGAGGACCTGTTGGAGTGGCGGTTCTGATCCAAGGAGTCCCTGTTGGTACACATGGGAGAATCAGGCAGTGAATACAATGGTGCATTAACATGTGAAAGGCTAAATGTTAATTATCAAAGCTGATTCCTTTTTTGGTTCTCTCACACAAACCTGTCTTTATCTTTCTCTTCTTTTCCAATGGAGGAGTCCCTTTTCTCCCTCTCCCTTTCTTTCTCCCGCTCTCGTTCCCGTTCACGCTCGTGGCTGTTGACGGAGTTGCTCCGCTCTACATCTGAGGACTTGGGCCATTGCGGAGGGGTGGGGAAGGATGGAGGGGTGCGGTGTAGCCGGTTCCAGGTGTCATGGTGGGGGCTGCCGAAGCCAGGCAATCCATGCCCTTCCTTTGGACCAAAGATGTTGTTGGGGCCTTAGAGAAGGAAAGAACAAAAATAGAATGTGAGCGCCCCTCACATTTGGCTAGCTGAATGAAGACAAAAAAATTGCAAAGACGGACAGACCAACAGAAAGAGAGAAGTTAAGAAAGCAGCCTTGTCTTTGTCTTGAGTCCTGAGCTCTTGCTGTAGCTCTGCTTACAAAGACTGAGAGGTTAATGGCTTTCCCCCTCTACCTGTATTGATGACGGAACAGTGGCCTGCTCTCTATTCACTCCATCTCAAGGACTTTTCAGTGGAGAGGGAGTGAATTGCCCTCCGGGGTTGAGGGCTGTGAAAAGCCAGGACTCAGCATTCCGCAGAGTCTATTTCACTCAAATCGATTTCACTAGAGGGTGCCCAGCTTGGCAGTGGTAGGCAGAGAGAGAGAGAGAGAGAGAGAGAGAGAGAGAGAGAGAGAGAGAGAGAGAGAGAGGCAGAGAGAAGGAGTGAGAGTGAGAGAGAGATGGGGAGAAGGAGAGGGAGAGGGAGAGGGAGAGGAAAAGAGACAGCTCTCCACACTGGTCTAAGAACACTGAGGGAAAGTAATTAATGCATAAGTAGCATCTAAACAGCTTGACTGTGAGAATGAGTTTGGGCCATGCTGATGTCAGATTAAGTCCTGGCTGCAAGGGGGTAGTAGCTAGCCTGTAATGCCTGTCTTGTTGTTCCTTCCTGAGATGTTATTTGGCATTTCTTGCAGAGCTAAGTGCCTTTGTTTTATTTATTTATTTCTTCCTTCCTCCCTCCCTCCCTCCCTCCCTCCCTCCCTCCCTCCCCTCCTCGCCCTCACTGTGGTCTGACGCTTAGCTCCACTGTGTCTAGCCGTAAGGCACGGGGCGGACAGGGGGCAAGGAGCGCTTACCGAGCGAGGGGTTGCCTAATCCTCCGAAGGCACTGCTTGAAAGGTTGCCGAGGCCGCCAAAGGTACTGGAGCGACTAAAAGGATCTGCAAAATGCCAAACAGGGATTAGCGAGGGGTTGGTGGCTGGAGGAGTTGGACCATTCCACTCGGCTTTTCTCTTACAAGCGAGCTCTGGTATTTCCTTTTTTCTTCCTTTCTGTTTTTTTTTTAAGTAAAGCCTTCCTATCCTGTCTTTTTTCTGTGTAGGCTGCTCCTGCTTCAGAAGCTGTCTCGCCCCGCTCCTAACAGGGTGCAGGCGGGGAGCTGTGGCAGGAGGAGCAATGGATTGTGGGAAGGCACTGAGCTGGGCTGGGGTGAGACATCCTGAGCTGTGGCAGATACATACTGGCCTGACCAAATTGAAAGTGGGCTTCACATTTGTCAGAGCTCTTCTCACACATCCTTTATTTAACCATGTGGCAAAAATCCAATCTTTCAAACAGCCTCAAACAAACCTTCATGGCTACCTACCTTACACGAGGCAGCAGTTAAAAAAAAAAAACCTTTTATGTAAACAATCCATACATCAATACATATAGTGCACATCAGAGTAATAAACCACTATATTGTGCCTGTAGCATCTTGTCTCAGCCTCTCCTTAATCTAAGTTCAATGGATGGTTTTTCTGCACCAAAAAATCCTGGCGCCTGCCTGTCATCATTTCCCCTGTGTTCACCCCCGGTGCACCAGGTGTTTATGAACTCAAATTGGATTGACTCAGACGTTTATCCTGTGAAATCACCCTGCAGCCCTGAATCCACACAATGCCACAGATGGGAAAGAAAAGCCACAGAATACAACAGTCCAAATTATTTGCTTTGTGAATGGGTCCAAGGAAACTTTTAAGAGCCCATTGAAACCGCCTCACCCAAGGTAAAGTGTGATTTGCTGAGTGGCGGCACAAACCCAATTCAACCTTGCAAAATCCCTGGGGCAAGGCGAGCGAAAAATGTATGATTTTATAAAAAATCGTTTAAGGCCGAGAGCCAAAGCCATTCTGGTAAAAAATGTAATACTAAATACAAAGAGTCATCCATTTAGAATGGTACCAGAGGTGACTGAAACATACATGCTGTCTCAATAAATATGTCACCTTTGATATTCCTTTTTCTATTTCCATTCGAGAGTGCTGCTCAACGTTTGAACTCTCCTTGTGTTCAATAGACTAGATGAATCAGAACATTTTGAATACTTACAAAAAAAAATAAAAAATCCTGTAGCTGTGGCTATATCTGAAAAAAAAATCAACCCCCTTTTCTCTATTGTAACCATCTTAGGCCTTGACCACAAATGGCATGTGAGCCCATAGAGCTACATACTAACCAAAAGAGAGTGGAAGGAGATGTAAAACAGTTGGTCTACTTACGCTTACCTGCCAGGTGGCTGGTGGGCAGGAATCCACTGTGGTGTGGTGAAGGCCCGTAGGGTGATGCAGCTGGATGGCCAGAACCTAGGAATATGAAGAGGAAGAGGAAGCATTTTAACAGGTTGCAATGGTATGCAATGGACATTGCCATGGTAACCATTAAGGTAATTGAAGCTGTACACTAAGCATTGTAATACACCTTTGTGATGTACCTCGGTAAGGCTAACTTGATGTTTGAGGGCTAGTTTTAATATGGCCGCAGACTAATTCATGCATAATGAATCAGTTTCTAGCACACTCTAGCAAAAAGCCTACCGCTGCCATATCAACCGAGGATATATTAAAACTTGGGTACAATTAAAACCATACGATTTTTAAAATGAAATTTGTTTGGATTACAGTCAGTGTAAGCACCACCATAATGGCAGTGACTTACAGTCCCCACGGTAGCGTTTCAGTGATTTACTGGGCTGAGGTAAACTAGGCTGAGCTTACAGTAAAAACTGAGGCTATAAAGGGTTTAGCAATTCACAGATTATAGTGTGTTAAGCTGATAAACAAAGCTAATTAAGTAGATTTTCATCCCCTGGGACTACATGTTTTTTTCCCCCCTCAGTTGTCTACAAATTCACTTGATGCATGTATCATCAAACAGAGGGCGAGTAGAGGTTGTACATGGCAAGAAGTTTTTGTTATGACTCGATAGAGACAGCCTGTTGAAGTCTGAGGACTTGACCTTGTGTGTGAGGAAAAAAAATGTGTGTTGTTTCTCCCCTTGCTTATTGGAATCATTACCAGGAGAGCCAATTACAAGCTCATTTATGACACAATACTGCATAATTGCAACCTAAAGGGCATCTGCCTTCGTGTTGCTCTTCAACGCAGGGCCAACAGTCAATTACCACAGGTAGGACCATAACAGGAAAGTTATTCATATTCAGAGCTGTGACCTACCAGCCGACACTCTCAAACAAGGCTCGGTGTAACAGTAATCACTCTGACAGCCTTGAGACGAACAGGAAATAACAGGTGTTTTCCTCCTTAATTTTACAACAACATAACCAGGCAAAACTCCATGTTTGCAGTGCGTTTGCTCCCAGGATGGACTTTTTAAACAGGGGGTGCCTCAGTGGGCTTGGGTCAAGCTGCGACTTCTTTGTGAGGGCGAGAAGAAGGAAAAGGAGTTCCACTGACCTGTGGAGGAGAACATAGGTCGTGCCAGGTCGTGGGGGTAAGGGAATCCTGGAAAGACTCCTGGGGCGGGCGGCCGGCTGAACAGGTCGAGCTTCCCGTTCATGTCGAGTTTGTGAGGATCAAGCTGCATCTGCTGCAGGGGTCAACAGACAGGAGTATTAAATGAGCTGCATCATTCCCTACTGCTTGCCTGCATAACACAGCACTCCAGGGACCAATGGGACTCGTTGTCAAATTGTGTTCATAAAGAATTCAGAGTCAGTGCTTGATTAAAATAAATAAATATGAGTCGAGGACAACATCTGTATGCTTTGGACCACTCGCCTCTCATACTCTTGGCTAATGGTACATTACCCATGGTAATCTGCACTGAAAATGGTTTGTTAAGTGTTCTTGTGCTACGCAGAATTACAATAACGTCCTTTCTTGTTCTCTCCATTGTGCTGAAGTCTAATGGCTTTATTGATGAGAGAATACATTTACGGAGAGGAATAAAAAATTGAGAAAGAGATGTCCTCATAAAAAGTATTGCAACATTAAAGCCCCTGAAATGGTACTGAAATAAACTGAAAAACAGAACCATGAGTGCAAAGATGGAAGTGAAAGCATATGAGATTTGAGCACTACAAAACACATTTAAGGCCACATTACCACCCACAGAGGGATCTGTGAGGGCGCAGCACCCCATGTGGACAATCCTGCGAGGGCTATGGAGGATTGCTCTAGCAGTGAACAATAGCACAATTTCCAGCGGGTCACATACACAAAAAAGCCATACAATCCCTTCGTAAGCTCTGCTTCTCCAGAGGAAAAAAAAGTTACAACTCTCCTTGTGTTTGACCTCCTGACTATCACCTGAGCTGCAAGCTCAGCTGGCTTACCTTCATCTTCTGCTGATGGTGGTAGATTTGCCAAGCGATTTGTACATGAACCGCACACCATTTGCCAGGCTTCTGCAATGAGTAGGTGGAAAATGATATCAGTTAGCTCAAAGACCTGGGCATTAACTGAAAATTGAAGATTTGACAGAGAGAGAGAGAAATCGAGAGCGAGAGCGGGAGAAATAAATTGAAACTCTTACTCTTACTGATGTCCTGAAAGGATCTGGTACCTGGAAAACAACAAGCAAACCTGTCCATCAACTCTGCCTAATAACAGGGGCAGGGAAAGTAGCCGCTGAATAAAAATAAGATCTATTTAGAGGGAGTGAGAGTGACACCAGCATACCCGAGGATCTTTCTGCAGGAGAGTGTGAGGTATGGCTCCAGGCCGACCTGCTACGTCTAGGGGATTAGAGGCCTGAGGACAGGACGAGAGGGTTAGAAAGACCAGAAAAAAAATAAACTAAAGAGCCCATAATGAGCTTGATGGAAGGTGATAGTTTAATGTGAGCAAAGTAAACAAAATCCATTCAAATCTATAGAACAGTTTTTCTTGTCAATTAAGTTCTTACTGCCTGGCTTCAATGGTATAACGAGAGTAAAAAAAAACAAAACGTGACAAACTTTATCCAGGGATCCAAAAACAAATCAACGAGGGGCCAAATCTAACAAGCCAATCACGCGCAGACTTTGAGCCAGCGATGCGATCAGCCCCTTTAATCTATCCCAGAGCCATGGGCTGCTGGAACGGCGGCCACTCTCACTCTTTCCTCGCTCGCTCTCTCTCTCTCTCTCTCTCTCTCCCTCCCTCTCTCTCTCCTCTGGCGGCGCCACAGCCTGGAGCCCAGCAGAGCTTAAGGTGCTGAATGGAGGGCCTAACTGCGCTCTAACCATCTGGAGGCCGGCCACAAAAGGTCTTAATGGAGCCGCGGGGGAATAAGGCCAGCGAATTTAGGCCAGCTTTGATTGGTGGCTTACACAGGGTCAGAGGCATTGGGCGTCTGCCAGGGCCCGATCGTCACTCTCCAGCCCCACGGCTGCTTATCTCCCAGTGAGCGGGCTGCTCCACGCAGCTAAAGCCCCCAGCAGCTTAAGGACCTTGTTTGCATAGTCCATTATTGGTTGGGAGAAGGGAGTGGGGGGGGGGGGGGGGGGGGGGGGGGGGGGGGGTAGTAGGGGAGTGGGGGTAGGAGAAGGCGATGCCGTGGCAGATTTATCTGGGGCTGTTTTAGTTCAAATGCAGCTGCTTTCCCTGTACACAGAATGCAAAGTAAAAAAGGGCTTTGGCGCCATTCATGCCTGTAATTCCATGCTCACGATGCAACGCGATGAAAACCTTGAATGGAATGTGGGGAATAGTGTGCGAGTATGCCGTCGTGCCTTGGTTTGTGAAAGTGACTGTGGCCATTTACTAAAAGGGGTACCTGTGGACTTGTGAGTGAGAAAGAGGGCGTGTGTGCAGGCAAGTGTGCTGTATAAACACAAAGGAGGGCCAACCTTAGGCTGGAAGGCTCCTTGCAGTGAACTGAAGGGTCCTGAATGTGGCAGCAGGGGAGGCATCCCAGGCATTGTGGGAGGGTAGGAGGGGAAGAACTGAGGATGGGGACAAACAGAATTAAAAACGTTTCATTCACACAACGGCGACTACATCATGTTAGCAGCTCTCAGCCATTGTATATTTTGACCTCTTATGAAGAAAAACGCACAACGCAGAGGTAACGATGAATGATGTCCTTAACATGACTTGCCGACGAGCTTTTTTTTTATTATTATTATTATTATTATTATTATTATTTTAGATATTGAGAGTACTTACGCTTGAGTGTCGTAAGAAAGGATTGTCCAGCTTTGGAGCGTATTTGTCGAACTGAAAAACAGAAGCAGAAGACAAGAAAAAAAAAAGTCAGATTTGTATTTCCCATCACACTTCTCCAGACAAGCCCCCACCCCCACATAGAACACAACATTTGAAAACGTGGTTGATTTGCATACCAATTGGCATTGGGTTAGAACAGATGAAGCTCAGTATTATCAAATATTCTTCAACAGAGCACACAGACATTAAAGTATTAGACGAGCATCACATGAAAGTAGCCCATATTCTCACGGCAGCTGGCAGTGGCAACCGAGCACTCTGTCAGGTCTCTGAAATACCTGCACCCCTCATGTTGTCTCCCTTTCCACAGATTTATTCATTTGGCACCATTAATCCCCACAACAAAATACACACACACACTCCAGGGACATCCTGCATACTGTGTCTAATTATGCCTGTTTTATGCCACTGATCTTAATAACGGCCTTATCTAGTCTATTCATCACACTTATTTATTAATATCAATCATGTGCTGATTAAATGCAGTGTACTGTGAGCGCTGATGTACTATGTGCTTTAAAAATAGTAATGAAAAGCTAAAAAATATATAACAAGCTCATGATCCATTACGAGCTAAAGGTTGTCAATCAAAATCCACATAAGGCAGTGGTAACCTTGGGAGTTATTTTTTAAACTCCAAGAATGTAGTGCTCCCCAAGGGGCACTTGCATCACTGGTCTTTTGAAAAAGACGAAGGTTCTAATCCACCTGAGGGGGCAGAGGGCTCATGGTGGCTGGAGAGTTTGCTCATCTGGGGGCCGACTGTTTTGAAATGAGCTCTAAAGCTCCTCCTATTGGGGGAGATTTCCTGCGATTTAATGCTAGCTCTCGCGCGCTTCCCTCAAAGGTAAATCAGGCTAATGGAATAATCCCAACTGGAGCGGAGGGGAGCCGGGGAAGGGGCCACGAGAGCTTCACGCAGCGCACGTTTCTTGATTGCAGGGGCCCAAGCACATGCCGCTGGCAGCCGTTCCAACAGGGTCCCCCTCAGAGAGGCTGAGGAGAGGGAGAACCCCCCCCCCCCCTATGTCTGCTTCCATCTATGAATGGAGACTTTGTGTGTCCTACTGCCTGTAAGCCAATACGCGTCTGCTGTTTTTGAGGGGGTTGGGGTGGGGTGAAATGGCGCGGGAGACGAGGTAATTGCAACTGACAGTAACTCATTTATATTACATAAATACACAAACCATTTACAGGCACTTTCTGACTGTGTTTTCACAAAGCCGCCTTGGCAAGCACTGTAGTCTCAGGTTTACATGAGAAGGAAGCAAACGTGGAACAGAGCCTCTGCTGTATGTCTCTGTTGCGTGTGTCTACGCATGTTAGTCTGTGTGTGTGTGTGTGTGTCGTCCAGCTAGGGCTGCCTGTCGGGTGGAAAGACTGTGCCTGTGCACGATCTGTCCGACAGGCCTCCAGTGAAGCAAGGGGCCCTTCACGTCCGCAGCCTAGCCGCGAACTGACACCGTGTGCGCCGGGCGATAATTGCCCCAAATCAAACACAGGGACGCCCTATTGACTAGAGGGGGAAAAACATAACAAAAAAATGCTGAGCTCAGCTTCCGAGCTCATTAAAACCTCGCCATCCCTTCTGAAGCAAGAGGAACTGTTTTATGTTTTACGTTTTACACTCTGGGAGTAATACAGCACGCTTTATGGCTGTCTATAAACCTCATGCTTTGTAATTTACGAGCGCTGTCAGAGATTTATTGTAAACAGCTTTGGATAATTAAAGCTGGATATTTCATCTTTAAACAATTAAGAATATTTCTTTACAGAGACAGTGGGGGGAAAAGTAACTCAGTGTTGCCATTTGGCAAACCAGCTGCCGGAGGGCCGTACGACAATAAACAAATACAGAGGATTCATAATTTCATTAATTACAGCTATTAGCCAAAGGCTGTTGCAGAGTTGAAACGACATTGAGCTCTAAATATGCACATAGCTGGGCCTTTCCAACAGTGCTAACACAGCGCTAAAGTAACCACATTAACAGTATTTGTGCTCTGAACAAGAGGCACCCATTCTTTTTGCTGTGGAAGAAAAAAAGAACACTGGTTAAGTTAAAACACCTTTAACACAACAATGTATTTAGCTATACAGCAAATGTAACATTAAAAGCCTTGCAGAGCCTTTCAGAAATGTGTAGTGTTCGGATATCAACAGAGAAATGACATAACTTGTATTCGAGGCCGAGAGCGATAATCAATGGTCTTTCATCTTGGAAAAAGGTGGGCAATCACACTTTGCTCACAAGGAAAGGGGCAGTGCAAGAGGGCCGATAAGATGTGAGACACGTTGAGATCACACGAACACACACACACACACCCGAGACAGCGCTTCCTGACTTTTGAACACATGGCTGAGTAAGCCGCCGGTCGACAATGCCTTTAGTGTGTTCCTGACTCCTGGGTCATTTCATCCGAGGTCATGACAGAATGGATTATGTCGTATTAGGCCCAGTGCTGAGACAGCACAAGCATGCTTTTCATTACTAAACCTAAATGACTGAATAACATTCTCGGCAGGCCTATTGTGCATTTGCGGATGATGGGTAGACATAACTACGCGCTTCAATTTTCTGATTAAAGCCTGCCAATGCTTGCCCCCTTTGGCGATCCGATGGCAGAGGGCGTGTGGAAGCAATTACGCTTTATCAAAACATTCCCCTCTGTGACGTCATCGCTTTTATCCTTTAAAAAATGAAGTCATTCACGGCGACCTCAGGCTTTGAATTTGTCATTTTTTGGAGCATAGGGACCCGAGTTGAACCACAGTCACGCCACGCACATCTGGTTCTCAGGCCTTTTGTTTCTCTTACAAGGCAGAGGAAATCAATGCGTTCATAAACATTTTAAAGGCTGCCTCATATGAAAGCAATAAAAAATGCAGCTCGCCCTGTTCTGTTCTCCTTTAGCTTGACACAGTGAAACTTGTTGGTTTGTCGACAGAGCAACGAGCTAATTAAGTTAGGTCATAGTTTTTGCTTGCGCCAGCTGCCCTCACTCTTGTGGTGTTGATGAGTGTGTAAAAGATGTTTACAGTGATTAATCTGACATCCAGTCTTCAAACTAACTCGCACAGACCTGGGAACGAATCAGCTCATTGTTGAGTGAGCTCTGCACATAACAACTGACCTCAGCTGAGCTCTTATTAACATCAGCACTGGGCCTTCTCCCTACACTCTCACACTTTAACTAGAAGGCTGGTGTGATGATGAGCTTTCTCTAAACTATTTCAGTGGAAGGGGGTGTTGGAGGCTGTGTGTAGGGGAAAAGGGCGTTGTGGTCACTGAGACATATCGGGGTGGATGTTTGGGCTGGTAGACTGGGTGTGGTCTGGGGGCTTGGTTGTTGATGGTGGGGGTGGGGTGGGGTTGTGCATTTAAGGGGTGTAGGGGAAGTACTGGAGCTTTACTTATCCTCACATTTCTGGCTGGGGTACGCACCATGGGAGGTGCATTGGGCGGAGCAATCATGGCCGCCGGGGGCAAGCCGGCGGGGAATGGCGTGAAGGTGTGCTGGTGGGTGTGTTGGTGCTGGTGCATGTGCTGGTGTTGGTGAAACTCGGCCCTCTGGAGGGATATTTGGGCCAGGGGGGATGCCGAGGGCCCCCTGTTCCGCTCTGAACTCTGAACCAGGAAGCGGTTGTTCAGCTCCTGCCGCAGGAGGTCATGCTCTGCAAGAAAGGAGAGCGAGGGGAAAAAAATGGAAAGAGGGACGGGGGGGAAGAGGGAGACACAAGAAAGGGCACGGGAGCCAGTCAGTCTTAACAACAGCGCCGAGGAAAAGAAGTGAAAAGTAGTCACCTGGCATTCTCTGTTTCTCCAGCTCATGCTGTGAGGGTTTTCTACGTGAGGACTCATTGGTGGTGGTAAGAGAGTTGCCTGTGACAATGTGCCAATCAGAATCCCCGAATGAGGCTGGCAATACATGATTGGTTGGTTGAATGATATCAACAGGCTGGTATCTGAAGACAAGAAAGAACCAAGAGTCATCTCAGCAGAAAACACACACGGTCTGTCCCTCAAGGCCCTGCTTTGAATACCATTCCTACTTCTAAAAGGGCTAACTCTGTGTCAACACACATGTGGACAAGACTCGTGTAAGAGAATTATCTCATTTATAAATTATTATTATTATTATTTATAAATTATGATCACTCTCTTATTCCATTGCACACTTCAAAATATTCAAGGTCAGATTTCTTTACATGTCCTATTACTTCTTTACATACCCTAAAAAGTACAGCATAGTGCACAGTGAAACGAAGTGTATCTGTGATATTGCTATTGATCCCAATGGAAAAGCACTGGGGTGCAGAGGAACTGCAGTAATGTATTGCAATGTGTTGCATTCATTACTGAACTACATTAGGAGATAGGAGTATGAAAATGTACTTACAAATTAAAAATATTCATGAAACTTTTTATGTACTAATGTCCATATATTTTGTAGAAATAATTTATTGTAACCTAGTAGTAAAGTTACACATCTCAACCATCTATTTGGTATCAAACAATGGACCTTACTATATAGACAGTCATATAGCAGATATTGCTTTTCTGCTTTCTAATACTGCTGGATGTAAGTCGCTAGCTAGTTAGCACACTGTAATAATTTGTAATCTGGAGCACTATAGTGGATCTGATTTAATTGGGAGTGGATCTGATTTAACTTGATGTAGTCATTCAATGTAGAGTAGTTTTGTTAAATCGTCTATTCATGGTTCTAAAGTGGGCTGAATGCAAACTCTGTATTTTTAAATTCAATACTGAGACCATTTGGTTTTTATCAGGCCCCGCCTAAATGCACTTACCGGTTCATGGGGTTTAAGGTTTAAAAGACGTACCTTGGGAGAAACTTAGTTACACTATTACATATGCAGGTATAGTATATATTTTATATGCAAAGTTGAAGTTTAGATGCAAAGTTCAAGTCCTTTCACATCAAAGAATATCACAATAATTAGCATTGTATACAATGGGATAAAAGTGGTTAGGATAGCAATAGCATGAGGACCTCATTTTAAGCCACATCATTAGCTGAGCTTCTAGTGCACGAAGCCAGACTCAAATGTTTTCATGACAAAGCCACATTGAAGTGAATTTAAGCCCTTTAATGAGCTTGCAATAAAAACAAGATTTTACAGACGGACATATAACTGTGGTTAGGCCTGATTTTAAAGAGGAAGTTTTATAATTGAGTCACAGCAGGAAAAACTGTTCACATTGTTGATTATGTGGGTTCCTTTGAGCTTTGCTGACTCGCTTGGCTTATTGTGTATATTCTATCCTCCAAAGCCATGTCTTGTGTTATTTTTTTTTACAAAGAACCTAATACGATCACCAAACCATGGCATGTAATACTCTTAGACAAATTACACTAATTCAGCAGATGTATGCAAATATTACTCTCTCACACACAAAAAAAACACTCCAAAGAAGTGCACTTGCATACAATCACCCTGTATGCTTACTTAAAGTCAAAGCTAAGATAATAACTAATTGTTGCTAAACAAAATGTTTGTGCCAACTGATTTTGCTTTTACCCCTTGCTTTAAGTTGGTATAAGTATTTCTAATAATCATTTTCTAAACCTGAAATAATAGACTTACCCTGTAAGGGCACATAATAAAGCCTGGGATAAGCTATGACTGCTAGTGTGTGTGCTAAGTGGTGAGATGACAATCTCCTTACCTGGGTAGGGGGTGCCTGCAGGATGCCCCGGGACCACCAGGCTGTTGGTCGGTAAGGTTGGAGGTGGTGGCAGTGTGGCAGGGGTTGCGAACATGGCCGGATGGCGATGGGCAGGAGAGCGCAGGGAGAAGGGCGAGGTAGAGAGGTTAGCCACAGACTGGTAGTGTAGGCTGGGGTTGGAGGCAGGCAGGCTGTTGAGGTGGGGGGAGGGGGGAAGGTGGTGTTTGGGGAGGGGGAGGCTGGTGCTGACACCACCGGTGTGACTGCTGTGAGAGAGAGAGAGAGAGAGAGAGAGAGAGAGAGAGAGAGAGAGAGAGAGAGAGAGACAAAGAGACAGAAAAGGTAGTTAGCACAGTGCCGGAAGGGACGACTGTAGGTTACCAGAGGGCGGATTGACAGCTGGGCCGCCCACCTGATGTCGTGGAGGTTGTTGTACTGCAGCGAGTGGTGAATGGGGTGGTTATGCAGGGGCCGCGCGTGGTGCTGGGAAGGAGGAACACGAAGCTCCTGTGGCGGGGGGTGGCCCTGGGTCCTGAGAAGTGGCGGGGTGGGGATGCGCGGCGGTGCGGCAACGGCCTCCCTCTTGACGCTCAGCGGAGGCAGAGGCAGAGCCAGAGGCAGAGGCAGGGGCGGAGGCGGGGTGGGCCGCACCCGTGGAGGCGGCGCAGTGGCAGCTGCAGGGGCTGGGGAGCCGGTGGGCGGAGAGGCAGGGGTGGGGCTCGGCGCAGGCGGCGCAAAGGACACCTCGTTGCTCTGCTCCTGGCTGCGCTGGAGGCCTGAGACTTTGGTTGAACTGCAGGTCTTGGACACGTGAATCTCATTCGTCGTCACACCTACACACATCACGCAACACACACACCAAGACAGAGACAAAAAGAAATGCTAAGAAGAAGAACAAAAACAGGGAAACGCAAAGAGGAATTGCACTTGCAGTGGGAGATAAAAAAACGTCATTTTCGAATTCATAAGATTCTGCAAATCATCAGTATGACAGTGTGGTACCAGATGTCTTTCAGAAGCTTTTTTTGGGAGGCGGGCGGGTGTAAGGGGTGATGTCTACTATGGAGGAACATGTGCTATGTATGAACCAAAAAGCTACAAAGATAGGACAGGAAGAAAAAGATGCCTCCACATCTGTCTACTTCCTCAGCCCCCCCCCACTGTATCACCCCTTCCATCTCTCACCCATGGCTCCCTTTTATTTTTCTCCCTAGGTTTTATGAAGTGTTTAATCAGGTCATTTTCATGCTTGACTATAATCAGATGATCCAATTTCTCTGAGCGATCCAGTCAGTATGAATAAATCACACCTAATTAAAGTTAAATGCCGTGCCTATTCAGGGCTTTGCTGAGCACACAATCTGGCATGAAATAATTATGTTTCAATTGTGCTGTGAAAAGAGATCATGGCCCCTTATCACGGCCTTTTGGCGCTCGCCCTCCCCCAGATCTTTCAAGGGATTTCTGAGCTGTTGCCAAGCACTTTGAACCGACGACACTTCCTCGTTCTCAATTTATCTGGGGTCCCTTGCAGCACAAGTAGCTTTTTCGCACACAGGCAGCTCATTGCCTATTCAACTTTGCCTCAGCATGGAATTGTGATGAGAGGGAAGATTATTCTCAAAAAGATTAAACCATAGAGTGGATAGAATTGTCACAGACAAAAAAAATGGAAAAGGTATTTTCACTTCAGAGAGAGAGAGATAGAAAGAAAGAGAGCGAGCGAGATGGATTTGCGGAATAATGACAGTCAAAATAATTCTTCAAGCTAAAGAGACATTTTGTTACATGTTACATTCAATACCTCTTTGGGCTAGAGCACTAATCAGATGCCATGCTGTCTCGAAAGATTGAGTTTTTATACCAAATCGGGCCTTTTTGACAAACACAGATGTGTACTTCAACAGCAACAATACAGGTTATAAAACAAAGCTGAAGAGGGAGATGCCACATGTGAAAGACCAATGAGAACAAGAGAAAAAGCCAGAGAACATCTCAATCAGTGACTCTCATCTACACACTTAGCATAGAGCCTGGGTTTCAGGCATCTCACTACAGCTCCAACTAAATGCTTCCAAAGTCCCAACTCACATTAGCCTCAAACGATGGCTACGGCCAGCTGCTAAAAGCCGGGGAGAGTTAAATGCAAAAGCTTTTAACAGAATATCCCAAGGCTTAATAGAGCCTACTTAATCTTTCAAGGGTTCTAACACCAATAAATGGGTGATGAAAAGCTATGCTGAGGTTTTAAACTTGTCTCCCCCCCTTGCCTTTTGAAAGAAAATATAACCAGGATAGGTGTCAGAAAAGCAATGAATTTATGTCGTGAAATAGAGTGCTATACCAGGTTAAAATAAAAGTCTGGTGTAGGGCTCTGCTTTCAATAAAAAGGAAAAGACAGGGAGGAGGGTAAAAAGGGGAATATTCTCAGTTTAATGTCACCCATCGCTGACGTTACCTAGGAAACCGAGTTCCTAGACACATTGTGTTTGGCCAGCCCTTAGTATGAGGCCGGCCACTGGATGAGTAGGGCAACGCTACTTAGGGGCAGAATGAGCTAGGGGGTTATCTTAATGATGATTCTAATGGGATATAATGGTTGCGGCAAGTGCAGCGCGATTGGACGAGCCCACCTCTCATTAAACTGGCCCGACAGGCGCGGGGGCAGCCCTGTCAGTGGCCTTCCTACGGCATGTAATGAGGAGCAGTCATGATTGATTGGAATGTGACCCTAATCAGCATCGAGGAAATGCAACACAATCCCAATTACCTTCAGAATTCCTGCCGACAGCGTCAAAGTGCCACTGCGGACTGTCAAGATTCAGATGAGGTTTGAAATATGGGCACATCGGAGCCAAGGCGGAAGAGGAAATGAAGTCCTAATACATGTCTATGTGGCAAGACAAGTTATGTCAAAACCAGTCTTGCTTGTTGTCTCCTCCTATTAGTGACTGAATTGGTACAATGTGACAGTGATAAACACCAACTGTATGGAATCTAGTTATTGAATATGTTGATAAATTATGCCCTGCTACTAGCTGTTAGCGAGCAATTTAAAGAATTTAAAGCAAATTGGTGGCCAAAAACTTTTGTTTTGTGGTTGACGCAATGGCCCCACAACTCAAAGATGCCATGAACCATGTGTCATTGGCAACCTGTTTCTGCAAGTCAAAAAAAAAAAAAAAAATGACCGTGTTGACCTGAAAAGATTTTTCAGCAATAATAGACAGGAGGAAGACAGCTGGAATGCCAAGCTACTTTCCTTTGTCATTCTTTCAGTCTGTCACAGTGTCCCAAAGCTGCCTCAAGGTACAATAATTCAGTGCTCTAGGACATTATATGTCTTCCAGGCTTCATCAAACTAATTGTGTCCTACTCCTGGGTGCAGAGTTAATGCACAGCTACCAGCAAGCCACCTACATATAAGCTGAGAGAACATGACCTCGAGCCACAGAAACAGATGTTACGGGTAATTTTCTACAAAGAGCTTTAAAACAGAGAGGCATGGGGGACAAACGGGAGGGCAGTATGGCACTAAAACCCCTGATGGGTCTGTGACAGAGGAGAGAATGACACTCCCTTGGGGGGAGTCGGCATCCCTGTTCACCAGATGACACTTCACTTGAGTATTGATTTTTTTTTCTCCCCCATCTCCTTCCCCGACTGCTTTTGTTATCCCAGTTGTTCTGCTTTCACTCCAGGGATATGGCCTTCCTCCACTTGTGGGCCCAGCATGACACAGTCTGTGAGGGGGACATGTTCCAGCCCCGGCAGACCTCTTTCCAGGGCGCCCCTGTGACTGATGTTTCTAGAGGGGCCTCAGGCGACCCCTGTGTCCTCCCACAGCTGTCCCCCCTCTCTAATACCCTTCACATCTGACCCCGTTTTGGGGGGAACGATGACGATGAGGAGGATCGTCCATTTGGAACATCTGGAGGGCTGGCGCCTCCCCGTAGCCCGGCACCATGATGAAAGAGCCAGCAGATGGTCCGCCGTGCCAGAAACTAGCCGTCTCACCTTGCTACAGTCCATCCGTCTTCACAGCCGCCATAACACCCTGCCCATTTCTTGCTAGTTTTCAAAACACATTATTTCAGCTGCGCTATCAAATTTTTACGCATGCATCCTATTTGCACTATTTGATATTTTTCCAAGGCAGTGTTAAGCGTTTCCATTAGTGAGGCTCCTGCCGGCGCATGCCTGCACCCCTCTGGTAACGCGATTAGCTTCTTTGCCTCAACGCTCCCCCCAATTTGTCAACTGAAATGATCTGAGGACTCAGGGCCGCCGATGCAAATGAGGCATGCCTGTGATATACCTGGCCTACAGTGCCACTGCAAACTGTGCTTATGTTGGTAAAACGGCATGCAAATGGCATTTTAAGATTAGACATCTGGGTATGTAAATCACTGCAGTGTCCGGAGGGGCTTCGGCAGCCTACCGCGGCGCGAAAAAGAAGCCAGCCACTGGGTGTTCTCATTTACAAGGCAAACGCTGCGGTCTCCTCGCATCAGCGCACTGCCAGAACATAAACAGAAACGTTCACAAAAAAAAGGGAGGGAGGGAAAGGGGGGGGGGGGGAACTAAATAAATAAATAAAAAAAAGAAGAAGAAGCCTGTGTCTTGAAAGACTGAGCAGAGAAACGCATATGGCATGGAACACAGAACCCCTTCATCTTCTCCCTGACTTGGCTCGGATGTGACTAGGGCCCCGCCTATCCTTGCGAGAGAAACATATGAAGTTGTGCGTTTGACTATTTCAACAACTGCTCTGCACCAGTATGTAATTTATGACTGGTTGGGTTATTTTTCTTATTTGAAAAAAACAGATGACTAAAACAGACATTGGCTATGTGCAAATCACGGTCCGGTAAATCAACACTTCCATAGCCATAGCCATCAGGCGTTGTAAAGTGAGAGTGCATGCTTAAAAAAGCTGTGTGATTTTGGAAGACGATGAATGTCAGAGTGCGCCGTCAACAAATTGCCGGGCTAATCATCAAATCAAAGTCACACTGTAAGGCAGGCAAGCAGGTTTGTTTGCCTCAAACAATATCACCGCAAGCGTTTCTGTTTTCCTTTAGAAACAGGTTTGAGCTGCCGTCTACCCGTATATGAAGTTTATGAAATGAGAAAGGCGACAGGACAAGGCAACCAGAATAATGCAAGGAGGCTGGGGGACAGCTGGCATGCTTCAATTAGTTATTTTCACCGCAGCTGACAAAAGGACGACATGGCAACAGAATGCAAAGGGTGTTAAGCTGTAACACGTTTGCTGTCAAAGCCTACACATAAATTGTGAACACCTAATGTTCATTTCTGAGAGCTAGCAGCTTTGCCCGCTATGAATCAGTGTTGTCTCATGCTGGGCCAGGATTCAAACCGTGGCCATATGGCACCGGCAGCATATGCCACCCTCTCTCTCTCTTGTGGCACATGTGATTGTTGACGGACGGGACTGCAGACTCAAATCGGCTGGCTTACGTATGTGTGCCCCTGCTGACTGGACTAATCTGGGTGGGTCCCTGTGGTTAAGAGCCATTTGTCCAGGGGGCGGGCGGACACACACACACACACACACACACACACACACACAGTTCCAGATTGCAAATCTTTTTTGTCTCCCCACCAGAGATAGCTGTTCCCAGCCAGGGTGGAGTGTGAGTGTGAGTGTGGAGTATCTGCTTTTTTGTGCCTTGTCCCAGTTCCTCGCTGGAGAGTGGTTCTGGCTGCCTCCTGATTCATCCTTGGACCCCGTGGTCATTTGCGGTCATCGTTATGGGGCTTTATTGCTGCAAAGCTGGAGATCTTTGTGCGTCCGCAGAGACCTATAGAGAACCACAGTCCAGCCGCTCGGCTGACACCACCCAGCCTTAAACCTGGAATGTGACCCTGTTCACAAGCTGAATTGACCCGTGGTGGATACGGCCAACCTGAAGACTACAGCCCAGCTCCGGGGGAAGTGCGGTGAACTTGACAGGGTTGTAGCTGGTGGTGGTGGCGGGGGACCAGGAAGCATTTCAAACCCCTCTGAAAATCATTTGTGTGGAGCTGCAGCTCACAAAAGCCTTATCATTCCATTAATTAGTGCGAATTGCTCACCCACCGGACTGGAGAGCCGCAGCGGCAGCTGTCTCGATTGATTACGGCAGAGGACGCGGCGCCGCAATTATCTAGATGACTGGAGACAACGGCTGCCACATCTAATAAAGCCCGCTGCTCCTGTTTGCCATCGCGGCAGTAGAGGAGGCGCAGGGGCTGCGCTGTTGCGCTCTGCTCCTGTAAAGATACCTCCAAGACCCTTTCAGTATCCCTCCACGGGGCTCCGCGACGCTCAATATGGGCAATAATTCTTTAGCAGCGTGTCAGCTTTATTCAGCTAGCATAATGCCCTCCCGATTTCAACAATACTTCTTTGTTGCCCGGCAGGAAAGCATCCTCTATTAGGACTGCCAGCTGCTTGCACCAAGATTTACAAGCTATTGACGAAAGGCGAAGAAAAAAAAAAGAAGAAAAATGGGGGACAAAAGAGGAAAACAAGAGAGACAAGAATGCCATCGAATGTTAAGGCTGACAAGATCTTTCACAAATATTTTTGGGGGGTGATAAAATGTAGATACAGGCACTCAAACAGGCCCCTTCAAGCATGAGCCTGCATGCCGCTAAGTGGATATATAATATTATCTTTTGGTGACTAACTGATTATTTCACAATGGAAAGAAATGGCTGACTGGAAATCCTTCAACAGCCCAAGTGGCTCGACACCAAAACTGCATGTTTCTCTTCCCACTAAATTCTCCAGTTCACTACCTGCTATTGCAATCTTCCTCACCCCCTTCAGAGGCCCGGCAACAATCGAGCTTAACAGCTTCTCACTATTTGTCACACATCATTCACTGTTGTGACATTTGCGAGCATAGCGCTGGACGACCATGAAGGAACAGCATCAATGTTTTGGGTTGGATCTGGTTTCTTGAAGCGTTTTGTCAGGCTTTCCCCCCTCTCCTTTCTCATTTGTTGATATGGGCCCGGCTGGCTTTTGTTCAGTCACTAAGGAATTAAATCTGATTTTGTCCTTCCACTCAACCACTACATAGCAACAAGAATCTCATTACATGTTTACATTCTTGATAAATATCCCTTTGAGAAACATTAACCGGGGCGAAATGCACAGAGTATGAAAAATGCGGCTGATTAAAGTTGACATTAAAAAGGCCATTAAGCGGAAGAAAGTGTAACAGATAAGAAAGTCAACACAGTAGCGAAGCAAATACTGCAAAGGACGAAAAAACTGTAGCACAGTCTCATTTAAAATCATCTCACATACCACACATGCCTAACACATAGACCTCGCATGTGTGTATCGAGGTGATTAATCCGGACCTTATCGGATTTGTTTGTGTAACTTTCTGCCGTTCTCATACTCTTTTGATCAGCGCTGCCCTTGAATGCGGGGGCCCTGTGAGAGTCAGTTAATGGCTCATTTCTCATAGATGCATTCCCCTTGGTCAGTCAAATTCTTCACAGATGTCTACAGTACATTGTTACACTACACTGTACTAATGCACATGAAGGCAATGCAACAAGTTCTTGTGATTTCTTCTTCATTAAGGCTGGAATTTGAGTTTTAACGTATACGGTCAAAAGACGTCAACATAATTGTAAAACAAGAACCGAGTGAATAGTAAGGTTATGAACTTCACGGTCATGATGTTCTGTAAAAAAGGCAAAGATAGAGATGCCTTATCAGTGAAATTCCTTTCATGCAAGTCTTTAAATTTAAAAGAAACACAGAGAGGGCATTCATTATGTTATCACAGGTATGTAGGGTACACACCTCTATACAGCTTTGACTTCTGAAACCTTCAAACTATGAACAAGCAGCCAAGGAAGTTTGGTCCTCTGTGTCTACACTCAGATAAAAATACTGTTTGCAGCAACAAATGACTTGTGCGCTACCTTTAAGAACCAACACACGAGTATTTGGAAATGGCTTAACAGACCTTTTCATGTGGTTGTCAACTGGATTATAACACAAAGCCCTCACATTCTTAACCGACCAGCATGCCTCAAGGCTTTCACAAACAAAAAGAACGACAGAGAGAGAGAGAGATAGAGAGAGAGGGGTGGGAGGAGAAAAAAAAAACCTCTCCAAGGAGGAAGAGCGGACACGGATATATCAGGTTAGCAAACATTCTTGGTGCTTCTAGGCACCCAATCCATCATCCTTGATTAGGGAGTGCTATTGAGGATTGCGGGGGATAAGAGGGGCCATGCAGGAGAGCCAGAGAGAGGGCAGCTGAGAAGGGAGGTGAGCGACGGAGGATGGGGGCGAGCAGAGGGCAGAGTCATGTCAGGAAAACAAATGGAGACGAGGCCCGTTCACTGACCTGAGGGCCTGCCTTCTCACACAAGAGCTTATGTCTCCACACATACCTAGCCTCTCGACGAAAACATGCCGACGCATACACGTGTGGACACATGCGCTTTCTACACACACTCACAAGCAAATACACGCTACACGCTACACACACACACACACACACACGCTACACACACACACACTACACACACACACGCTACACACACACACGCACGCTACACACACACACACACACACACACACACACACACACAATCAGTCTTGCACAGTCAAAAGCCCTATCCAACAAGGCCCAAAGATTTGGGTCAGCCCTCCTGGCATAAAGTGGGCATTGTTTGTTTGTTGGGCCTGACCGTGCGCTTACACTTCATTTCACAGGCTGTAGAGCGGAGCAGACAAAATGACAACAGTGTGACAAGTGGTGCTCAAGTCTGCCGAGGTCAGGTAGAATACAAAACCAGCATGGTATTAAAAGCAGTGCACTTCCTTTTTCATTTATCACACTGAAAAGGGTACATCTTTTTCCGCATTACACGCACTGCGTGTCAAAATGTGAAGCCATGGAAATGCTGGTTAAACTCCAAAACATTGGCAAAGATATACTCCAGACATACAAATCAATGCAGTGAGGTACTGAAACGGTGGCTGCAGAATTGGATTGGAAGGGAGCAACTGCTTCATCTCCACACCCTGGCAGACGACACCACCGCGTGTAAATGTCCCTGTTACGAGCGACACACTTGGCGAGTGTGTGTTTTTTGAACGGATTTTTAAAAGGGGAGCCACAGATGGTCTTTTCTTGCTGAGGACCTGGTTCACCGTACTTCACTTCTGACCGCACCTGCTGCAGGAGCAGCCCTGCGCGACGCCAGGGCCCTGGGTGGCTAATGTACTGTGCCGTCACTGATGGGATCTCCGGGGCTCTTTGGCACTTGTCTTCATTCACACAGACCACCACACAATCATGCGCCCGGCCCCCTCAAAATGAAGCATGTCCACATCTTCAAGATGAAAGGCTCCAGGACACACATGGCATTTATCGGAAATCCATGTGAGGCCGCAGTATCGAGAGTCAAAGGAAATCTGAACAAATATAGATTGACTATACATTTTTGTACAAGCTGCAGTACAACCAGCAATTCCTTCAACACTAAGACTCTTTGATAACATACTTCTGCGTAAGTATAGGATGGAATTACGTTCCATGAGCCCATTTTGGCAGATACGAACAGTAGGGTTTGTATTTTTTTTATTTAATTTTTTTAAAACTTTTTTCCTTGCAGGCCACAAATCTCTCCTGGTGAGATGCTACTCCAACCCCCCTCCTCTGCTTTGGTCCAAGTCCACGAAAAGCAAATACGGCTGGAAAACAGCCTTGCACTCTTCCCCTCCATCCGCAGCAGCACTAGAATAACAGCCTCGCCGCTTGGATCCCTCGTTTGGATGGGAGCACTTTGGTTAGGAGACCATTAAGAGGCCTGTCTTCAACCCAGCATGGGGAATACGTCGGTAGCCAAAAACAACACCCAAACAGATGACCGTTTGATTAATAGAGGACCACACTGGGAAGGGTATTTTTTTCCGCAAAGATGGGGCCCATGTCTGACCATATTAATTCACATCTTAGCTAAACACTGAAGGATTAATGACATGGTTATGATATGGTTTTGGAACAACCTCCTCTTGTAGCAGTAAATATCTCATGACTTATTTCGGCATGTGCTGATTTTGTGGGTATTACCGAAACCTTTTAGAATGAAACCAAACGCGCATGGAAAAACAGAAACCAAAAACAACCCTAAGCATGCAAGCTGAACCCTAATGTGTCATGTAAATGATACAATATGATTTGTGCAATTCTTATTTTGCAATATAATGAAATATTTTTTTGGTTTTCATTCAATAAAAAACAATTTGCAATGAGTCCGTCTGACAGTGTTAAGGTTTTGAATTGTAGACAATGTGCAAACACAGAATTTGGATACTGGCTGAGCCAACGAATCAATCTGAACTGACTTCAACTGCTCATTTGTATAACTGAAATGGCTGCACAAGCGCAGCAAACCCCTTCAGTTTCTCAAAACAAACAAACAAAAAATATAATTGTAGGGAAAAATACTACTACTATATTTTTTACATTACCAGATTTCGGAGTAGTGCTCAGAGTTCAAACTCATTTAAAAGTATTCAACATATGAAACAGAGCTTGCATGCTGTTTGCGGTCCAAGAATTCTAATCATTTACTTCTGTTCTGTACTTGGCAGCGAGCTTCTAAGCTTTACGTCCATTTGAACTCCATCCCACAAAGTAGAATCCATCACAAGCGTGTTTGCAATATCCATCTAGTCCATCGCGTCTTCCTTGCCAGCGTCTGAACTTTATCCAAGCTGCATGTTTGGCCACAAGCGCCTGCCATCTGGCTTTACCACTGAACGTAACAACCTCTTCTGCAAAAAAACATGGGCTCTGACTGCATAACACAGAAGAGTAGACACTAAAAAACAGGTCTGGGATTGTCTTCAGAAAGATGCAGAAAACTCCTGTGGTGGCCAAAGGGAACATAATAAATATACAGCGCGTAGCTAGAAAACAAAAACCTAAAAAATACAAATAAAATGCCAACAAAATTAACTGGTATGTGATGCATTAGTATAAGAAATCGTTTGTCCTGTAAATAAACATGCAGTTGCAAATCCCCCATGAAATCTACAGGCAATATAATATTTCCACTGCCTTGGCTGTAACAAGGAAATCTATCCCTTAGGTCCGTGTCTCCTCTGGTTTCTGTCTTATAAGTTGGTCTCTGAGCCACAGTGGGGAGAGGGGTAATCTCCCAAGGACTCCCTCCCCTCATCAGCAAGCGTCTGATCCTGAGGTTGGCATATGACAGGTTGGGAGAGGGCCCAGGGTGTTTCACAGGGGGCCCGGGGCTTAGTGCATCCAGCTTCGGGTAAGCCTGCAGCAAGGCGGGCCCCTGCTCGACAGCTGCCAGAGACATAATGAATTCACTTCAGACACCCGCAGACACTCGCCACCACTGTTCCAAATGAACGCTTGCCGAAAACCATCCAAAACACTGGGGGGCGGTGGAGGGGGGTGCGGTGTGGTGTGGTGGTGGGGGCCGGGGGGGGAGAAAGACAGACTGCACATCTTAGACCATTTTAGTGTGTTTGGATGAGAGCCGCTCATCGGCAAACAGTCCCGTTTCACAAACTGCTTCCCAGAGCAGGTTCATCACTGGCGGATCTAACCCCGATGCCTCCGCAAATAGAAATGTCAGACGTGGCGCACCGAGTGTCACCTTGGGGTCAGAGCTACGGGGGAGGAGGAAAGCACATCTGGTCTTGTGATTTGTTGTGCGATGCGACTGATGGGAGAAGTTCACACACGGGAGGTGTCAAGGTCGATGGAATCACGCAGCAGGTAAATAAATAAATGGGGAAACAGGAAAAACAGAAGAGCTTTCATTTAACCCGTCGCTGGGTCCTTTCACCTAAAGGCTGCATCTCACTGGCAAAGACACACAGTGTGATCAGGATAATCCATGACAGTGTATCTTACTATTAATGATTTCCTTTGAAGACATACGGTGTCAGGCAATAACAAATATAGGTGCTAGCATTTTAAGTTTTCCATTATAAATTTGGTAAGGTACAATTAGGTGACGTGCTGATCCTCGGGGTCAGTGGTGAATGTCTGTTCTAGCTATTGTCCTGGGGTGCTGTTAAATGCCTTGTAAACCAGAGGGAAGCTGACCAAGCCAGCCGTCTCAATAGAACCTCCACTTTAAGGTTAGCAATTCAACACTAAAACATGCTAAATATTTAACGGGATGGTGGGCTGTGTGTTGTCACACAGAGGCGTTACGGGTCAATGGCAGTTCACCCAGAGCAATTAACTAATTGTCCTCTGTTGCAACCAAACAAAGACATCTGTGTTAGGAAATTTAGAAATGTACACTCGTGGTAATTTGCCATCACATTTGCAACATTACTCCCCCCTAGCAGGAGAAAGCCCGTAAAATCCCTCAAATCAGTATGGAGGCTTTTGCGATGACACGCTTGCCACTCCCTATAAATAGAGCATGATGACGTGATTGTAATTTAAAACGCCATAAATATTGAAGGAGAATAAAATAATTCATGGAATAATCCAGTTAACAGGGTGTGTTTTCTGTGCTCTTACAGAGTGGAGTGAGCAGGCAGACTGGGAGCTCTATAATTGCTTTGCCTCTCCTGGAAGCCTGCTTCCTGCCTTAAATCAAAAAAGGCAATCTCTGTCAGTAATGGCTCATTTAATTATTAAACACACGTCATATCTTTATCCGTATTCACTCTATTTATTTCCATCTATCAGAAAAGACGCGGGGTTAGGGATTACACAAACTGTCATCAATGAAAAAAAAGCCATTAAAAACATTTCCATCTGGAAAGGTCAGAGTTCGGAAATTAAAAAGCTACAAACAAATTTTGGAGGTCATGAGTTTGAATATGACAGGCTAGACTGATAAGGGCCGGATTAAGAAAGTGACACACCAATATGCCTGTGTCAACTGATCTCAGAGTGCTCTGCGCACACACGAACCAGGTGAAATAAATGACTGGGGCTATAGTCTGGGAGGATTTGTGTCTGTCTAAAATACGAATTTAATCAATAGATCAAATAAGCTTCAGCCAGGAGTCGACATGGGCTGAGTAGGTGGTGATGGGCTGAGCATCCGGGAGCAGTCGCCTCAGACTAAAAACAGCCCCCCAGCACCTTCCCTTCCCTACATTAGCCATCACATGAGGCACATGACAAACCTTCGCTTACTGCAATAAGTGCTCTGTCAATACGGCCCATCAGTCCTGATAAAGAAAGCATTTCCATAAGGTATGTGCCGGCTGCGCTTCGTCAAACAATCAAAGTAGGCACTGCTGTGAGCTTTACCAGGCTTAGATTCCTCCGCAATGACGGGTTGTTTTTAATTTGGGCCCTTTAATCTAGCAAAATAAAAGCCCCTGCAGTCTGAGTTCCCGCCATTACATGTCTGCACACCCCCCCCCCCCACCCCCTACCACCACCCAGCAACCCACCCCCCACCCCCAGTTAGCCGCCCTCGCGCCAAGCTCCTGAGATTCAACAGCGGCAAAGCTGATTAGCTGGTCAAAAGATCAACTTCTATTCATTATTTAATGGGCGAAAGGCCTCCAACACCGCGGCGCTGAGGTTAGCAATACATCCCAATGACCTGGCCTGTGGAGCGCCGGTGCATACAAACACATTCTCATCAACTGGTTCTGGCCCCAATCCCCTGACCCTGAACTCTTCCTCTTCCATTTCCCCCTCTCTCTAGCTTTCTCTTTTTTTTCCTCCACCCCACCGTGCGCACACAGGAGGAGGTAGCTCACAGCTGAATTCCATACTCTCTGGCGTGGATGACGCGGAGGAGAAGAAGAACGCTAGCTTTAGCATCATCGCTCGGCCTTAGCCGGTGGAGGACACAGCCTTTTAATTGACATGCAGCAAACAGAGGTGGTGGAACAAAGGGCACTCAGGAGCTATTGAATCGTGGGCCTGCAGACAGAGAGCTTGATTAGTGATTCGACGCAGGGACCCTGAGCCGTGTAGCACATAATGAGAGCTTAGAGAGCGAGCCGCAAGCTCATCAGGCCAAGGGGGTGGACTCAGCAGCAACCCTTTGGGGGATTGAGTCCCTGACAATGCCATCGTCAGAATAAAATGGACACACACATACACAGACACAAAATCCTCTCTTCCAGCTATATAGACTGTATGTACTGTTTACATTTAAATATGCAAGCATTCAAACATAATTAGTGCTTCCAAGTCAGAATCATTTGTCAATCTGTTTGTTTGCATGAATCTGGTCTTTCCCCATGTTCGGCATGGTACGAAATTGATAAAGGCTGTATAGTCTCGCTCTATGCAAAACCCTATGCCTAATTTTGGCCAAAGAGAAAGTGGAATGAAGCATTTCCATTTGGTGGTGGTTGTGGGTATGCGAATGTGTGTATTTTTTTTATTCTTCTCACACTCCTTCTTCCTTTGTTCCACTGGACTAATCCTGTATGTGTGGGCCGGTAAGTTTAATGGAAACAATTTATTAAGTCCGGCTTAAAATGCCATCTGCTGCTAAGCCTCCCAAAGCCGCTAAGCTCCTGGTTTCGCCCGGAGCTTGCTGTGTTCACGCTTACTGTAATGCGCTGTTTAAAATGAGCACAACGGGTCAAAATTAATCAGGATTACAATGGCATAAATCCACTTCAGAAATGGGTTTTCTGCAATCTTTCTCTCCTATCCCAAGATGCCCCAGGTTTGCCTGGACCCCACACAAAAATGGGCAGTGTCCCATTACTTGACTGAAAAAGGGGTCTCCTCCTGGGCATTCCTTCCCCTGATGTTTTTAAGGCGAATGACACTGTAATCAAAGCCAGCACTACATCTATAAAGACTTGAACAATGAGACGTATGTTTGTCTATTCTTATCGCATGAGTCATAAACGTGGCCCTTGTCTAATAACACCCGAACAAAGACGAGAACCTTACCTCCACACCAAATTTCCTTGTGTCAATAAACACGTCCAAGTCGTGCATTGTGTTTCTCCTGCTCGCACACAGCTGAGAGGAAAAGCCAGCGACAGGGCAAACCTCTAGACTGAGTATACTTCTGTAGGGCCAAAGCCATTTGAGGCTCCGAAATCACTGGGATTTAGATTGGTCCTAGAGGAATCAACTAGCAGACTGGTAATGGGACACATACGCAGGGAAAAACAGCCCTCGGCGCCGCTGCATTCCACAGACAAACCCGCTTAACACACATTCAATAACACTGTTGGGAGAGAGTGAGACTGAGACTGAGAGAGAGAGAGAGAGAGAGAGAGAGAGAGAGAGAACATGTGGAAGAGGGACGGGACGGGGGGGACGGGGACGGGGAGAGAGAGAATTGAAACATGCAGAACACAGCCCGTAGTGTCCATGGCCACAATAGAGCCCATGTCAACCAGTTGGAACGGATAGCACGATAATAAAATCTCCGCCTGTCACTAAATCACCTTATCCTTAGAGACCTGTCTCTGGCTTTTCCTTTTCCTTTTCCATCGTCCCTTCAACCTTCAACACCCCCCCCACCCCCCGCCGCCAACAATCTCCCACTCTAATCCTAATCTGCCCCCCACCCCCTTCAAGCGATTCTTCAACACTAGCCTGGTGATCCCTGTGAAAAACAGGCAAAGGATGCTGATGGGATTGCCTGGATGTAATTCTCAGAGCCTAATCCATGAGCCTTGTGTGTACGGGTCGGTCACATTAGCAGGATTTTCGGATGATTCCTTTGCCCACTGACATACCCACTCTAACCCCTCAGTTGGTAAGCATGTGTGTGTGTGTGTGTGTGTGTGTATGTGTGTGTGTGTGTGTGTGTGTGTGTGTGTGTGTGTGTGTGTGTGTGTGTGTGTGTGTGTGTGTGTAAGTGAGTCGGTGTATATGGTGTAAATAAACAAAGAAGAAAATGCTGTGATGAAGTCCAGTAAGGGGCAGTGAATATGGTGCAATGTCCAGGCTGATTTTGAAAACACAAGCTCGTTACTCTAATGTCTGCAGCACTGGGCTTGACTTCTATCTCTCTCTTGGGTTTTTTACCACCCCCCCCTTTCCCCCCTCCCCTTACTTTCCTTCCTTTTTTTTCATTCTGGCTGGAAGCATCACAAAGCCATCTGAGGAATCAGTGGTACGCCGTTCCCACTTAGCGGGACAAGCAACACATGTAAGCATCCAGGGCAAATAAAACACACCATGTCAGAGATCTAATATAAACCTAAGCCTCGGTTCCAAGAATTACAGTTGCTGGGGAAATGACAAGGGCTTTGACCAGAAAGCTTTTCATTGTTGTTTTTACCCCCACCCCCCCACCCCACAAGGACATAGCAGATCCTACTATTTCCATGCTGGCCCGCAGACAAGTCTCCTGCTCAGAAAACTGCTCCCCACTTTAAATAAATAGGCCTTGTGCTGCATCTATTAATGGGCCCGGCATGTGCCCTGGGGGGACAGTCTCTGCAGTCTGCTGCCTTTCATCGCGGGACGGACAACCCCCCCGCCAACGCCCCCACCCCACCCCACCCCCTCGCCCCTCTCCCTGTTACAACCCCAACACCCCACCCCTCATCCTCTCATTTAGGTGCACCGTAGCTGGCTAAAGGGGACTGGAGTACAGGTGCAGCGCCCCTCCCCCAGCCAATAACACAACCTGCGTTTTAACGCCGAGTGATGGAGAGGTTAAGACCCTGTCTCTGCCTGCCATTAGCCTGCTGCCAGGGAGCTGCTATGGCCTGGGGTAAATTTGTGGCCGCCTTGCGGGAAGCATGTGGCTCTGGGCTTCAGAGAGAGAGAGCCTTAATGAACCAGACGGTGGGAAGGGTAATACCTTTGGCTTGTATGGTCGCAAAAACAGCTTTCCCCCACCGCCCCGTGTATGGAGCACAGTGGAGAGCGCATCAGAAAGCTATGCGATAGATAGCCTCGGGTTATTTCTGAACGGAATGAACAAACATCACGGTAGTGGAGGCTGGGGGGAGGCTAGGGAGCACATGCATCATAACCAGTAGCTACAGAGCAGCATTTAAGATACACGTTGCTTTGTTGTAGCCCTTCACACCCAAGACATTTTCACTAGCTAATACTGTCAAAATGTATTCCCCTTAATATGTATATGAATACATAAAATGAATAGGTTAGGAATGTCAGGATCACTAGTACAGATGTGCTCTAAGTCCAACGGGATAACACGGAAGTAAATGGTCTGGGATGAGTTACAGCAGATACTGATTTGCATCCATTGGTGATGATACATGTGTAATAAGACAGATTTTTTCTATGATATCCACAAAGTCAGTGACTGAAAAAAAGGAATAGATATGTGGTCCACATCCTTACCTTTAGCTGCAGTGGGTGAGAAGAGTTTCTCTGATCCTAGATCAGAAGCCTGCAGAAACAGAGGAAATGATGTATTAATGAAAGGAACCACTGATAGAGAGAAGACACAGAGAGAACCAGAGAGGTAGAGAAGACAGACAGCTAGACCAGTCAGACAAAGATCATACATTTATTCTGACACCCTCCACCTCCACCGCCCAGCTCATGTCATTCCAGCCCATGCTTCACAGTTGAGGAAGAAAGGCGCCCGGCCAGACGGTGTATTCACAAGCAGAGCCTGCCCATCCATGTAGCATAAGATTTTCAGAGGGGCTACTGTATACTTCAGAGCCTCATCTCACAAAGCGGCAGCTCACGTCTCCCCCCCCCCCCAGGTCTGACCAGCCAACCAGCTCTCAGCAGCCCAGCTGCCTCACAGCCTTCCAGGGGAAGGCAACATGACATTGGGGGGCACTGTTGTGCCACCCGACAGCCTCCTGGAGCCGAGGAGGAGGTGCGTTTGAGATAAAGGAGCGGAGCAAAGCTGTCAGGAGGCAGAGGAGTGGGCTGCTAATGACCAAGATGCCCTGTGGATGCTGGGTGGATGTGTGGGCATGGGCTCGAGGCATTATTCTGGCTACAAAACAAAAGACCTGGACCTTATGTGCAATGGTTATGTCGTATGGCTGGAAAATAACAATGCAAGCTAATTCCAAACACAATATTAAGGGTGCTTTAATCAGAGCAAAATAATCACATTTGAGGCTTATGTTGGGATGTGAAAGACTAGTCAAAAAAAAAAAGCTCAAATTGTCACTGTGTCTGCAATTTGCTGATAAATAGAGTTCCTACATTAGAGTGCGACAAAATATTGCAGGCTTTTGCCCACGCCACGTTTGACTCATTCTTGCTCTTGGAGAGATATTTGTAATGGAATAAAGCATTTCATTACAGCTGGGTGTGATGTGCAGGAGTGTGGGCTGCCTGGCTGCAGACAAACGGCTTCGAGGAAAAGAGGCATATCCCCACACACTGACAGCTCAGACGTCTAGACTAAACACTTGCCTGATTTTTCCTCCCCTTTTCTCACATGTATGTGTAAGTTCTGGCAAGCCATTTGAAAAAGAAAAATACACACCGTACGTTTACAAAAATACACATCCACTTGCACAACGCATGTGTTATTATATTCTTTTTAAACACAGCAACCAAGCTCATAAATCAAGCTCAGACAACACAGCATTGTGTGGGAGGCAGCTAGCCCATGCGCTGGAGAAGATAACGCCAACATTAAACATCCCAATTATCATGCGATGGCAGTCTATATACACACTGTGCACACAAAGGCAGATGAGGTGAACATATGTACCGACATCTCCACGTTGGCCATTATTGTGGTTTTCAAACGGCACTGGAGAAAGCATATGTAAAGCAAGGCTGGGGACTCACGCAAGGAGCACAAAGACATTGGGAATACAGATGGCCTTCCTTGGCACAGACTTCAGACTCTTCAGTGATTTTGACGGCACCCAGTCCCCCCCCCACTCCCCGTTTCCCCAAATCCCTGTCCACCCTATCCCCCTTTCTTTTTAAAGATCCTTTCAATCCCCCTCCTTGGCATGTGTGGCCAAAGACTGTTAGGGGCTAGTGTCTCCTCCATCTGAAGCAGCCCACTTCTTCCGTAAGGGCTCCACTTCGGCTGGCGCAGCTGCCCAGACCTCCTCTGAGAGCGGGCTAAAAAGTGTCATTATTTTAAAAGGAGGGCACTAACTTGAGAATTGAGCTACATTAAGGTGTTCTAGTTCAGAGCTATATTTTGGCATGTTCAGGGACTCCTTGCTTTTTCGAGCGCTCAATGCAGACCTTCATGCCGTGCTCTCATCTCCCCTGCACCATTTTTTATTGAACATTTTACATTTTATGACCCGAAGTCCCATGTATGGGTCCCGAGTCTTTTATGCAGGAGACTTGGCAATCAACATTAAAGTGAACAGAGAGGCTACCTCAAGGAAAAGTAGTGAATTCAATGCACAGTAGAGATACTATGCTTGTTACACCACTTGCAGCTTCATAATAACCTACTAAGAATAAAAATGGGCCTAAAGGAAACATTATTTAAAATATGTTGTTCTTCAGATAGATCCCTTGGTCGTCATTGAAGTGTTTAGCATGAGTACTGTACAAAACCCATAGTGTATATAAAGCTGGCAATCTCATTCTTCAGATTCAAAACAGAGGATGGGAGCAGCATGCACACACACACTTCACTTCCTACAACATGAAGGGCTTTGAAATTACACTTGAGGAACCAGTATGAAAATAAACTAGAAAAAGGTAGGGAACGAAAAACTGTCTTCAGCTGACATATCTTCTCCTGGATTTGGGACTGTGGCTCTTTGGGTTAAGGTCATATGTAACAAATTCTTCACACTTCCTTTGTGAAGGCAACACCGATGGTAATAAAAAAAGCCGAATGAACAGAGGGTGCGAGGGAAGTGAGAGGAGGAGATAAAAAACAGAGACCAGAGGCCAGGTTTTCCAAAGGAAGCAGGGAAATATAACCATTTCAAAAAGAAAGGAAATTCAAGCCACATTGCTGGGAGCCAAAAGCCCTTGGACTGGGCCGCAGGAAGCTTGACCTTTGGGGCCGTCTGCTATTTGAGCCTGGGGCTGCGTGGCTCGGCCTTCTCTCCAGAGAGCCGTCAACAGGCCTCAGCTTTCCTTCCCCATTCTATTCATTAGCTATGCTTTATGATTCAGCTTCCTCTGAGCCACACAAGGACTCCCTGAGGAAAGAGAGACGTGGAAAAAAAAAAAAGAGGAGAGCGAGAGAAAGAACGAGCGAGAAAAAGGGCAGAGAAAAAGAGAGAGAAGGAAGGAAAGCAGCACGGAGGTCATGGGCCTCAGTCAAGGCCCACTTACAGCAGCTGTGAAATCCTACTGCTTCCTTATGAGGCCATGAGGCAGGGAGTTGGGTCCTGTGCGTGTGTGTGTGTGTGTGTGTATGTGTTCTTGGGGAGACGGGGGTCAGATCCCACCAACAGAGTGCTAACTCCCCCAAGAGCAGCACTCACCACCATAAAGTCCAGGATTTAGGGAATGCCAAATCACAAATTACGCCCGTGTTTGTTTTAAGAAGTCCCACAAGTTCCCCAGACACGAGTGACTTATTGGCTGGATAAACCGCTTGATAGCACAGCCATATATATATAATATATATATATATTGTGCTGAGAAAAAAGCTCACTCAGCATTCACTGTGATATTTATATCTGCTATTCAGCCCTGATGACTGAACACAGAAAAAAGGTGAAAAAAACTGAGAGCATTTCAAATGTCAACTTAATTTAGATCACAGCATTAAAATAGCAGACAGCATTGCATTTATCATTTTTTGTACAGATTAAAACAAAATGTTTTTCCTCTCAGCATCTCAGCATGCGTGGAGGCAGGAAGCATTACAGCAGGAATCTAATCAGCTCAATGACCTTTCTGCACAAATTTATGAAAGGCATTGATCAGTTAAGGATGTGATTTCACAACAGACATGGAGGTCAGCAATTACCCCCGCTTCAATTAACCTCGTTCTGTAAATACTGCTGAGAGACCATTTTTACAGTGCGGTATATCAAACATTCTACGCCTGCACTTACCTTTTGATCGCTCTCCTGCTGCCTCTGCTGGCTGTGCATTACCGAGAGCCAAACCCACACTAGCAATGCAGACTCGAATGCACCATCAGCTGAGAAACCATCAAAACACTGAGCCAATCCCATAACTACATGGTGTATACAAAACAATGACTCCTTACTAATCTCCAATGACAGCAGACTTAAAACCCCCACTTGAGAGACGCGTTTGCTGTTTAAATAAATAACTCCAGAAAGCCGAGGGCTCATGAGAATAGAAAACAGACCAAAACGCACGTCAGCTTGTTGATTACAGATTGTGCAGGGCAAGGCCAGAAATAAACACAGTGCTCAATAACTGTCAAAACTCCCCTCTTTGTCACTGACCCAGCAGAAGTGTATCTCACAGTTCTCTGTCAGTAATGAATCTCTCTAACCTATAACACAGCTTGCATATGTACTGTGACACTCATCCCACACACTGCTCTCTGTTTCCTCATCGCTCCAATCTCCCATCGACCTGCGTAGGCAGAACCAAACACGGGTGGCATCGCCTGGCGGTGATGGTGGCGGCAGCGGGGGGGGAGCTGGAGGGGTAAGGGGGCGGACAGCTCGGTTGGTTGGCACAACGCGCCGTGGCACATCGTAACCCGGCCAGGTGGTGTCATTCATCACCCTGAGTGCCATGGAGGGCGGCAGATGAGGAGGGCACCCTGACTCAGAAACACCAGCTCTCAATTACGTTGGCAGGCTAACCATTCCCACCTTCGCCTCCCTTCCTTCCTCCCCTCCCTCCCTCCCTCTCTCACCCTTCCCTCCCTCGCTCGTGTTAATTTGCAGCCCGGGTTGGTGTTTCATCACTGTCACCCTCCGTCACCCTTTCCTGCTCCTCCTCCACCACTTCACATGCACCCCCCCCCCCCCCATTTCTCCTCCCACACACACACCCCCTTCTGCCTCCTTCTATTAACAGCTGGGACTTTGTCCAAAGCCACAAGGCCATATTTTCTCTGCCATTTATGTAACAATCATGTCAGGCTAGCCAGCACTTTGATAAATATCTCCGTCAGCACCCACTCAAGCTTTCTAAAGTGCGTTCGCACTCTTGCCCGGACCTCCTGCCCTGAATGTCGTATGTGGATGCGAGGCGAGACAGGCGGGGGTACAAATATGTCTTAAGATGGGTAGGCTACTGTGCAAATGTGCTCAGCCGTGCGTAAATGGCCTGCAACAGGGACTCCAAATTAATTATCTCCTCAGCGTTCGTCCTTCTTTAGCGCCTCCTGCTCCAGAAACTTAATGACCTCCTTCGTGGTCGTTTATCATAAGCCGTTGCGCATTTTGTTTTGTTTGTTTCTCCACCGAATGCGAGCGAGCTATCGGGTCCCCGTGCCGTACGCCCCCAGTCAGAACAGGTGTGTGTTGACGATACTACAGTGCCATGGTTTCACCCCCCCCCCCCCCCAAAGCCATTGGAGACCGAGGCGGTCTCCCACACAAACTGTCAACCCTCGCACATTAGATATTCAGCTGCACCTAAAGCGTCATTAAGATGATAATGAATTCTGCGGGGTGACCGTGCAAAATGAAATCCTCCCCACGTCTCTGCATGTCGCTGCGAGCGCCATCTTTTTGCTGCCAGACGTCGCGGGCGAATGGGGAGCAAGATTCTCTCTTCCCCGCACCACCCATCTTTCTTCCCTTGGCAACAACGGCGAGGCGCATGCAAAAAAGCAGAGGAAAGCTAGCTGCCGCGAGCCGACTCTTTGAATGTAAAATATCGTTCTCCGTTCTGGTGGATGCTCGAATGCCACTTGCATATCTCCCTCCCTCCCTTTTTCTTCATGAAAGAAAAAAAAATCCTTCCAATCTCTGTGATTTTCTTCTCTCTCTCTCTCTCTCTATCTCTCCTTCTCCCTCTCTGTGTTCGCTGATTATGAGCAGTCGCTAACTCTTATCATGGCTGGCTGTCAGTTTAGTATACGAATTAGCAGTCTATCGGGGGGAGAGCAGGGTGCCGTTTCATCAGCCGCAGAAGGGCAGAGGCACGCATCACATTAGAGCCGAGGAGAGAGAGTGAGAGAGAGGGGAGACGGAGGGTCACAAATCAACGTGGCGGACGCCTCCTGGGGCCAGCGCGCGGCCAGGAATAACGAGATAAGGAGAGATGAGGGAAAAGGACATGACATATTTCACAGAAGTCGCCCAGACCCATTTCGCAACCTGGAGGGTGAGAGAGGGTGACAAATGAAAATTTAAAACCTGGGGAGGAGGAAGGGTAGAAGGCAGGAAAAAAAAGAGAGGGAGTGTGAGTGACTGAGTGGGGGAGAGAGAGAGAGAATGAATTAATAAATAAATAAATATGGAGGAAAATATTATCAGGGTAGGACAGGAAATGTTGCAGTCACAGGCGCTCGGATCAGATAACAAGCTAAATTCAGTCGGAATTAGGGATCGGGGATAGCCTATCAGTGCCAGTTAAGCCAACCTGAGCATTGAAATCCGCTGCATATTTCAGGGAGATAAACACAGAGTGACTGTCAGAAAAAAAGAGCACAACACAACAGGGCACATTAAAACCACGAGTTTTAAGGCATTATCTCGCCTATTACTTTCCATTTGACTCGGCCGACTTGTTTTTTAATGCGGGCTGCAGACACGTCAACATTATTTACATTTCTGAGACGTTGTGCAATGCGTTGCCGAGCATAACCAGGGAGATTATATTATCGGACAGGTCAGATGGCAGACCGTGATGCCCCGGTCTCCTGGCCTAAGCCAAGCAGCACCAGAATGCCCCTGGAGCATGCAGGGGGAAGAGGGCTCATGGAGGGGTGATGGGGAGAAGGTAAATTTGGCCCCAGCATCGCGAAGCACCGCATGGTGTGCGCAGCGTGGCTCCGCTCTGCTTGTCTGGGCAGGGCGCGGAGGAGCACAGGCCGCCCCCTCTCCCCTCCCCCCTGCTCTTTAATGTGAAAATGTGAGGGGCAGATAAGATGCGGCTAATCTTCCAGAGGAATCGGGGGCCCCTGTTCTTTATTACTTGCAGAGCAGATAGAGATCGGAGTGCCATGCCTCTCCCAGCTGGCAGCAAGGCTAGCAGATAAGAGAGGGGCGAGAGAGAGAGAGAGAGAGAGAGGGAGTGAGAGAGAGAGAGGCGAGAGAGAGGGGCGAGAGAGAGAGAGAGAGAGAGAGAGAGAGAGAGAGTGAGAGAGAAAAAATGTGTAGAGAAAAAGTGTAGAGAAAAAGAGAGTTCAGGAGTGGTAAAACACACAGTGAGAGAGAGAGAGAGAGAGAGAGAGAGAGGTGGCCATTAGGTCTCATCTCACTAGCCTCAGGCCTCTCACTGGCAGCTCCACACCATTAACTGGGCTTTCATTTTACATGGAGGCTATGGAAGGCATCACTCCACTCTGGAAGATGTCTTAAATGCTCTCGACTTCTCTCCTCAGACAATACCGAAGTTCTTCTGTACATTCAATATCATTCTAAAAATATACACAGCCCTATATAACCCTTATTGTGGGTCTATCTCCATCACTGCCTAGAGAAGCCATCTGTGTTCTTTGTTTTTCTGAGGATCATATTGTATTGGAATACAAACCACAAGAACATATTGTTCTAGATGGAATAAAGAGCGATATCCACAGACCTGTAAAATATGCAATGCATCCTCCATATTCAACACCACACACCACCATCTGCCAGATAGCACTGCTGAGAGAAACAATGCGTAATACAAAATCCAAACATGGACGCCTTATATATATATATACTGTTTCAGATGCTTTTTAAAAAAACAGCCCCTCACAGATGTGTCCTAAATTTACACGAGCCCCGTGCTATCCCACTGAGAGCGCCATCTCATCCATCCGTATCGGAGTCTCAGAGCAGTTGCCAATACTCGCGGGTGGATGAAGCGCGGAGGTGCGGTGGGACTCTCATGGCGCAAATGTGCATCGGCCTGCCAGGCCCTGCATGCCCTCGCCTCCCTCTGGGGAGCTGGCGGTATCTTTGGTAGTCACAGCCCACCCTCTCCGCGGCTTGTTAGAGGAAAGTGGCTTAAAGCGATGTTCAATACAAGTCTTGCTCAACTTGTTTTTCCTCCGACCCTGAACACTGTGAGCTCCGAGTGAGTCATCCCAGACTCCAGGCGAGGAGGAGGAAAGAAACTCACATTTCTACATTTAAGGCTGCTTTGCTTTTGACTCTTAGCCCTCCATCCAAGGATGTTAAATAATGCAGTGATAAAAAAAGAGAAATGTGACCCCCCCTGGTCCTCCTAAAAAAAAAAAAAAAAGGAAAAGAGAAAGAAAGAAAAACCCACGAGGTATTTCCTCCGCAGTGGAAAAGGAGAAACAGAAAGGACTTTTTATAATGTAAAAGGCCCGTTTGACAGCGTATTTAACTGCGTGGTCACTTGTGGCACGCTCTGCCAAGCAGGGTCTGCTTTTAATGAGAGGAAAAATGCAAAGCGAGAGGCTCTTTTTTTGCCCAGCCGTGCAACAACGTTAAGTTGCATGAATCACCCCTTGTAGGATGAATAAACACCGCCTCAAAAAAGAGCTGCCGTTTGGACCTGAACTATGTGTACGTGTGTGTGTGTGTGTGTGTGCGCGCGCATGCATGGGTGCCTGGTGGACACTTACCAAGGAACCTCCGCAAGACGACAACCCCCACAGAGTGATTCTATCCATCAGTGCTTGACCCCTCATACTGACCTATGGCCTTTCGGTGGCGAGGCTTGCTCACACAGGGCTACAGTTTCTGGAGACATACCTAGCCGTTAACAGAATCTGCCTTCTCTCTCAAGACAGTGTTCAGTTTAGCCATCGGGGAGGGGGGGAGTTAACACCGGCATCCCAGTTAAACTCGCACGTCAGCCACTGGAGGTTAAAATAGAGCGGGCTTTCAGGGAGATCAATAGAACTACTTGTATGAAGGGACAGCAAAGTAGGGATGGAAAGTCTCAAAGGCTGAATCTGGCACTCTGGTTTGTGGAGCCCCACCACCACCACCACCACCAAACCCCCTCTCGTTTGCTGCCCTGCCTCTCGCCCCATGTACAAACAGACATGGAATGCGCTATATAAAGGAGTCGCAAAGCTAAGCCTCGCTCGTGTTGGAAAGCGACGCGGCACATTAAGTGGAATTTACTTTTTAAAACGGACACCAGGCCTCGGGTTACTGGCAGCTGTAACACAAGACCGAGGCGGAGGCTTCACAGCAGGTCATCGAATGCCTGGAAGGCCTTTAAAAACTGTTCTCCAACTCAGCTGTCCTTATAAATAGAGGGGGAAACAGGCAGGATAGCGAGGAGCACAACACCTGGTCGTGCCTGTTTATTTGTTTTGTTGTGCCAGCCAAAATCAAAGTGAAGCAAAAACCCCCCAAAACAAAAAAGGCGGCAATTTCCAACACACGTCTTAAAAGACACTTTGAAGTTTGTATGATGACTAACTGCTGGGAGGAACTAGAGAGTGTATCTCATGTGCTAAGACTCGTTTGAGCACCGGTAGCAAGTCAATATAGAAATGGCAGCCACACAACCCACTGAAGGCTTGCAATGGCCTTACCACCAGACACACTTTATTTAGAGTGCCACGTGGGTCTGCCACTGATGTCTTTATTCCACACTGGGTACGCTTCAGGGACTGAGTGACAGAGTCCAGACACAGGCATGACAGCAAGGCGTTTTTTTTTACGAGGGAAACTCGGAGCGAGCTAAGCTATGGGCTGAGCTGAACTTAGCCCTTGCCGTTTGTTTAGCATGCGCGGTATGACACTGTGCAAGCCGTCGTCGTCCTTCTCCTCCTCCTCTACCACGGGAGCTCCAGATGTGTGACTTATGGGAGGTCACGATGTATAAATAAACACGCTGGCGTGTCACTGTGAATAGCTGGGGCATTACTCCCCCCCCCCCCCCCCCCCCCCCCCCCCCCCCCCCCCCCCACCCCCACGCGCGACAAGCGGACCACATACCGCGGACCCCAGGCCCCCCCCCCCGACTCGTTTATCGCCCACCCGACAACTGCCCGAAACCTTGTGAGAGAGCTTATGAGTCAGGCTTTCACACTTACTGTTGAACCTCAGCCTCACATACCAAACGCATGGCCTGACCTTGTGACAAAAGGGGGGGATCTCAGTGGACACATTCAATTACACACAATTCGCTCTCTGTGCTACCTGAGTCAGTCATGTGGGTAAGTGCTGGACGGGAGGGAGGGAGAAGCCCGCTGCCCTCCGCTGGCCATATGGGACCCTCGTTAAACGAAAGCCCAGCAAACACAAACAAACAGCTCAATTACCGCTCTGATGCTGTGGACACCGGGGTTCTGTCTGACAGTTATCCCTCTACTGCCATTTACTCTTGTGCTTGTCCTCAAAAAAAGCAGTCATTAGCCGGCAGAGATTTCATGGCCACTAACGACACCAGTATACACCAAAGACACCCAATTAGCAGTCGTGGCACCCTAAAAAACAAGATCTCTGGAAAGATTTGTGGGTGTGTGGGAGGGTAAAAGGGGGATTTACTGCAACCACACACAAGGTCATTAAAAGTTATTCCCTGTGCCAAGTAATGCTGAATATTATTCACTGTATATTAAAATATAATGAAGCAAGTAAACGCAAATTTGTCTTACATGCAACATTTTCAATTATTCATGGGGGAAAAAAAGAAACAAACAGTTTTCCCTAGAGCGCTAATCCCATTTTGGAAGCAGCTTGCAATGGCTGCAAATGAATACCTCAGTTGTAAGACGCTGTCTCCTTGGGAGGCTGGGAGAATGGCTAAACTCAATAGGGTAAATCTGAAGTCAAATGCCTATAAGCCCACTATGTCACCAGGCAATGGTTAGCTCTACTCCAATATGAGTATTGGCATGCACGTATTATACAGCCAATTGATCCCTTTCATATCGGAGAGAGGCAAGGTTAACAGCTAATTACTGGGCAGCTGGATCGTTTTAGCAAAGCCATTTCTCGTCAATAAAGCAAACCTGCCCGCTGCAGATTGAACTGCCTCTTAAATGTCACCATGACAGCTAGAGTTGCAAACAAAAATCTTTCCCCAAGCAACTAAGTGCCTATACAAAGCTGATAACACTTCGTTTAATTACCTCTTGTTTTTCAAAGACCTTGAGAGGACGGTAATCGGTGACACTTTATTTACATGCACAACGCCACTAGCTATTTCACTGGTGGAATGCTTGAGAGAAAAACCCTCTTGGCATGTCTGTGGCTCGGCTAACGCTCCCAGCCCGACTGGAGACAGCACCTCTCTGTCTGCACGCCCCTTTGGATTATCCCGTCAGACTTCCTCAAACACCATTCACTTTCTCCACAGAGTGGGAATAAAGCGGATTGTGTTCCCCATTTACACCCAAACTCAGTTTGCATATCATGTCTGTCGACATAAAGAGGCATTTCAGACAGTGCCTGGGATCCAACCGTAAACAGCTGGGCGATAAAATGTGGGTAATCCAACCGGTGGAGCCTAAGCACATCATCCAGGATACATCCACCAGGCCCATGGAAGAGAGTCCCCCCCCACCCACCACCATGAGCTGCAACACAAGAGCCAAGAGGAGCTTCATCTACCTCCAACACACAGCCCCTATTCCCTGCTCTCTCCACACTGCTTAAAAGCTTTACCAGAGAGAGGGGGATTTAATCAAGTGTTAAAAGCTGTGGAGCTTGGCACAGCGGGGGAGGCGCAGCCGAGGCAGACCCGAACAGAGGGATGCTGCTTTCCAACCTCTCTTTCCTCTCTTTCTGCCCATGTCGGCTTGTTACTCCACATTATGGACTGTCCTTGGAAGCTACCTTGGTGCTATAATGGGCTGTGGCAGGAGGTTGCCTAGGTAAGTCATTACAGGGAGGGTACATTTTTGACATTGTCAAACTAAGTGTAAGGTGCAGACATGGCCTGGCTGGCCTCGTAAGGCTGCCCTGTGCTAGTTTGGTGTTGTAAGGACTCAGGATACGCTTTGTAGCTGTTCTGTGTTTACCGCGGGCTGCCTACACCATCCACCGTGCCAGCACCTCCAGTCCAGCCCACGCCTGCGATTGACAGCTGACAGAGAGCAGCGGTAGCTGTATGTATATGTGCGTAGGTGGGAGGGGGGTGGGTGTGGAGATGGTGGGATGGGGGGGGGGGGGTCACGATCTGTAAATGCTCAGCAGATCAATATTCCTGTACATCATTAGAGCTGCATAAACAGATGTAAATGCAGACTTCACCAGTCTCTCAGTCCACTTCCGAGAACACCCCCCCCCCCCTCCTCTATCCCATACTCCCACTCCTCTTCCCCATCCCTCACTCAGTAGCCCAATGCCAGGCCTTTCTGACTGCATGCATAATGCTGCAGGCCCTGCAGAGAGCATCTTAGCCTAGCAACTGGGACTCTGGTGAGTTTAATGCTGCTCCTTCTGTCATGTTTTTGTTAGATTTGGTTGTTACCATATTTACAATTTAATATACATTTTAGTTCTATGTTTGTGTTTAAAACTTTAAATCGCTGTATATAGCCATTGTTTGCAGTAGTTGTTTTTTTCTCCGCTTTAATAACATAATAAATTGTTAGTTCGACCAACTAAATAAATCATACCTGAGACGTGTATGTACTCCACTAGGCTGAAAATCTAACACTACCTTTGTAGCTAACTGCCTTATTTTTTTACACTTCTGGAGATTCCCAAGGAAGAGTGTTAACAATGGCAAGAACAAAGCAGACAGCTCGTTAATGTTCTGGTGGTGGCAAAGCCCTGAGGAAGCAGTTCGGTACCGTGAAAGCGCCTCAGCTACTGGTGACCTGAAGAAGCCTCACTATTATAGGCCTGGTACCGCAGCTCTGAGAGAGATCCATTGCTATCAGAAGTCCACCGAGCTGCTGATCCACAAACTGCCCTTCCAGCATCTGGTCAGAGAGATTGCTTAGGACTTCAAGACTAATATACACTTCCAGAGCTCTGCTGTCATGGCACTTCAAGAGGCCAGCGAGGCTTGCTGGTTGGTCTGTTCAGGGACAGCCATTTGTACACAATCCATGCCAAGAGAGTCACCATCATGCCCAGGGAAATCCAGCTAGCTCGCCGCATCCAGCCAATTAAATAATAGGCAAGTAGAGATTAGATTAATTAGCCTAATCTTTAAAAGTGACTGAAATGTAAAAGCACTTTGAGTTGCATATTTTACATGACAAGTGCTACACAAACACAGCGTTATTATTATTATTATTATTATCTTGAAGGCTTGCACTTCCTCTCATATTACATCAAACCTGTGCAGCCATACTGTGGCGGTGCAGATAGCACAGGCCACAGGTGTCTCTACCCTCACATTCCACATTCTGTAGACTCCTGTTCATCAAGGTTGTCAGTATTCACAACCCCGACCCTTCCCTTGCACTTACAGGTGGAATCCCCCTGGCAGCGCTGTAGATCTCCTACCCCTACGAGTGTCAAGACGGAACAAACAAAACCAAACAAACCAATAAGTAAACAACTCGATGACACAACGAACAACACTGACACTTTAAAAAAAAAAAACTAAAAAAACAGGACCCTCGCTGTGAAGGCTGCTGAAACTCCTCCTCCTCCTCCTCCACCACCACCCTGCCGGCAAGCAGAAACCGACGTAAGCCTGCCCAATGGCAAAGTGTGAGCACGGCCCAATTATATTTGTCAGCCCTTGTGCATTGCTCCCCCATCCCTCCTCACACACACACACACACACACACCCACACAGACACGTAACACACGTCTCTCTCCCGCCCTCCCGGCTCACTGAGGCCTCTGCCTCCCCCCTCAGACACGACAGACAAATAACTGACAGGCCCAACGGGCAGGCCTGGCCTTCCCCATCGCCGCAGCCCTCAGCTCGCCTTCCGCTTGCATTACTGCAGACTGACAGTTCCTGCATTATTATTGTAGCGTTGTCTCTCCATGCCTCTATCGCAGTTCCACTGGCAAAGGGCGGCCAAGGCAGAGATGTCTCCACTCAAAGTCAAGCCACGGCAGCGTGCTCGGACGAAATCTAACAAGTTCCCGGAGCTTGCATGGAAACCGAAAACACCGCCTACTGACAGGCATGGATGTCTTAACACTGGAGAGATCTGATAGCTTGGGAGGGGCACACCTCCAGAGTGGTTAATTTATCTATCCTCACATTTCATTTCCTTTGGAATGTAATGCATGAAGGAGATTTCTATCAGTAGTCAACCCAAACACTAGAATTTATTTCAAGTATAATTCTGAAAGAGTATTTTAATCGAGTTTAAGTATAGCTTGATGAAATTCAACACGCTACTTGTGAGCATGTGAAAAAAAAAAGGGTAATACTTTCGGAAACTGACAAGGGCACAGCCATCATAGGCAAACATCTTGATCCATGTGCGGGATGTTTTTTCCACAACACACCAACCACTCCTACATGTTAAAAACCAAAACCAGATGTTACCAATCCAAGAGGCTCAAAAACCCACAAGGAATAAGGATAGAGTCCGAAACGGTACACATCAAATATAATCAAAAAGAAACAAAAAAGAGGGAAGCCCACTCAAATTACTTTTCACATATAATTTAGTTTTCTAGGGGTACGACAGCCTCTGCCAAGGAAAGCAAGATGAAAAAGCACTCAAATTATATAGTGAAAAAAAAGTCTGAAGGCTTCCTTCTTTCAGTAAGATCAAACTCCTACAAAATCATGGGACACGGTCTGAGGCTGCTCAAACACAGACTGCCTTTAAATTTTAAATTATAGATTAAACAGACCTCTGGTTTTCACCTTTAAAGACAACCACTGCTATTTTAAATACCATTTTGTATTACCATGTCTCCGCCGCATTAGTACAAATTCATTACATGATAACAGCTAGTCTCTTCACAGCACTGCAGCCAGTGTGAGTCCCTTCCTGCAGCTCTGCCCTTGCCACCTCTGCTGAAGCTTTTTTTGCATTCTTCTGTTTGCAGAGGCCTCTCAACTCTTTGGTGTTGCCACAGTGCTAAATTGCACAGCTGTTCCACAATCTGTGGCGGTGTTAATTACCCTAATGTGAGCGGCAGCTCGTCAGCTCCTCGCTAACGAAGGGGCCTTATGTTTGGTATGTAGGCCCCGTTCCCATCCGCTCTCTCCCCAGGCAGCTCAGTGGACCACCCGACACATCCGCATCCAGAGGAAAACGCATCTAATTAAACCTCCCAGTCCAAATCTGCTTACTAAGGGGGGGGGGGAAACACGACGAGATTAAAAGAGGATTTAATACACTGCAAGTGAAAGGGCTTAAGAGGAAATATGAGAGTGCTCAATGGTTAAGATCCTCGGCGATGCTGAAAGGAAGCGGCCTGTAAATCTGAGCCGATCAGTCAGGGCTTGTCAGCTGAATCCTTCAGCGCCTCCAAAGCCTCAGCAGGGGAGACTGACATTTTCTGGAGTCTTCAAGAACGCCCTCCGATTTCCCCCCTCGTCTCTGACAATACATCAGATCGGGCAGAAAGAACAAAATAATTTCATCTCGTCTTTTCATTTAAACCCCCCCCCGCATATTTGGCAGGCAATAATAGACGATACACAGACAAAATAAAATAAAAAACGTCTTCTCAACGAGCCTTCATAGCCTTCAGCCATCTTTTCTTTGTTCCATCACATTTCTCTCCCCGTTCAATCTAAAGGCGTCTCATCTAGCATTCTGTCGGCGGGGGGAAAGTGGCGTTGCCGAAGGCTGCAGCGGGAGGACGCTGGTGTAATGAATGCGTGAAAAAATATGTGCCATGGGACTGCAGCACAGTGCCCAGAATGATGGTCCACTTAGGCTAACATGACACCTTGGATGCAGTGATGAAGGACTCCCCGCGCCGGTTCATCCCCGCCGCCTCATTCCTCTATCATTAGAGGCGCAGAGACACATCTGGCTAATGGCACGCCTGGGCTTCGTGCTCAGACAGTGTGCCACACCGGGTGCGTTTAATTACGCCTCATAAAGGTAACAAAAGACACAGTCTGCTCGCAGGAAAGAGGCACTTTTCAGGGGGACGATTGGGCGGAGGACAAGGTGGAGGTGGAGGCCTGCAGCTGCCACAATTACAGGCTGACCCCTTGGCGGGAGCTGGAGATAGGGGGAATCCACCAGGGTGCATTTCCCCCTTTTCTTCAAGGAGGTGTGTAATGAGAATGCAAAGCGGCAAGCGCCCATCGTACAGGTATCACACGCAGACTCATTTTTCCACAGCCTTCACAGTAGAAAAAAAAAAAAACTGACGGGAAAGGAAAAGGTCCTTAAAATATTAATGAGTTCACCAGCATGTTTTCAAGTGAAGCTTTGGTCTTCGTGTAAAAGGCCAGGAGCGGGGGGAAAAAACAACACAAACAACAACATGACACAGACGGACGTTGCAAACTCTAAGAGCCTTTCATGCTTACTCCTGTCTCTAAGGCAGCATCCTGTGCAGCCAGCCTTGTAAAGCATCATTCACTGTGAGCTGTGAGCATAAAATACAGATTACCCAGCAAGCAACTTGGTGACCTATGACTTCAGCAATACCTGGAGGTATTCTAAAGGCCTTAGCTTACGGTTTTGTGTGCGGGGAGGTTGACATTTAGTGTGGGGGGAAAAAAGGCGAAGGGGAAAAGAGAGGACATGAGCCCTAGGACTGCAGAGGAGCACCGGCCCACATTCAGGAAATAACATCTGATAGGAAGAGATGGGGGAGAAAATGCTGTGCCGCATTGCTGAGACGCTCCAAAGTCAGAGAGCCTTTCAGAGCAAGCCACCGCTAACGGAAAGGTCACTGGTCACTTCTATTTGGACACATAAAACCCTCAACTCAGATAACGACACATCACCTCCACTGGGGAGATAGCGGTGAAGGTAAAAATATATATCGTGGTATTTTATATAAATATATCTCAATACACACATAGACACACAGTTATTTCGGATGTGTGTGTATGTGTGTGTGAGTGTGTGTGTGTGTTTTCTTTTGGCCAACAATTCCATGTCCCATTCTAGATGTTTTATTTATAACTTTAATGCACAAAACAGAGGCACCTCTGCAGAGAACGTTTCATTTGGGCTTGCCAGTGCTTCACTGCTTGCAGATATCCTCAAGTTAACTACTCACTTGGGTGTAAGGAGAATGTACATAACATTGCCTTCCCTTTACAGGTTTGGACGTGAACTCAAGGGATCTCTAAAGAGACTCAATCTTATTGTGTTCATTCAGACAGGTAACAATGTAATGCTGTATTAATGTGGTGAACCCCATCAATAAATACTATTTTCTTAGTTGCTATAGGACTAAAAGTCGATACATGCAAGAGCAAAGCCTGGTACCCTTTCTACAGTTTCTCTCGCTTATTATGGCTAATATAAAATGGCTAATGCATATCTAATAATGTGGAAAGCTTTTCACATGATTTATAGCTAACTGAATGGCATCAGATGATCTCCTAAAATAACATATGCTGTCATTTGACTCCATGCTAAATTATATTTCATGAAGGGGAGAAAACAAAGATAACAAAGGGGATGACAAAATTACTCATTCAAAACCGCTGCTTTTCCATTGCCCTGAGGTCATATTGCATGAGCCATTTCAGTGCAGCAGCGTAAAGGCCAAGTTGGCCTACATTAACCTCTTTCAAAACCAACCCTGGTTTTCAACCCCTCAGACTGTATTCCCCAGGATGGTGGCCAAAGTGCATATGGACATGCTAAGCCAGGGCTTACTTTGGCTTTCTGGGATGTTTGGCACATTTTATCCCAACTGTAGGGGCATTTTTGCAAAGCCTTGTAATCCAACACAGAGCTGAATCTCAGCAAACCTAAGGATGGAACCTCACCTTGAAGTATTTCATGAAGCTAGGTTTTGCCATACGTGGGGACAATGGGACTGGGATAAATATAGCTTCATGTGGCAACAACAAATGTCTGGCCGTTTTTTTCTAGTCAGCCTTCTCTATGTAATACTATAGAAATACCTATTTATTTCCCCCCCCCCCCCCCCTCTGGTTAAAGACAGCTCAAGATGTTAGACTAGCCCCACTGCAAGGTTTGTCATATCTCCTGGGCTGTGATCTGCCTGAACTCTTACATTACAAATAGCTGAAAGATTTTTCACCCCCTTATCAGGCTTGCCAAGCAGGCCCCTTTCTTATCTGCTTTCCGCTGGAGATAAATAGGGTTTTGAAGATATGAATGAGAGAGCTTTTTGCAAGCTAATTCCAGAACTGCATCTGCAGTAGATTAAAGATTAGCTGCTGGCTCAAGGAAATGGAGAAATACTCTGCCCTTTTTTTCTTATCCAAAGGTGATGCTGAAGGTGTTAAGCAGGTGTTCCTACGCTGTTATTGCAGCCATTTCAAAGACCCGTCCCTTTTAACGACTGTTTATCTTAAATATAAATTTCATTCAAGTCACGAAGGGTAATAGAAAACGGACACTTTTAAAATGGTAATTCATCTCAAATGGGAAACTCCCAGACATTGTGACAATTTCACAATGGCCATATCATTTGACATTAGGTTGCTGGTGTATCAAAATCTTTTCCTTCATATCTTAATGGTGACTTTTGTGCTACTAAACTCTGTGACCTTTCAAAGCATGCTGTTCCCACCACTTAACTCACGATAAGGAGCAAGTGAAGAGTATCTCTAATAGTCAGCTTTTTAGTGTGTTTTCTTTACAGCTTTGAAAGAGGAACAATATGTCCATGCTGAACAAACACATTCGTTTTGTGTTCTGCCGTCATAAACATCAGCAAGCGTCAGCATTTGGAAGCTGCATAAACAAAGGTGAAATACTAGTTTTAATGATACCATTTAGACGGTTTAGTCTAACTGCAGGCTACAGGCTAATCAAAGTAAAATTTTCAAAAACATGTGACCATTTAGACCAGGCTATATTAACCATGAAGAACATTTGCTTACCTAACTTGCCATTTAATATGTATTAGTTCATACAGATTTGTGATATTTATGGAAACCGTCACTGAAGGAAGTAATGCTGGAAGTATTGAATTCTCCAGTGTCTGCACAGAAATACATTTTTCTTTACAACACAAATGTACGTAGCCTACCTACTGGGGGGGAGGTTTCATTAATATAGTAAGAGCTCATAAAGGCACCAATTATAAAAAAAAACATGTTTTAGCCAAACTGAGAATGGCACTTCACCAAATTGTAAAATTATAATTTAGAGTCAATCTTCACGATGTGTTCAACAGCAAACACATTTCTACCACCAAAAATAAATGCACACCATAAGCCTACATGCAAACACTGGCATAACTGGGCTTGCCAATCAACTTTTAACAAGATAGGCCTACAGGATACAAAATACAAAAACACAGGGCTATGTAAGCCAATACGGAATAGACAATAACAGACGGCCATCACCGAGTGGAAGGCTATGGCTATGCTTGCAAGCCGTCAGACTCGCCCTACACAATACAGGAAGACTACATCTTATACATAACCTTGAGCCCATGCTCATTCTTTCACGATTTGGGCTGAAAAAAGGAAACAATATTTAACAGCTCCACTGCGGTGCATATATACAAATAAATAACAAAAACACTGCAATAACCCGATATGCGTTAGTATGGATAAAATAGCCATTACGACAATCGCCGAGACGGCTTTTCTCATCAGCCTTAGTGAGAAAAGAGAAAGGTGTATGTTAGCCTACTATTCCAAGTGTAGTCTCGTATTCTAATTCTAGTCTATGTTCTCTGCGATAATAAACTCCATAATTCAAAGGCTTTGTACAGGTTTTCGTAATATTGAAAGCGCAATAAGAGCATAGGCTAGGATAGCCTACTTGTAACAATACATTCTAAATCGCGCACTTCTTTAAAACAACTGCGAGGAATAACGCTACTATTTGAAGCGAAGTCTGTGAAAAGATGGGTAGACTTACCAAGTCTATGCTTGACAAGTAAGAATGCAAGTTTTTTTTTTTTACTTCAGCATTGCAGATCGAGGGAAAACAATGTAACTTGGTAATATCATATTGCCTATTGCGTAGCCTATCTGGTATTAAAACACTCTTACCAATGTCTGCTGCGATTTCCGTAATTTTTTTTTAAACCCATTGGCTCAAAAATCACTCCAAATAAGATCTAGATCCCGTTAAATCCAAAATAAGAACAGCAGAGGGTTCGGGTTGAAGAACGACTTGTCCATAGAAGCAGAGCCAATGCGAACCTGTCCCAACAATAAATCTTTACCGAGCGCTTTTCAGCTGCAGTGGCCAAATCTGTCAAACGGGATAGGCATTCTTTTGCAAAAACGACTATATTCTTGTAAGTTCAACCACACAAATCAATGTAATTTCTCGCTCGAGAGAGTCTGCTTGGTATATTCCTTGATTCGACCAACGAATTAGTCCAACACAAGATCTTCTGTAGGTTAGTGCTGTTGAATTCCAAGTCATGAGAGCCTCCGATGACAGATCATTAACAATAGATTCCGTCCACAAGAAGTATCTTGCACGGTTTTAAGGACGAGAGAAACGCAGAGTAAACAATTCCATTGCCCCTTGACTTGCTTTGCGTTTTTAATATGAATGACCCATCGTTTCCTCTTCCTTTCAAAAAGGCAAAAAGTCCCCGCGAAAGCTGCCTCGGATCGGAGACTCTCCAGGCACATACGAGAGAGAATGCTGACTGCTCCCTACCTCTGCGTTGGCAGGCTAGGCTTCAAGCGGCTGGCTACGGTGGGTGTGTTAAAACACGGGATACGACAAGACCAAAGCAATCAATGCCCGAGCCGAAGATCTTTAATTTGATTCACTGCGCCGTCGTTTTCAAATAAGAAGAAATCTTGACAGTAATTTCCTATCTTGTAGCTCTTTGTGTTAACGTTTTATACAGCCTAAATTACTGGAATTAACACCATGGTATACGACTGCAATTATACCTCTGTATATTCATTACCAAATGGGTATGCATGTCCATGGACTTTAGAGCCACACCACAGATCTTGAATAACTGAAACCTTCACCAACTGAAGGCAACTTCACCATGTTTTAAATGTAAAGATAATAAAAAAAAAAATGATAGAAGTTCTGCAAAAGACAGAGAATGCTTTGCACGTGCATTTGGCTGCAAAATAATCGCATTTTAACTCGTCTAATATGTAATAACATTTCTAAAAGCTATGCCAATCAACTTCAAAGAGTGAACCATTTTGTGCATGTATTCATTCAGAACACTGACTGAAATGCAGTCAAGGTGGAAAATGACAAGTGCGGCAGCTATAACATGCTTACATATGGCAGGAATTAGCCAGATATGTAAGGTATAACATACAACTAGTGGACTACTTCAGTTCTGAATTGGGTAAATCTGTGTTGCAAATGCATTTCATCGGTCAGCTTCAACTAACAGACAACACTGTCTTACCTTGTACTCCATGTCCTGACCAAGACACAGGTATTATGTCATCACTGAAATTACATATAAACAATAGAGTATATTGTTTTGATTACCCCAAACTGGCAACCATTTTGTATATTCTATGCAGCATAGCATGCAGTCAATAAGAGCACTTGGTGGTTTTTGTGTCTGGAATGTGAGGCTTGTAATTATTTCCCAGCTGACTGTAATTATGGGTCATCCCCGGCCCTACAGACTTCCTATTAAAAACATGAGGCATCCACTGAAAAACAGCGCTGCTGCTTGCAGACACAGTTCTTATGACAGGCCGTCTCTAAGGACTTCGGACTGGCAGCAGGAGCTGGCAAAGCAGCTGGAGAAACTGCCATAAAAGAAATCTTAAAAGATGAAAGGCTTTGTGACAATAAACATTAACAGCTTGTTTGTTGATGGAAGGGTACTTAACTTGATGTTGTATTTGGGGAAATTGCAAACACTGCACAGTAAAATGAGATGTGAAGTTTGAAATAATATTGGCTAAATATCACCAAGACAGCCAATGTTAAACTATCAAATTGTGGCTTCTTGGCATATATATGTAAAATTACAAAGGAATTCACAAATTCTGTAACTACCGTGTCTTGAATAAATCATTTTGCACAACATGACATGTTTGGTTTTTTCGGAATTCGACTAGCTTTGTTTATTTACAATCATTTGTACCAGGCATGTCGAAGGAGGCTCTAACTGAATGTGTTTTCTGCCCTTCAACAGGTTTGAAGTTCATTCATGTGTTGCCTTCTAAAGCTTCCAGCCTTGGTCTGGAGAACAGTTAATCTCAGGTAAGCCAGGAGTGACAGAGTGGATACGGAGCCCTGTCCAAATATCTGCCCTGTAGAAATAGCATCCGGCATACCAAACACAGTCTGCTGGCTCAGTGTCCCAGGCTTCCCGAAATAGGTGTGTAGAACTCGTTACGGGGGTATGAGATTCAAATTGAAAAGCCACTGTGCAGTGCATGATCATGGGTGCTTGGAAAATGTAATTTTTTTTCTCTACAATTTTATTATGCAAGTAGAAAATTGCTTTTGCCATAAAGTGATGAAAAGTCATTCCAACTCACTAATTAAGCCAATAAGGAATCATGGTCTATTTTACTCTCATCCAATTACCTGAAAATATGACACGACTAGATGAAGGCATGTGTGTGAGAGTGCGTATGTGCGTGCATGTCTGTTGACTTGATTGATTAAGTTCATTTTAAGATCCTTCAGCACAGATCAGACCATTATCAGACCAGGCCTGATCATCTCTTATGATTTAAGGAGTAAGGTATAACAGAGCACACATTGTTTTGATGTCACAAATTTACCAAAACAGCTGTATTGAAATTGATGTAGACCATAGTGAGATGTCCTTACTGATTTGCACTTAAGCCAGAAGGAACGAGATGATCATTAAGAGTCATCTCTTATTCCGTTTCAAATGCATGTTCTCTGATTCATTTGATGCATACTTCCTAGAGGCAAAGGATATGAAAAATCATGATTTATTAATTGGGGGCAAGAATAGCTCCAACATTCTTTCTACTCCACCGCAGCAGTGCAAGAAAGCTCCAGTCCTTAAAATTCTGATATTTATTCAAATGCAGACATTTAAAACCTCTTGCTACGTGGAAATGTTACAACAAATGGTAAAACGTACTTTGAAAGGATAGAATATCAAATTTGAAGTGCATAAGAATGGTTACATTAAAATTAAGAGATTGAAAAGGTAAGACATCCCCTATTACGGTCTGGAAATACAGTTGACAGCACTGGGTTTTCATTTGTGCAGAACATTTTGAAGCACTGCCGAGAACATAAAAAAAAAAAATCTATTTCATCTGTAGGGCATGTCTGACAACTTCTGATACAGTTTAACTTCTTCTGACAGCAATCACTGAGGCCCTATGGCAAGAAAAAAAAGTCCAGAAGTCATGTACAACATGAAAAGCTTCCCAGATTGATTGGGCTGATTTTCGAACAAAAAGCACCACCCATCAGACACATTAAAATGAGAGCTTTTCCAAGGATCCGAAAGGCTTTTGCCTGAGAGGGGGAGGAGAACCGACCGGCGCTCTAGTTTGCCTTGGGTCGCCTTTTAGCTGTCGGTCCCAGAGGCTTCATCCATCAAGCCTCAATCCCAGAGGTGAGGGACTGTGTGAAGGCTTTGCTAGACACTTTATCCCGAGGCTGAACAATCCAGTATTGGCTGTTGCTGAGGATAATTACTCTCCATTGATGATAGAATACCCAGGGCAAGTCACAGCAATTTGCATCTCCGAATGCAGCCTGATTGATTGGAATGGAAAAGCGGTGGCAACCTGATGAGTGGGCAGGTTAAAGGCACATTTTCTGAGGAGCACATCCAATTCTCCTATGCCTTTCTGACCCCTTGCTCTCTCTCTCTCCCTCAGTTCCTTGACTATGAGAACAAAAGCGGCTAAGAAAGGCGCCTATCGACAGAATCGGCAAGGACGCCGGCGGCTTTATTGTCCCCTGAATGGCACATGTCACCTTGACATCCTTTATCTTCTTGATGGTGCCAAATGTGCAAAGAATATCCTCGCTTTCAATTTATGGCTGTTTGTGAAGTCTACACTCGCGGAGGAAGAGCAAAGATCTCCACTTCATCCCCAAGACTCTTGGAGATGAAAAAACACTATTATATATTGTGCTTGAATTCATACAGCCAAGGCCAACCTGGCCCTCTTACTTAGGACTTAGAGCATTGACAATTCTATCACATCATCAAGCCTAATTCACTACTCTAATTAACACACATGATAAAGTCACGTTACCTCTCTACCCACCTCGTTCCCTCATACCTACAGTGGGGGTAAAATAAATGTAATTTAAAAGCTGCTGCTGAAATCTTTCAATCACTACTCTGTTACTTTGAGATGATGTCTCAGGTTTGCCAGCATTAAAAATTATATTTTTCAGTCTCAATACATTCACAGGCATATGCCATTATGATATGTACTTCACTTCTATATGCAGGTATAGGAGGGTACCAGATCTGTTTGTGCTTTTATTTAGTAAGAGGAAAAGAGTTGGTGAGATGTAATGTAATGAAATAATCATTGTGAGTATAGCATGACTTGATACAATGAGACATACTGTACCTCATTGTGTTTCTCTATGTATAACTCGAAGCCATCGAAAATTCGACATCTTGTCAACTGCATGAATAATAATAACTACTTTGCAAACTGAAGAGGTTTAAGTGCCATCTCATTCAATCAAAACACGTCATTCAATCTACTACAATGTTCTTAGGCAAATCTTGACAAACAATTTGCATGATTTTTTTTCCCTTGGTATACTCATTTTCCTGTGTTAACAAGATGAAAATTGATTACATAACGACTTTATAAAGAGTGCAATATTTCCCTGGATACTTTTTTAATATGTGCAAATAATTTAACATTCAATATCCTGATGTCATCTTTTTGCTTTTTGAGATGAAGGACATGACCTGGCACTGAGAGGTGGCTGGCAATTATTCTGTGGGCAAAGATTAGCAGGATCTCATTTAGAAAGAGCTCTGCTCTACAAGAACATCAAACAGGTTTCTCATAAAACATCACAAAATGTGTTCGTTCTAAAAATGCACACATACACCCAGGTATGTTCATCAGACCCAATAATTGGGATGCTTAGCACAATATATTTTAGTGGTGAAAGCATAGCACAAGAGAATGTTACTTCAAACAGACTCCTGGTTACAGTAGACAAGGCCCTTTGTGTGGGAGAGGCAGTGCAAGACTCCTAACCCTAAACGATCACCCCATCTCCACATGCTAAATACTAAGCAGCTGAATAGACAGGTTTAGACAGCAATGTGGTTGTACAGGCATTACTGATCAAGCGTGATTAGCAACACTTAGCTGAGCAAATCTGAGTTTTCCAAACTATGCAGCTCCACAAAAGCAACAAAGGGAGGATGAGACGAGAAGAGAGAGAGAGGAGCAGCGCTGGCAGTGGAAGGGTTAAGGGGATGTGGCCAGGAGATGACAGAGGATTTGTTATCATGAGGAACACGCAGTAGCCAGCTGAGGCTGGAGTAAGATTAAATATAGGGTTACCACAGTGAAGACCTAATCCATTCAGAGACAAATGCCGGGTCTCAGAAGCACATTTGTTGTGCAGCCGGAGGTTTAACAACTGGCATTATAACTCCATTTCTCATCATTAGTGGCCTGGTATCAATGTCCCTAAGATAGGGTCAGCGCTGGGAATAGAAGGCTTGGAGCAGGGCAGGAGAGGGGAACTGAAGGGAGATGAAGAGAACCACAGATACAAAACTGTGTACGCTCATGTTCACACCACACACAACTATTCAATTCATGCATGTGTTTCTGGGGTACACATACGTATGTGTAGATGTGGCTGCGTGAATATGTGCACAAGCAAAGAGTGACAGAAGCACAAAAAAGCCAAAAAGTAGAAGTCAAGTGAAAGGCTATTATTGTAGTGACCAAGAGTGTGTGTGTATGTGTGTGTGTGTGTGTGTGTGTGTGTGTGTGTGTGTGTGTGTGTGTGTGTGTGTGTTTGCGTGCACGTGGCAGCCCCGGCTGCCATATGCTGCAGTATTTCACGCCGGAGGGCTGAAAGCGGACACAAGAGCCCCCAGCAGCCAGTCGGTTCGGTGTCAGATATGTAAATCCACCAGCATTCATGAATGATACAAGGCCCCTCTTTAGCCCGGTACGTCAAAGGCTTCGCCCGGGTGGATGCAGCAGATGCTTTGACAGATTTAAAGGAACCAAGAGGAGTTTCTATCCCCTCCTTTACAGCTTATATGCCGTCTTCTCCAGCAAAACCACAAGTGTATAATAAGACCCCTTGAGGGAACCACATAAGAGAAAAGCAACACTTGGGCTTTTCTTTATTTCAAAAAAGAAGATGAAAACAACGAGATCTGATTGCATTCAGGGCCTTATTAACATAGGCTTTCACTGAGAGAAGGATGCTTTGGGGCTTGATTCGGGATTGTGCAGCTGCTGAGCCCCAACCACTGGTGTCATCACTTCATAATTTGATCAATTATCGTTAAAAAGGAAACTGCAATGTAATTGAGCCAAATACTTCTTTTTTCTCTTCTAAATGCCGAAAATAGCATTTATCACATGATGATCTAAGGACCAACCACGGTGGAGGTGGTGCATGGTAGTGGCTGCATGAGCAAACACATGAGCAGTCATACCGAACTGGTAATAGAGGAGCACTTATGAAAGTCGTGCAGTGTGCAATGAGGATGATTTCACCTTGGGCTCCTCTGAGTTTACTTTCATGAGAGATAATTCATTCAATTGACAGTTTTATTGCATTGTGGAGAATGCTATTATTGAATTAGTCTTTACTATGCGCTGCTATAACCAGACGCTAGCTTGTAACTGTGCTGCTGAACTTGCCTGTCCTTGTACCTGTCCAGTACTACAGTGGAAAGCCAACATCAATCATATTAATACGTTGATAACAGTCTCCAGAAATACATAAGTGCATAGTCTGCGCTGAACACTGAAATGCAGCTTCTGTTTCATAAAGTAATAAACTTGACAAATAAAACCTATGAAGTGCTACCCATGCATTGCTCATAGACAGCATGTCGTGCCAATGTAGCATAAAGAATCTCATCAACTTAATGGCAGTGGCAGTACAGAGCATTAAAGAGGGAGTGTCTCAGATAACAGTAGAGATATTCCATTAATGCCAGTCTTTCAAGACTGATTTGTGAGAGACAAACATCTGACCTCATGCCCAATAGCTTTGTAGAAACAACAGTACCCATATGAATCTTGTTGCATCATTAGTTTTCTTTAAAAAGTTAAAACAGGAAATCAGACTTTTTGGAGAAAAAATAAGAAATGGGCAAAAAAAATCCCCCTGTGAAAAACAAATCAACAGCAAGCAAATGAGCTGAATTGAGTTAGGAATATCACATTACAATCATTAAATTAAATTTACGACAGTAGATTTCAAATTGAATTACTGAATACAAGCCAGCTGTTTACACCGCTTGGCTCTGTGAACCGTCACCGAACTCCGGAGTTGACTAGGAACTCCAATCTACGGCACAAACCAAAGGTAAACAAACTAGGGTCTGGGTAATTGAATTCAGGTGAGCTCCAAATCCCTTTTCAGTAAAAGGGGAAAGAGAGGCACACAAGAGGAAAAATGGAACAAATCTGTCAAAGTTCACACTGGCAGCCGAAAAGTTGGACTTGCGGTCGAGACGCTGGCAGTGCACGTCGCGCGGGCTACACGAGCATTAGCTTAGCCCAATTCAATCATCAGGCAGATGGTTGTGCCAGTGAATGTGAATCCTCTATTCATGCCTTAACTCCATGCCAGTGCTCTTTTGACGTTTCTTAGAGAATGGCCGCTTTATCCCCATTACTTTCTGGTGGCTGCTGTAATATTATACAGCTAATAACAATAATCCAAAGCAGTCCAGCAACATGAGACTCGAGTCACTTTCAGTACATTAACAGTAAAGTGGCTTATTCAATCATGGCCTCAGAAGTCCCAGCCTAAATAAAAGAGGGAGTGACTGTCTTTTAACAGCACAGTATCCTTTGAAAGGCCAAGGGGGGGGGGGCTGTAGCATAGTTTAAAATAACAGATACATGTCATATCCAGTAACCATTGGCTCGTACTATAGAGTATATGACATTTATCTCAGTTAGGTCAAGAAGAATAGACTGAACATGAGGGCACAATAGAGTGGTCTGCTAGAATGACCCACTGGGCCAGTTTAATACCTATGCTTCTTTACAGGAAATAAAGGCTGTCCCTCTCTCTCCAAGCTTCACTCGGTTCGGGGTAACACGACTTGTCTCTCCCTGGACCGTTTCTTCCGAGTTTTTAATTCAGTTTAATGAAGACGTCTGCTAATCTGCAGCTCCTTTGTGTAGCTAATATGGATTAGGCACTTTAGCTGAAGGAGCTGAGAGACGATGCCAGGAAAGCCTCTTTTCATCGCTGTCACTGCCCCCCCCCCCCCCCCCCCCCATCTGCCTACTAGCCTGATGTGACTTATAGCCCCATTTTCTCCCATGGGATGGACCCTCTAGAACCCCTCTGCCTCCCTGGGGTATGGGGGTGTGGAATTGGGGGAGCAGGGGGTTGTGGTGGTGGCAGTGCAGAGGGGGGGCTCTCCAGCCAGCTTCCAACCCATGGCACCGAGAGGACGTGGGGGTTGAGTGTAAGAAGAAGCCGGGAGGGCAAAGGGGCTTTTTTTCGCTAATTACCGGGGACAGAGCCCAGGAGACTGTGGCGAAGCCTCTGACATCAGTTCCATATTGGCCTTTTGTTTCTTTGTTCCATTATGCATTAGCTGAGCTCCAGCTCCAGTGACTGGCCCCTGCCATGCCTCTGCGCTTGTGTTTCATTAACACAGACTCCAAGACGTGTGTGACACACATAAGTATTCACTTACCCCGGCAGAGGAGAGAAAAAACTATGGGGGAAAAAGGGAAAGCTAGTTCTATTAAGCCTCCCTTTGAAATGGTGGATGGATGTCATTTTTTTCTGGAACTTATCATTTCCCCTGACCCCTTTTGGCTTCTTTCACTGTGCAGGGAAAGAACAATAATGTGCTGTTATCCAGCAAAACACTTTACAGGTTATTTAAACTCAATAACACAGAGAAATCCACTAACTAAGTGCAGACATGCTGTGATGCATTAGGGCTGACTGATATACAAGAGAAGGAGGGGGAAAAAACAACAGTAGACGTCTGACTGGGTTGAAAAAAAACAGAACGGCTCCAGTCAAATGTGAAACCACAAGACTCAGAGAAAATCTAGCTGCTGTGACTGCATGAAGGGGAACAAACCTTCCAGTATTAAGGTCTAGCAGTTCTCCAGATTTATGGAACTTGGAGCTTAGGTGCAAAGCAAACTCCGCCATGAAAGAAAACGCAAGCGTTCGGTCAGACTTCAGGCAAACAGGGATAGTTTTCAAAGTCAAAGACACAGCACATCCACATCCAGAGTTCTTGAACTTCAAAGATTCCTGGGATTCCGCAAATACCTCGGTTCATTAAATGTTACTTTGAAAATGCCACGACATCCCATGCAACTCATAAGACTTCTATCAGGATGGCCCTTTGGTTTGTAAGTGCATATTTATGCATTTTATTTTGCCTAATTGCTTTTGACGACACAGATGGCCCCGTATAATGACAAACATAAGTGTTTCCTTTTCCATCGTAATTTATGGTGAACTTGTGGGAGTCTCTTTACCATCTAAGGGCTGCAGATGATTTAAGCCTCCTCGTCACCATATGCACAGTGTTCCAGCGCAAGCAATATTTACACAGCAGACAAGCCGTAAGCAAAAAGCCTAAATAAAAAAATGAAAAAAAAATGGGGGAAGAAACATCACAAGGCGCCCAGATCCACTGTAATAGAAAGCAGAGACAACAAGGCTTACCAACAGCTCTGTCATAAAGACAAACACACACATTAACTGGGATGTTTGAGAGGCAAGAACAGAAGGGCTTTTTATTCAATGTCTTAAACCTTTAATTGGAGGCTAAGTTATTTCCTCCTAAGGAACTTGGTAACAGTAAACCCCTGTTGTGAGGCCGCTCTCACTGCTCCGCTCTCTCTCTCGGGGGCTCCACATCTGTGATCTTAACCAATTGAGCTCAAGAGGGCACAGACCTTGCCCCGACTGCTGACAGGGGCAGCCTCTCAAATTGGGAAGGGAGTCTAATCGCCCTGGAAGGGCCCTTGTCAAACCCCTTTACCACCACCACAACCAACCCCACCCCCACCCTCTCCCCCGGGTCACAGATGGAAGTGACTAAAGGTATTTTTTTAAGACACCTGGGGATATTAATAAAAATCTCTGGGCTTTTTTTAAACTTAAGCTAATAACTGGAGAGAGCAGTCTCTCCAACAAGTTGCGTCTGGAAATATTATGGTACCAATTTAAAGCCCTTCCGCTTTCGTCTCTCTCAGGATGCCATTGACTCTGTGCCAAACAGGAAGTGGAAATGTCTAGTAACAGTGGCAGTCACCAGATAGATTTCCAAACAGCCCCAGGTATGGCCACCTCCTGGAGGAAGGGTTTCAGAAAATGTACACAACTGCTGAGAATATGTGCTTGAATATGGGCCAAGGGACTGCGGAAAATACAACTCAATTTGATCCCAGCACAACACAATATCAATGACAACAATACGAAGGAGTTGGACCATATTGAAACTATACAGACGTCATTATATATTTTTCCCTTTCTCTGCTGGCGGTACAGGCTGACAAGCCGTCATGTTGCATGCATAAATCCAATCTTCTCCTCTTGGAGAACAATCAGGCCTCTATTCCTGCAGTTTACAGCCCCATATGCATTTTCACTTCAGATTTATTTAGTGAAGTTGTACTAGACTCCAGAGGAATTTGCAGTCCTCCGAGCCCAATCTATATCTTCCGTCTGATTTACGTCCTTACAGAACACAAACAAAACTTTTACTCCCTCAAGGACCCAGCTGTGCATCAAGGCAGTCTCACTCTGTCCTGAAAAAAAAGGAGAGAGAGACCGGGAGAAAGGGGGGAAACTGCCAAGATCACACTCCCACAGCTAAATCACTGAAAACATGGGGAGAAGCCCACATTTGACCAAAGAGACAGCTTTGGGATGAAACCAAGCGAGCCCAGTCAATCACCACAAGCAGGCCATTTAAGAAAGGCACCCCCCTGGAAACAAGGAGGAACAAGGTCATTCAACTCGGGGAAGGAGTTGAAACCAAGAGGGAGGGGCCAGAGCCAGTGGAATTGACTGGGTTAGACACTTATTCGTCTCCGCGGCAACATCGGGATTGTCTACCGAGCCAGGAACCTCCCCCTTTCTCCTCCTCCTCCTCCTCTTTCTCCCCCCCATGAATACGCTCGGCAAAGCTTAGATAACATCCTGTGAGTGCAGCCTGAAACACTCAGCCCTCTCCGCATTGTCTGCTCTGACATGTTGACGGATAGGCGAGACCTGTGCTCTCCCAGTCAGCCCATTAGCCCGGGCTGGGGGGGGGGGGAGAAGAGGAGTCCAGAGTTCTGTTGCGTGGAGGTGGTTGGGGGCGGTGGGGGCGAGGCCAGGTTATAAATGAGACTGTCCACTCGGCAGGCACTCAGCTCTGGGCTGGCCACCGCTGACTGGATGGAGCACCTCGGGAAGCGAGCGAGCGGAGTGAGCGAGAGGAGCGTGGGAGGCGCAGGGGCCTCCACCGCAAGAGGCGTCAGTAATGCACTCGCGCCGCGGCCGGTGCTCCTCAGAGGTGCTTTGACAAATGGACTCCTTCAGCAGCGCGGTGTTCGGGGACCGGGCATGCAGCTCACGGCTGGTTTACCTGCCGCCACGCTCACTCCCTCATCCCACCCCCCCCTGCATCCCCTGAGCTCACACAGGCACAGGTCCATCACATGCACGCTTGCACGCACACACACACACGGATTGACCATAAGGTGAAAGTCAACAATGCTAATCGAAGAAATGGTTGTGGTCTCCTCAATTTTAAGTCTTTCCTACCACAGTTATACAAACATGTATAGGTAAGGTTGCGCTCGTCTCTAGTTGAGCTAGAGACAAAATGTTTAATGAAAATATTCACACTGAAGAAAATGTGTATTCATGTAAAAAAAAAAATGAAATACTACTAGCAACAATAATATCAATTATGATATTATAGCTTTTGATACAGAAAATCAACCTCTTTAAAGCCTCTTTGTGGAGGAAGAACTCAACAATTTCAGAGTAATTACCTCCTTTTCCTAAGCTTTGACAGAAGGCATATCCGTAACCTTGTTTTTAGCACCTTCTCTGTTGTTGTATACTCTGCTTATTATCTGCAGGGAAACCTCACGATCCTCAGCAACTCTTACATCAGCCGTCAGTCGTCAGCTGTCGCAACGCTGTGGATGTTGACGCGCACGACAACCGCCTCAACAGATCTGGAGGTGTGTAAACAACTACGGAGAGAGCATTCGTGTTTTCGCCAGACGTGAGATTGTGACAAATTCCTGTGCGCGTCTCTAGCGAGTCCTGCTGCTTTGGTGTCAGCGCCGAGCGGCTGTCGACTGGTGACGGAGCCAGGGAAGGCTGCTGCTGCCGTGCAGCGAGGTCCCCCTGGGACACGCACGGAACAAGATGTTGCCTGTCAAGCGAGAAACATTTGAAAATAAATAACATCAATGATGATTTGGGTTTGCTTGTCACAAGCATGCACACTTTGAGAAGTGATGCCACTGCTCCATTGGGAGAGGCAATCTCTTCCTCAACCCCCCCCCCACCCCCATCTCCCCCGCTTTTCCAGGACCTGCTTTTCTTCTGCAGATGTGTGCTATTTCCATTTCAAGATTTCCCTAAACAAACAAAAAAAAAAAAAACGAGGGAGGCTTGCAATATTGGTCCATACAAGCCAATGACAAGGGAGCTGCGCAGTGATCAATCACAATGGTAACAAGGAAAAAATTCAGCATTATCCAAAAATGCCCTCCACCTATAGTCTGGGCCATAAACATGTTTTGAGCGCTCCCGCTTATCCCTTAATGGAATGTTTTTCATTGGGTCCCTTTGATGGACGCACTAGAATGACTATGAATATTTATGGACGGTTATCAGGGAAGCGAGGCATTATGAATATTTGTGCCTCCCTCTTGCAAGCTAATTGTCCTTGGTAACCATCAGTAACGTTTTAAATTGCTCCTTGGTGAAGAGGTCTTAGATAATGTCTGTTGCATAAATTTGTGTTTACAATTAAGGGACACAAAGGGAGCGAGTGATGGACGTGTTTAATATACATATACCACCATTCGCACATCCTTCAAATCCATTATGGAGAGAGAATTATTCAGGGCCTTCTCCCAAAGTGCACAGAAATGATCTGGCAGTATGCCAGAAATGCAGCAATATTTCTTCATCATTGGCATGAGGAAGAACATCGGAAGATTAGAAGGAACACAAGAGACACATATTTGAAATATAACTATGCTTTCAGAGAAATCAGAGCTACATAAAATATCTTGCCTCAAAGAAAATATTGGCGAGACAGAGACGTCGTTGACGTGTCTCAGGCAGAGTAGACTACTACAGCAGTGGGAGACCCAAACGTCTACTTGAAACAATGGAGATCACGCCCACCCCCCCCACCCCCCCTCCACCACCACCTCCCCATCTTTAAGGAGAAACAGCTGTGTGAATTTCAGAGTGCAGTCAATTACAGGTCAAGAGTGAAGAAAAATGCACTCGCACATGTGTCCGTCTGCCATAGCTCTATCCAGAGATTACATATCAGAATGTTTCCTTGGCAGACCAGCAAAGGAAAAACTTCTCCAAGTATGTGCAGCTGATGACTCACTTCCTTTGAGAGCTGTTGTGTAAATTGTGAGCGCCAGTCCTGTCCTCTCTTGGGGAGGTGGGGGACATACCTCGAGGAAATATCCCTATAAATGGTATTTAAGCTACGCTGACAAATGAGTTGAAACAGGACCGTTAGTGTGATATGTTTTGTTGTTGGCCGTTAAAAAGACCTACATATCCCCTTCCCTTCTGTGACACTCCTGGGCAATGGAAGAGAGGCAGAAGAGAATGCCAGGGGGTCATTTTGTGTAAATCTATCGTGGTGCGTCTTCTAACAACTCGCATCCTCCTCTGTGCCAAAACCGAGCACATCGCACTCTCTCTCCCGTCTGTCAAGGTCACAGCCATCACGTATTCCAACGCTCGACGCATATCTGTGTATGACTTTAACCTCAGTTCAGGGGCCAATCAATCACATTTTAAAGACCTTTAATAGAGAACAGAAGAGGCAGCTGAATAAAATCGTACATCATGCCATTTGAAGCTCCCTCCCATCTCCCACAGCTCTGCTTGATGTGTAAAACATGCAGAAGGGCTGAGAGCAGGCCTTTTTATTTCTGCACTCAGGCAAGGAGACGGCACAAGAGAAAGAGAGAGAGCGAGAGAGAGAGAGATAGAGAAAGAAAAAGGGGAAGTAAGGCATAGCGCCAAGCAGTGCAATGGCTGCCTCTCTAGCTCTTTCTTTCTCGTTCTCGGTCTCTCAGGCCCACCTTAGAAAAGCCTCAGCCTAAGCCAAAGGGGGTGGCTGGTGACCAAGGAAATAGTGAGGGTCAACACAGAGAGAGAGAGAGAGAGAGAGAGAGAGAGAGAGAGAGTGATGGGAGATGGAGAGAGACAGACAGATAGACACAGAGAGAAAAGACCTGAAATCTAGAAACCACAGGGACTAATCATTTGAGATTTGGCTGATCCCTTTATCTGAAGGCTCAGGCCGGGCCGTGTTCAGAATAACGCATTAGAGAGAGGGGTTAATGAGCAACTTTGACTGCTATCAGACGAACAGCACACCGTGGCCCCTTATAAAATAATCATATCCTTTCATCTAATTAAAAGGCAATGCTCTTAGCTGCCGAGTGACCCGCGGAACCTCGGCGCTTTTGTCTTCCCCTAATGTTCTGGGACCCCCGGAGGAACAGTAGACCCCTACATCCTCCAGTCTCGCTCTCCACCTCCGTGAGGCGGGGGCCGGCGCGGCTCTCCTCCAGATGAATATGACTCTAATAAGGCTGCCGGTGATTGTCTGCTGACGTTGGCCGCGGCTCGTCTCGTCTCGAGGCGAGGGGGAGTTTTAAATAACTCAGCTTCACTGGGGCGCCTTCCCTTCCCTTCCCTTCCCTTTTCGCCTCCTTCTGTCAGCTCTCCAGCTACCCCCCACCCCCCTCTTTTCTTTCCCTCCCTCGGTTGCAGAGAGTAATTGACTCTGTGCTATGGTATCAGACGTTCATTGCTAATTTGGAGGCCTGTCTTATCATATTACCAGCGAGTGCAAGAACCCCCCCCCCCTCCCCCTCCCGCCCCCCTTCCCTTCCTACCCGCTGCACACTTCTCCCAACCCCATCTCACCTCCCCCCACTCTCCTCCTCCTCCACACTCCTTCCACCTTTCTGTCCCCTTTAAGGTACGACGCAACAAAATAGCTACAGCAGGCATTATTAATGAAGCTGAGGGGGGACTTCATTCTTTATTTATGAGAAGCTAACCAACTGGCACGCTCTCTGACAGTGCTATTAATGATCTTTAGTAGGCCTCGGGCGAATCCCGTTTCACCCTTACCCCGTTTCCCTTTTTTCCCCCTACTGCTTTTTCGTCCTTTCCTTTTTTTTCTATTTTCGTTCTGTCCACCCACTTTCCTCCTCTTCCCATCCCCCTTTTTCGCATCTCGCAATCTACTACGACCCCCCATGTCATCTTCGGGGCCCCTGGATGGGGAGATGGCGCAGGACTGCAATCTGTATGGAGGATTTAGACGTTATGGAGGTTGGATTGGGGGGTGTGGGGGTGTGGGGGGGCCTCTGGGGAGCAAGCAGTTGATCAGCTGCAGCCCAGGCAGAGGGAGGCAGACAAATAACAAATGACAGGTCTGTGATTAAATCAAAGCTTCTACTTTAAGTGTTGAAGTATCTGCCTGTCACTAACAATCTAGAGCTTGTTAAACTGCCCCCCTCTCCTCTCGTCCTGGCTGCTCACCCCCCCCCCCCCTCCCCTCCCCCCTCCACTCCCATCAGTCACAGCAGCCACCCATAACTCCCTCCAAACACACACACACACACACACACTGCTCTTTGGAGAAGAACCATGGGAGAGAATCAAGTCCAAGCAGACACACACACACACACACACACACACACACACACACACACACACAGACACACATACCCATGGAAACATAAATACAAAACGGTACATTTTAAAGAAGGTAGATGTCAATTTAAAAAAAAATAACTCTCAAATGATATTTCATTATATTTTCCTATTCTATCATGATGCAAGGGAGAGTAATAATGGATCATACGATTGGTGTAATTGAGCCTTTACCCTCCAGAGCCAAGCCATCAAATAATGGCAGGGACTGAATTAAAATACGCTTTCCGCATCAATTTATTTTACTTCCTCCAATGAACTGCTGCAGGTTATTGTGCATAAAAGGCTGTAAAGGTAATAGCTTCATATTCACAGGAACACAGGACACATAAAAGTGATGAGAGTTATTACACATGCAGCATACTCAAGAAATGGCTAAAATCAATGTTTGTACCCATATACCAAATTCTAAGTTGTCTATTATGTGCCATTTTAATAAATACACATGTGGATGGGTTTCAAAGCCCATTCTTACCTTACTACATGAAGAATGAAAGGAAAATTGTCTCCTCAAGGCAAATGAGTGCATATACCTCTACTATAGGACTATGCTGGCACAGTTTCACCTGATACGGCCACAGACATGACAACATGAGTGGTCATTTCCTCATCTATGCAATATTGTCAAGGTGACAACTGCATAAACCATCGAAAGGCTACCTGTTACTCCATCACAATCAGAGAATATACATCAGTATGAGAAGATTGTGAGCTTACATTAAGCTTTCAAGACTTATTTCCCCTATGATGAATGTACTACCGTGCGGAATAATCACAGTGTCATATATCCAATAACGAATGGGGTTTCTGACTATGTAGTCGACTGGGTATCAAAAAGTCCACAAGTGGGAGCACAGTCAAATTCCCCTATATATTGTGCGTCTAATATAAGAGTCTTGTCACGCTATATTAATGTTCTGAGTGGCCCTGACTATACATCCAACGCCATTCACCACTGAGATCAGTGACACCAAAAATCATGGGCTTCTGCCGGGAGTCGCCTGTGTGATTTTTTTTTATGATTTCAACCAGGGTCACTGCCCAAGGCTCTGCCCTGTCTGTTGGACTCCATCTGAGACTTTATGGGCAACTAGTATATATGGTCGGACCATTAATACTGGCCCTTCCCCAGATGCCCCAGGTTAATGAGGGCAGTAACAATTCCTGGAACAGCTAACATTTACAGGAAATGCAATAGGCAGTCGGTATAAACGACGGGGGGGGAACAGAGACATCACACTGGGGGATTCGGGCAGACACATGGTGACCTTATAAAAGGATCCGACCAAATCGCAGATGCTCTCCTCTTTTCTCTTAACGCTAAGGGAGTGATGTGCTCTAAGGGACTTAAGAGGTCGGCATTTGAGTTATCGTTGCCTAATACCACCCATTAAGACATGCAATAACAACGGAAGAGAGGTTTGCCACTGCGTCCACTCCAGATTATTTTTATAGTAATTGAGATATAGTAAACCAGATAAGAGGATGATCAAACTATGAAGACCTGGTATCCCCGATTATGTCATTTAACTGCACTATGTTGCATTTTTGCAGAAAATACGTCTGCTGGTTTGTCTCCAGGTGGGATACATGGAGTTGGCCACCAATCAATGCAGACGTGTGGATAATTATAGCCTGTCTGCCTGCGTGTGTAAGAGTGTGCGTGTGTGTTTATAGCACATGATGAGCTAGCTAGCAGGCAGTGGCAAACCAGAGGTGACTGCAGCCATGCCCACGGCGGGGCCGTGAGAATTATGCTGGCTGACAGATGCTCCGGAGACAAAGTGTGCACGGAGAGCCGTGAAGAGCAATTAATGGAAATGAACTGGTCATGTAATTTGCCGCCCTTTATTAACTTTGTGATCAGTTCAGCACCCATTTAACTCACCCTGTTCAAAGGCCGCCAGCTGAGATGACACAGGCGTCAGTCCCTCGTTTACTGATGCTGTGATACGACATCTCCCTGACTCCATGGGTGGTAGGAGGTCAGATGGTGTCATCTGACAAAAGGAGGAGGGGGGATCGCTTTCCTTATGATCAAATCATCATGGTGGATTGTGTATATGTGTATGAGTGTGTGTGAGAGATAGTGTGTGTGTGTGTGTGTGTGTGTGTGTGTGTGTGTGTGTGTGTGTGTGTGTGTGTGTGTGTGTGTGAGGGGGAAGAAGGGAGGGCTTCGGGTTGTGATCCTCTTTGAATTTCATTACGGTGTTACGGCATGTTTCATTTATGATGTTCATCGCGGTGTATAATTTATACCTGTTTCGCCGCAACATAACCTGTTATGAGTCATTTCAGAGCTGCTGAAGGTCATTTTCAGTAGCAGGTGGAGAAGAAGCAAGGGGGGAATGGGAGAGAGAGAGTGAGACTGAGCAAGAGAGAGGGAGGGAGATACTGAAAGACAAAGAGATATAGTGAGAGAGATAGAGAGAGAGAAAGAGAGCGAGAGATAATAAATCATGGCTTTACACATTTTCATTATTACCATTTTGTATTGCTCTTTATGTCTGCCTCATTACCCCTGTGTGGGTGAGACTGAGTCTGTGACTCACAGCCACTCCTGACTTGATTACAGATGGACCGGTTGCCCCTGCACCATGCCAGGTGAGATTACCGCAGCTCTCGCTGTCTGGCACGGACACCCGCCACCAACCAACCAACCCCCCCCCCCCCCCAGCCTCGGCATGCTCTTCCCTCTACCCCAGCATTCCCTCTTGAGAGCGTTCTGCTAATGTCCCCCCTGTTTTACAACCAGGCACTTCCTGAAACGGGTCCTACGAGTCATCAAACGCTGCATTAGGAGAGCACTCTGAAGTATTTTTCTACCACTCAGGGCCCCTGATAAATAACTTATGGTGGGGGGGAGGATTTAAATGTCTCTCCTATTACTAGCCTCTATTCATTTTTATCAGTCCCCAGGGCCCCCATCTGCCCTGGACTTCAAATGCATACATAAGCACCGAGATGCTAAACTCCCCCGTGTCCTCGCCTGAAAGAAAGGTAGGAGGGAGAAAAATATGACAGAGCCAGGGGCTTTGAGCTGCGGCATTGCAGCACACTCGACCACCCATCCCTCCCTGTTCCATCCTCTGTTCTATCCTCGGAGGAGAGAAACAAAGGAAGCGTTTGAAGCAAAGAGAAAAAATTACTTGGGGGGGGGGGGGGGGTGGTGCGCTTGTTGGCGGCAGTGGTGCAGAGGGAAAAGATAGAGAGAGACAGAAAGAGAGAGAGATGAGAAGAGGAGAGGAGAGGAGAGGAGAGGAGAGGAGAGGAGAGGAGGCATTGGTGGTTTAGGCATCAGAGTCTGTCTCTGAGCTGCCAGTCTTTGTCAAATTACAATACGTCCAACGACTCGTTTTTCTCGCTTGCAGTTACAAATTAGTCCATTAAGCTGTCGGCGGCTGTCCTTTTTCTCCCCTGAAACGGGGGGGATGAGGCGGAGAGAGAGAGAGAGAGTGAGAGAGAGAGAGAGAGTGAGTGAGAGAGAGGCATACAGCGATTTCCCCATCATAATTTTACAGCTAACTCCCGGGGCCCTGGGAGGAGGAGAGAGCAGATGTGAGGAGACCTTCCAAGGTGGGTGATGGCAGTTTGAAGGCGCGTAACAAGACAAAGGAGGGAATAAACGGTTGTAATTTTCATGTGCTGTCAACAGTAATTATCTCTGATGAGATACAGCACGACGGTGTGCACTACGTGTGCTTATGTTTTGGTTATGAGAAGTAATCCAGATTTGTCTGATTCACAGAGGAGCCTTCTGCACGCAAAGCCTGATGGGTCATGATTTACTTTACATCATGGGTATCTTTTAAAAGAATGAGGTGCCTGAAATGCTTATATATAGAGTGAATGGGACACAGTATGTAAGTCAGAAGAAGTGCACCATCAGAAATAATAATTCTGACATTATATAATAATTAATTCATAACTTTAATGTGCATTGAAAACCCAACAATGCACAAAGCATTAAACATGAGTTTAACATACTATGTTTTTTAAAATATTTTATGACCCCCCCCCCCTCCTCATCCCGAGCTACCTTGACTTTTAAATGACCTCTCTGAAGAGAGAGAGAGTGCCGGGCACAAAAAGCTCATTGAAGGCCTCCACTATAAATCAGGCCAAAGCATCACTGGCCTTTATATACCTCCCCCTCTGTTTATAAAGGGAATACTCCCACCCTTTTCAAACGCTGACTGCTATTCATGCAATCCAGGGGCATTAACTCAGTGGCTCATGTCATGCCGGCGAGTCCAAATGCTGTCCCCCCTCTTGGCTCGTAAGTCTGCCCGCCGGTGTTGCCCTCGCTCGTCCGCGCCCTCCTATTTTTGTCACCAACCCTGACGGCAGGCCCCAGCCGGACCCAGCACGCAGCATATTTGATTAAACAGGGCTAGCTTGCTTTGCGTCAGGAAGAGCGAAAGGCTAATGAAATCATGCAGGAATTAAGTCGTTAAGGGGGGCTAAACACTGGTTCTTGGCTGATCATAATGAGCATGAAAAGTGGGACTCTCCGCCATCCCTGAAACAACCCCCCCCACCACCACCACCACCACACGGACACACACACACTGACACACACACCACCATCTCTGTAAAGCAAAGCCAACAGCCTTCATCCAGGCGTTCAAAAAAGCTCAACTGAAAGAGCTTGAATTAAGGGGGAAAGGGGGGAGAAAAGAAGAAATGGGTGTGTGCATGTGTGTGTTTGGGGGGGGGGTTAGACTGTGAAATAGGGGTGGGGGGCTAGTTGGACTTAACAAGCAAGGATCTCGCAGATTTAAAGGCACTGCTAAAAATTTATGGAAGCATGTTTGGATGGAGTCCACAGCGAGCAGCTTGGCCAGCTGAGCAACATCACAGTGGGACGCCTAATAAGCCCCACGCAATTTTTCACCCCATATTTTATCAATAAAAAAGCAGTTAAAAAACCCAACCACAGCCGCTGCGCAGCCTGCCATCTGGAGCCTTCTTTCATTTTATAATCCAACCGTCATTAAAATGCTTCTTGGCAGTTTACAGCTCGTTTTCTCTGTACAGATGTGGAACGAATCTTCAGACACTTCTCTGATCAAAGTGCTCTCGCGTCGACGGCAGACAGGAAAACTTACCACCCTCGGGCTACCAGAGTCCTAGCTGGGGTTACCGCCGCCATTATTTATTTATTTACCCAAGTTATTTATTTATCAGTGAACTCCCACTAGAGCCTGGGTCAACCCAGAAGCCTGCCCCCCCCCCCCTCCCCCACCACCCCGCCACCCCCCCTCCCTGTTTCCCTCTCCACCATAATAGTGTTATTTTCGGTGGGTGGTTGAGTCTTGCCTTAAGAGCTTTGTGATCTGTGGCTTGAGCTCCAAGACCGCCGCCCTCAGATCCATTTTCAGCCCAACAGTAGTAATTTATGTGTCACTCTTTGGCTGAATGGCCTTGGAACAACCACATTCGCTCCCGCCAAAATAAGTATTCAAAGGACTGACAACCAAAGTACATGATGAGGACATCTTTTCGTTTTTTGCAAACTTGGTCCGCGAGCGTTGGTTAAGTCTGTTTGGTTGCATTTACTGATGTGCTCTCATTGAGCAAAATGGAGTTATTAAACAGTGGTGTATGGCTTGTCTATTCCTACAGCTTACAGTCCATCTTTGGAGTTGAATTATTGATCAGGTCTCTCCTGTAATTCTCTAAAGGACCAGGAAGGGAAAGCAATGCTGCAAGTCAAAAAGGTCTACTAAATATTAATGTCCTACAAAAGGTTTTTTTTATATAAATAAAATGAAAGAAGGAAAATTATTTTCTGGAGATGATGTAACAGTAGCAATGCCATGACCAAACAGAGGTACTAACATATGCTAACATATACCCTGACAAAAAAACCCACTACAAATGAGCTAAATGTGCAAAATACTTTGACTACAAGGACCATACACATTATGCAGGCAGAGCTGAGCAGTCCCAGCTCCAGAGGCGGACCTAATGTACTTCACAGAGACCGGGGCCTCTTCACACCATGTGCTCAAATAAGCCTGTGTGAAAGCACATGCATGCGTGGTGTGAGAGGGGAGGGGGGGGGCGGGGGGGGGGGCAGCGAAGGGGAAGCAAGCACAAGAAGCCTCTCGATGTGCTGGGTGCCGGGTGCCTGCTCGCTTGCGGTGCCGGGGGTGTTGATTGAGCTCCCCCAAAGCCACTGACGCACATCCCCCTTGTCTGGCAGCCTCCCTGCCATCAACGCCCGCGCTCGCCTGCTCCGGCTGTCAGAGCCATGTGTTAGCTCCACTCAGAGCATCAGCCCCGCTGTCGCTGCTGAGCCAAGACGAGCCGGGCTGCTCTCCCCCTCTGGCGGCGCCACGGGCGCTCCAACTGTAGCAGGTTTGCGCTAATGAAGTAAAATTAATTTAATTGAGGCCCTCTATAACCTATCCGGGGTGCCAGCAGGGTGGCAGTTTAAATGCCAGCTCCGGCACTGCTGCCTCGGCGTGGGGAAAAAGGCCATGCCGCCTTGTGTGTGTGAGGGGGGAAGCGTTGGCTATGCTGCCACCGCTGTTCCTACAGGATCAAAAGCGCAATGCTAATGGAGCTAGGCTACGTAAACGAACCAACCATTGGGGCCACGACTCCTCAGCAGAGCTGTTAGAAAAAGCAGTGGTGGGGAAACCTACTGGCCTGAAGTCATGAAACTAGCTAGGCATGCCAGATCATTAAAGCCTGCTCAAAAAAGGGAGACCCTGGCAAATGAGCATGGGTGGCAGGGATCGTTAGGAACCTGCTTCCATGGGCCTCCTCCCTTGTGCCTCTCAATCCCCTATAAAGTTTTATGAAGGCCTCTTTGATACAATAATTATTTTTTCCTGTAATCTTTCAAAACCCTGCACCTTTCCCCCTCGTCGAGGCACATCAAAGACGGACGGCTGTTCGCATGAGGGCCTCCACATCGCTGGGTTTTTTCGGCCTTAATTGAAGGCAGCTGGGTCTTGTGTGTTTTGGTACAGCACTGCAGCGCTGCTTTCGCTCTCCCAGGGCTGACTTCCCTCGGCCTCCCAAAGCTCCCCACATCAGACAGCCAATCCTACAGAGAGCTCCCGTGGAAGCCAGAGTGACTCCAGGGCTTGTTGGCTTGAGGTTTGGCCCTGTCCTCTCTTTCACTGGCATGTGAGGCGGACATTTGGAGAGGGTGTGTGTGTGTGTGTGTGTGTTTTTTTGCGTTTCTAAAGCGTTGCCGGGGTGCTAAGTGGAAACTGACATGTAGTTTTACAGCATGACACACACTGGGAGAGCCGGACCATGTCAGCGAGGTTTACATCCGCCATATGCTACTCTGGGTTACTAAAGGGAGTGTCTTGTTTTTGGGCCAAATGGCACTGGAAATAAATGACATTCAGTCACCAACTCACTTCATGGCAATACCCCAGTAGTCCAGCATATTTGTCATGGCTAATGCTTTTTAATAGCATAATATTTTCCTGTACTAAGTCAAGGAAGACACAGAACATTAGCTCGGCCATGTAAATAGGCCAGTTCCCATGAAAACACAGCCAGGAGAAGAAAAACAACACACATCACTTCAGTGACTAATTACGAGTAACGTTTTGTCTATAAGTTAACACTTTCTCCTAAAAACAAATACAAAAACCTCCCAAATCTCCCAAAAACTGTATAAATCGGCTATTAGTCTGATTTATACACTGCAATGCAAACTTTGCACAATCAAACAATGGCTTTTAGGCACACATTGTAAAGCTTTGTTTCTTCGGGGGAAAGTTTTATGCCGAATGGCATGGCTTAATGACAACGGGGAGACATCCTACATTGGCGTAAATTGCATATACCATTTCTTGGAAAGGAAAAATAAGCCTCTCTCATTCTCTCCAGAGTAGAACATGTCAAGTCTCTGTGCCCCAGTTCCAAACACACAAACCCTGTCTTCTATTTCAAGAAACGGGAAATCTGAAAGTAATTAGAGTCCACCAATGTTTATTGAATAAAAGGCACTTAGGCATTATGTTTATGCAAGATCAGAAATGCTAAAATCTAACACACATACGCGTAAAAAAAACTATTTTTTTCCCCTCAAGACATCTGCAACCAATATGGACTCAATTTTGGTTTTATTACTGATGTGGAAAAATGTTTATAGTGCTTGGCTAGTTATTCAAACACTAGTCCCTAAAAAAATAAAATGGCTGTGATATCCCAAAAATGGTCTTGCCTGGAAACCCCGGTCATCAGCAGAGGAAATATACTCAAGCATTCCAGCACAGATGCCATTTTAAACAGCCTGCTCATCACAGGCTTAACTTAAGATAATCAAACACAACAAGTGAATCATTAAACCAAGAGCACTGAGGTCATTTGAAGCTTTGTTGGAAGATTTAAACAAAGCGCAAACATCTTTTGTTAGTCTGAACCTAATTGTAAATGAATAAAAACAGGCTGTTTAGGTCAGACATTTGGTGCACTGCTCTCGTTAGAGTAAGACTAGTACTCAGCTGACATCTAGAAAGGTATAGGTCTACCATCTAGACAGCTTGATAGAAACAGACCACGTGTCTTCTGTGCTTGGAAATTAATACGGTAACGTAACTTAATGGTGTTCTGTACACTTTTGCCTACTTGATAGAGTTAAAAACAGCCTACACATCAGGGCAATTGCTTAATACTTTGAGATGTGGTCTCATTCAACGGGGTTGGGTCTTAGCTACAAAGTACTTTATGATTGTTTCATTCCTGATCAATACAAATCAATATAAATGAAGATTTATTTGGGCTGACTCACTGTTCAGATCGCTATTATGTTTTACCGTTTTCTGTACATCCTGGTTGAAGATGATAGCAATAATCTGTACACGGCCCAAAATCATTCCCATTCTGTTTCTCGATTTCTATTTCCAAATAAACCAGTGTGGCTCTCACAGTGATCGTCAGAGATCAAAGAGGACAAGATACACTATGCAATGGCATTTATAGTTTGTATTCACCTGACTGTAATTCATGTACAATTTAATTGAAAGGGTAAAGTGTACGGAAAACACTGTTACTGTACAGAACATCGTTAAGTTACGAGTGTCATATATCTTAAAGGGTAGTAGAGGATCCAAGATGTAAAACCCTTGACACTAGCAAATATGGCAGTATGTGTGGTGAAATCCTGGGAATCTCTAAATTGCATAATATTGTGTTGACTGTCTTTTTAGATCACTTCAAGACAATAACATTTAAGGTCTAAAACAAAGATTTAGAAAGAACACTGTTTAGGTGGTTCTTAATGATGGACATCTGGATTTCTCTGATGGACACTTTCTCTGAAAAAACTGCTTTGGTTTGGCTTGTCACTGACTCTGCCTGTCCGATGAGATCACTAAAGCGTATTCATGCTGTGCTTCCTTCGCTGCTTTTAGAAGTGATCATTCTAAAGACCCAGGGAGAACACTAAAGAACATCCACACAGATGGACACGTTTTGTAATAAAATCCTGGGTCTTAGTCCAGTGACAAAACAATAACCTTCACAACGAGTACCCAAACACACCTTTGAGACTTGAATTCCTTCTCTGGAATTCAAATAGACCTTTAAATTCAAGCAGTGATCAAGGCTCACCGCACATTTGTGCACCAAATGTACAACAGATGTATCCCTTGACGACCAAAGCAAACCTTACATTCAAGCTGGAGAAACAGGAGAAGAGAGAACATTGAAAACAGCCTAATATAAATTAGACAGAAAAGTGTTTCCAGACCACTGTAATTACTCTAGAACCAACATGGTGACGCAGGCCTGTGCAAGCCTACCCTTTTTCCTTGCGGCTGAGACAAACAAAGTTGGACAGGAGAAAAATGACATCTACATATTAAAGTCTCTGTCGTACGTGTCAGTTATAATTTCACACCGCCTGTGGGGACGGGAATTAAACTAGTCAACGCTGGTGCGATCTCATTCTTCCTCCATTTTGAATCTGCTCAGAATCCCAAGCTGGGGAGAATATTGCTTGCAAATTGGTTTTAAATTAAAGGCGGCAGCGAGGCATTCTGCTTTCTCAGCTCTTTCCCAGGTGCACTTAATCTAATTTCATTAAAGAGATGAGGACGGATGATCACTTGTGTCGAAACATTAAGCCGCTTCGCTATTTTCTAGCCCTCCATAAAAACTATTAGGCCTGTCAACGACCTGGTGGGTGGGCTGTTTGTTATTGAATATGAGAAGTCAGAGAGGGAACCTGCCGATGGATGCGGTTTGGGGAGGGGGGAGTATGGGAGGATAAAGGACCACATTATTATTCATTTTCTTTTAGCGAGGCAAAAGAGGAAGGGGGGCAGTGAGACGGAGGAAAAGACAGGTGGGTGGTGGAAAAAATGCACAGGCTTTGCTCAGCCATGTTGTATGTGTGTAGACGCACGCTACTTTAGGAAAAAGACGAGACTGACACCCCTTGATACAGCACCTAGGAGAATAGCACCCGACGAGCCAGCAGTGATAAGCTTTCAGCAAGGCATCATCTATGTGATACTGCATTCATTCTCCGCAGAGGAAGATAAGAGAAGCAGAAATTAATGTGTCAGTCAAGGCCTTACTCCTTTTTCTGCAGGGAGAGTACAGCGAGCATTAAGTAGCAGTCATAGGAATATGGTAATGTTCCCCTGGGAAAAGGGAAGGAAGGAAATTCACCTCGGTGGTTATTTGCCAGTTAGTGCTCCACAAATACACCTGACTTTAATGAGCACAGCTGCGTCCATGTGATGGGATCTTGACAGGTTCCTTTGTTAAGACTCGCGGAGAAGTGAAAGTACTGAGGGCGGATGAATCACAAAGGGAGAAATCACATTAAAACACGAGATGCCGTTGCTATGATAGCCATCTCGGGAAGACTATACATATATTTACAGGTTTAACCATTTCTTAAGGGCAGAAGTTCAAAGCAACACTAGGGTTATTTATATTTATACTGGGGTAATATCATTTATATTTGTCCCACTGGATTGCAATCATTAAACTCCACTGAATGCATAGCTCCAATATAAATAATTAGGCAACTAACATTAACTTCTCGAAGAGTTCAATTATGATTACTGATCTTTAGATGCTTCTTGATGCATTGCATTCAGGATTCAAAGGATGCATATAGGGATAGTTTGACCAGAACTGCATCTTGGCTTGTCTGTTGTCAGCTGTATCAGTTTCCATAAGGTAGGCAGGCACATGATATTACTGTATGGTGGGTGAAAGACTGCTGTAGTTACACAGTGCGGCTGAGGTGGTCTGGGCTCTTTTCAAGGGCCCTTCTCCCTCCTCTCTCTTAAGTGTTGTCAGAGCATCTTCATGTCCACTTATGGTGCTTCGCATGAACATGGCCATTTTCTTAAATGGCTGATTGCAGACACACAATCCCAATTTTGTCTTTGGATGAGTGTTTTTCTATTACCTCATGTCACCGGGCTGTCCTGAAATCTTATTTTTGCCTTTGTATCCCTTTGATTGACCAAACTGCAAAAATGTTCCATTGCAAAATAGAAAGCCAGTACTGTATACATAAAAGAACCCCAGGTCTATACCTATGGAAACACTTGGGAAATGGCAGAGCACCGTATTAAAGGCATTTCAAATTTTAACAGACAGCTTGTTAATATCCAGCAAAACCTAGATAGAAATACAAATGATCCACTATTTGTGTTTGTTTATTAATACAAAATACATTACCAGGTTTTGGTCTACATCTAGCGAGCCAACTAGCTAACAGTAAACCTTTACCTTGCAAACACTTTTGCCTGCATTGTTAGCACTGATAAAAGTTTGCTAGTATAAGTATTTTGCTGATATGTTTGGTAAGGAAACACTAATCTGCGTAATGAATAGTAACTGGCAACAACTGGCTATTTTGTTTATCTCTCAATCACATGACCATATACCAATACAATGAATTTCAGAATGCTATAAAAACTAGCTACCCACAACAATTTATACCTTATATACACCTTAAATAAAAATTAGCATCTTGCAAGAGTTCTGACATCATGCCGTTTTCAGGCTTCAAATGCTCCCCTCAGGTTTGAGTCAGCATTCTCTAAGAATAAGCTGGAGGCACAAAGTTCATCTAGATAGAAAATAAGTAGTCTTGTTACACATGGCTGAAACTCAAAGTGCACATGATGTGTTCAATCCCTGCATTCCTACAAAACAGTTTTAGGGCAAAATAAAAATATCTAATTGACGACCATGTGGGCAAAAAATCAGTCTGTAAATGCGGTGACTTTTTTGTAATGAAATATTCTTAAAGATATTAGCCTGCCCTCTGAAGATTTCCTTGCAAAAAGGCCTAAGGGGCAACAAATGCTCTTTGGGCTGTGGCATAATTAATGTTTAATCAATGGTAGAAGTCAGAGAGACCACAGTAAACAAAAATACATGAACTCATCTGACACCATGTACAATCCAATAAAGCAGTAATATCCCAAAAAGACACCCATAGCATTCCAGAATTCTTTGTTTAATAGAAAGGGCCTCTGTTAAAGAGGCCTTTTAAAAAACATGTGGTTTGACTATTCATGAACATTTAATTGAGCACAGTTACGCATAGGCCCTGATTTACGACGTGACTTCTAAGAGGAACATAAAACAAAGAAAACATTTCTCCATAAAGCGATGTGAAGCCTTACGGATGACACTGAGGTCAAGAGCAAAGGTTGTATAGGGTAAATATTTCTATTGCTCTGTCAGTTGAGAAGTTAGCCCCGTTGGTTTCTTTCCCAGGAATCATTAACAGACCAGGACTGGTGCTCAACTGGCTGCAACAGAACTCTTTAACTTCCAACCTCAATGCCTGTAATATGCCATTACATTCATTCGTAGAATAATATGATACATTCCAGTGAAGGCCTTGGATTACATCAACGTGCATTTTAAGCAAACCTCTTATGTCCACTTTGTAAGCCCTGGAAGGGCTACCTTGTATCATGTGGAATCTAATTACACGATTTTAATTCCCGGAGGGTTCCATACTTCACCATCAGGCACTAGCAGCATGCAGCTATTCCAATATGTCACCATGCATGTTTTAAGAGGGCCTGCCAAACCCAGGGAACTATCCACACAATGCAAAATTAGTTTGTGGCTCTCAGGAATCCAATGAGAAACAGATGGAGTGCACAGTGGAATCCATGGGACAAGACACTGTGCACTCTGAGCAGTACTCGAAAACTTGAGCGCAAAGAAAGGGAGTAAGTGCCGGGAAACTCTTCATTGCAGGCGTCCTTTCTTCAATGGGGTTTGCTCAAAACACTGCCATGACCAGATTTTTTGCTCTCCAGGTCGTGAGACTCACTAACAAGCATTAATGTGAGACCCTGACACCCTTTAGACAGTTCCAACTTAAAAGTCTACATAATTCAGATTGTAAACCAATAAGCCTCTCATGGCGAAATCACAAATTCACATGGACCCCATCCACAAGTGATTTCGCTAGGATCAAAATACACTTACACCACCATCTGTTTAAGCATGTAGAGTCTACATTTTGGTCTGCTATACCTACATGCGAGACTGTTTATTCAAATCAGCACAACTGTTTGCGTCCAACAGGCACACCTGCAGGCAATATTCTAATTAGGGTAATGTGGGCGTGTGGGTGTGCTCTGATCTGAAGTGAAAGGCACCATTGTTTTTCCTCAAAACGGAGGAGGAGATGGCACCTGTTGCTTCCTCAGTGCCGGGAAATTAACAAGTTGGCATTCTGTAAAGTGTGCACAATTACACTTGACAGTGATAATTTTTGCCAAGTGAAAAACCTCTCTGTCGAGTTAAAAAAAAAGTCTGTTTTCTCTGCTCTTAAGGCTTTTGATTATGGGGCATAACCCATCCCCAGCAGTTTAAACACGTGTTGTGTTCCTTTCAGAATTTGAATGGAAAAAAGCAAGGGTATAATGACAGCAATTTCACAATCGTGCAGGCTTTTGAAGGAAGGTCCACATTTGCAGTGGTTATAATAACTTTCTGGTGAGTGTTTTGATGTGTAATATAGTTTAGTGGAGCTGCTACTGTGATTTCTGAAAAAGGACTTGCACTCCAAACCCCTCCACAAGCAGACTGAAATGGACAACATCCATATCCAACTGGACCCTCATTTGGAAATGAAATAGATAACAGACCTCCCAGACAGGAAGAATACTGGTTTTCTTTTTTTAACCAAAGGACCTGTCGAATTTGAAGGCCATTCTCCTGTGCACGCCACACGCTTCCAAGCAGCTCCGGCCAGAAGAATGAGTGATGTGTATTCTGTGGAGGCTGCCACATTTTGAGAGCCCCCCCCCCCCCCCCCCCATTGCTCAGTAAGATTTCACTCTCAGTCAATCAACATACTGCACTCAAATGACCCACTCCCTCCGCCTCACAACCCTTCGGCCTCCAACCAGGTCTTTCAAGACGGACAAGAAAACAAAACCTGATGGATGTGCCTGGGAGAGGCTAAAGGGAGAGGCCGAGGTAGAGAGACTTTGAATTACCTTCAAGCAATTGCTTCCACATGCTCCAAAACAACATGTAAAACAAAATGCAAAAAAAAAGGGGAAAGAAAACCTCCAAGACATCTGGCATTTCCATTTTCAGGGGCAGCATATAATGACACGTCCATGTGGCAGGTGCCTGACAGAGTCATGTACTGTGGCGGAGGTAGTCTAGAGAGGTTGGTCGGTCGGGTCGACCTGAGGACAGCAAGGGCACGGACACCCCCTCTACCTCCGTGACCCCCTGAAGGCCGCAGCCAGTGAGCCGGATGGGATCCGACAGGACTGCGAGTCCTCCTCCTGTCGTGTCAAACAGAACATGGCTGCCCGAGCTTCTTTGGTTCAATGAAGAGATAAAAGCCTATTGACTGCCAAGCCACAGTTAATGCAAATTGCGCCCGTTATCAATGCATTATTTATGGGGCGAGGTGCAGACGTTTCAACAGAACTGGGAGCTAAGCTTACAGGAGATTAGCCATGCTATCTCATTCATTTACAAGCAAGTAATTGTTTAACTGCAGGGGAATTAACACGTGTAAGGCATCCATTGGAGGGTCAACATTTTTATGGTGGAAGTCATAAACGGTGCTATCTTCACTAAGATACAAATATATGCAAAGGTATTGTGACAGATCACCATTAAAGTTTCCAGGTTAGATAACGCAAACAAAACCACCCAAGACTGGATTGCCACTCCGTATCAACATCTATTCGAGTTTGAACCGAACCACTTGCTATTGACATTCCCACGTACGAGCAGCAGACTGCAGCCATGGGGTTTGTCGAATAAAATCAGCTATCCAGACTTGAAATCAATCTAATTATGGAGTATCCTCCAGACCATAATCAATGAAGATGAGAATAATGTGACATGAGAATAACAGGGTACCGCGCTGGTGTGCGCCAAGCCCCCCATTTCTGATCAATATAAATAACCAGCATCTAATTCAATACTCTGTCACTTACCTGTACCTTCTCCCATGGTGACAAATGTTTACTCACAGTGGCATTACAGCACGTTTTGTCATGAAGTGACAAAATGGGATTTTCATGCAAATGCAAAAACGGCGGCGATAATTCAGCTAAATATGAATATGTGCTTATCAGCCAACCTCAAACAATCACTTCTCGCCTATACTGGAGGCTGTTTTCTACCCTAAACTAGATCTAAAGAATCTAAAATTGAAACTGGAAATATTGCTTGACATCCCCCCCAACGCTCACTGTCATTCCCTTCCAAACACTCCCCCAAAAACAGCATCCCCACTCCCGTTTGAAATGTGCCTCTCCTTGTACTGTATGTTCCTCGGTCTGTCTCCCTTTCCCCTCCACTGCATATGCTCAACAGTAGTGTGACGACTAACTTCTATTACCTCTCATCTTGCCACGCCAACGGGAGACTTATTCTTCTAAGGCACAAACTCAGGGATTGACACTCATGGCGCTGCACATATCATGTGGCTGGAAAAAGTAAACAAGACACACATAGAAAAAAAAAAAAGCTTACCTTGTCATCAATGTCACACTCACTGTCACACTGTAAGAGAAGAGAAGGGGAAACAGAAAGAATTATTCATTTGGCCCCCACCTCATTATCACTGCAGATGTTATTTTTGTGTGCAACTCCTCTCTTTCAGTGACAGCTTTCAAGACAAAGGAGACGAGATGAGGGCAAAGGAACTGGAATTTGAAAGCTTTTCTTCCAGGTTTGAGAAAGAAAAAAAAAAAAACTGAGCAAAAAATGTCACCTTCTACTTTATCTGTACTTGAGGTATGACGCTTCAGGTTCAGTGCAATCACTGTAGCGGACACTAGTCTGAATGACTACAATCTAAAGTGTTGCCCTCCTATAACTGAAGCACAGCACTTCCCATTCACGGCTGACTGAAGAGTCAGTGGATTTCATACTGTTTAAGAGTGCATAAAACATCGGCTTACCCTTTCACTCAGTGCCAGACTACTTTAAATATGGCAAGCCCTGTAATGTCATAAGGACCGCAAGAAATGACCAAACACTCACCCAGAGGACATGAAACACCACAGGCTTGTAATTAAGACATTGCCCTGCACACAAACCCTCTTCATCTCCAAATTCCTTTCTAACTGGCAGGCATGGGAGCTGGTCTGATTGTGTGCTCTCAATCCAAAGACCCAACATTAGATTTGGTCCATACTGCTGTCCAATCAGACAGATTTAGGACGTGAAAGACTTCACAGACAGGGAGGAGAAACAGTCTGGAAGATGTTGCTTCACAAGTCCAATGGGAGAAAGTGTTACAGCAGTGGAGGCCTAAATAGATCTGCAGAACAGGCCTACACAGACAATTGTCTCAGTCAAACATGTTCTCTTTCACCCATATGGTTGCATGCTTTTATCCAAAGTACCTTAAGTTAGGGGGAGTTCAATCCCAGAAAACATTGGTTTAAGGAGCTAATGTTGGTAAAAGAGTGACATGCTTCCTACTGCCAGTGCAAGAAAGCTGTAAAAAGTGAAGAGGGGAACTGTGGCCAAAACGCAGGGCTAAAGCAACTGCAGACAGTCAGTAGTGTTGCAAACAATAGAACAGTTAACCTTGTCCAACAATGTCCAAATTGATGCAGACTATCTCACAGGATACTGCCAAGTAATACAGTTATTCAAAATGGAAGATGGGGCAACATCCGAAAAAATAATCACACACAATCTCCACCAAAAAAATCCTTTCTGCGTGTCTAATTTTGTGGCACATCTTTGTTTTTTTCACAGACCCTCCTGCAGAGGACGTTTTTAGGTCTAGGCACAAATGGACCACAATTACATGCATGCAAACGGGCACAATTATATGCAAGTAAATGACTGCGATTCCATTAGCACCGTAAAGAGAGATGGTTTCTCGCCACCCCTTTTCTTAACGAGACTTGCGAGTTGCATGCTTTCATTTCTCCCATAAATCCTTGTTTTTCCCTTTCCTCTAAATTCCTTGTCTGTGAGGACCAGTATAACGGTCCTCGTAAGCCCCCCCCCCCCCTTTTTAAACATTGTGTGATCGATGCCAAGTGGGATAGTGCAGAAAGGACAGACCTTTCTGAGACCTCCATGCAAGAGAACAATACAAGGAGAAATTAAGCTGAGAAAGCATTAGCAAAAAAAAAAAAGAAGAGCTCTAAAGATCTGCCTTCAATCTGTCAATTAAGTTTCTGTGGCAACATATTTAAGTGGCCCTCCTTACTTTGTTTAACTCCTTTTCAGCACTCCACACAAAGGGAGGAGTGGGTCACAGGGTTTTGTATTAGCGTGGTGGGTCCAAATGTGTAATTAAGTAACGGGTACAATAAGCACTGCAGGCCAATGGCCATGGGAAGGGAACAAAAAGCTTCTCCACAGCATGAATCCATCTTTTCTCTCTTATTCACTGCAGGGCAAATGACTGAACAGTTTTAAGTCAAGAGATTTAGTGGCTCAATGGGAGTGATTGTGTTGGGTTTGTGTGTGTGTGTGTGTGTCTGTGTGTGTGTGTGTGTGTGTGTGTGTGTATCTGTGTGTGTGTGTGTGTGTGTGTGTGTGTGTGCGTGCGCAGTCATGTTTGTGCTATCTGCAAATCATCAAACAGCCCTTCTTCTTCCCCCCCAACCTCCCATGTTGTGCCATTCTTGCATGAAAAGAGGAACAATGACTCCCAAGTATGCAGAAAAGCCAAGGAAATGTCGCAAAGACCACAATTTAAGACACGGATTTTCACTCCTGAATTTGTCTTTGTTAGTATTCACTGGGATGGAAAGAAAAATGCAATGAAGGAGCGAATACCGCATGGGGAACGAACAGCCATAAAAACCATAGATGTATAAAACAGGTATTTAAGGAGTATTTTCTAGTCACATTAATCATATCCTGTTGAATCTATCTTAACGGGCTGACATGTGGGATTGTGTGCATTTTAGAGCGCTGGGGAGAAGGAGGAGGGGTACGAAGGTTTGTTTAGGATTAGAAAAGACATTCGTTCACAGCCTGTCCAGTCATTCTCTATAGAATGTTTGTTAAACAAATCCTGATTGCCCAGCTTTGCTTGTCACAAGACATTCATTATAGGTATGGAGGTATTAAAGAAGGCAAAGTGGCTTAGGCAACTGTCAATCAACACCCCATTCAGCCAGAATCTTCTCTCAACCAGACAAGACGGGTCATAAAATGGTGCATAAATAAAGGAGATGGGCACTGGCACAACAGTCCTTGTTTTTTAAGTAATGTTTGTTTCTGAGCAGTGGATAATCTGTTCAAATAATAAGCTCCTTTTCGGTTGACGGCGTTCCTGAAACATGCTGATTCTTGGATCATAACACTGTCTGGCAAGCTGTGTCTGTATGGAAAACAGACCACCAGCGTTAACAGAGATATACTCCCCTTGTGCAAACCCAACAGATGACACTCGGCCCCCACACGGTGATTCTCATTTTCCTAGTTATTTGCGAGTGACTGAAACTGGGGCAATGGAGGAGAAAGGAAATATCTGTCAGACAGTTTACAAAAAAGCAAAAAAAAAAAAAAAAAATCCCCCTCTCTGCTCTCCGGGAGATCTGGAGCTACAGCAGAGGCCCCACTGAACCCTTTCCACTCCACAGGAAAAAGGGGAAAAACAATATCAAAAAGCACAGCTTGGTGCTTATCCCCCACCGACCCCCGAGGAGACCTAAACTGCAGCCAACCGTGCAGACAGGGCCCAGCCACAGTCAAAGAGCGGACGTCTTAACGGACATCTAACTCGGACTGGAAGGTAGGCAGGACTGCTTGCTGTTCGGTAGGAGAGGAGCAGACACAACATGAGCTCGATAGGGGGCTCGAAATGAGATCTGAGACCCCCGGTGTGGAGGGGTCGGTATGCGGCCTGCTTCAGACAGAGCGGAGAAGGGGGCTCAGAACAGAAACCTGCTGTGCAGTGTGTGTCTGTGTGTGTGAGTGTGTGTCTGAGTATGGGGGTGCAAGTATTTTGTGGTGATGGTGGTGGTCGGGGGGTGACTGAGGAACTGATACCTTATTCCAGAGCGTTAACAGCACATGAGAAACGACTCGCTGCTCTCCTCCAAAAGAGAGGGAGGGGAGCACATTTGTGCGAGTGATGGAAATGCAATAACATATGCTACAAGAACACACATGCTCGCCCTCCATCACACACACACACACACACACACACACACACACACACACACACACACACACACACACACACACACACACACACACACACACACACACACACACACACACACACACCAGTCCGGGGGGATGTTGTTAAAAGCGAGAGAGCGAGAGAAAAAAAGTTTGTCTGACAGGAGGAAGGGCTCCCATGGGCTTTGCGCCGAGATCCAAAAAGAGCCAACCCCGGCTCTCAGTTCAGACGCAGAGCAACCAACATCTGCACCTGCCAACAACATCCATACACCATCACATGGGTGGGGGTGAGCAGTGGGGTGGGGGAACGTGGAGGCTATGGGGGAGCCACACACTGCTTCTGCTTCACTTCTCCTGAGCAGACGCTTTTGACATTTACACAGCTTTCAACACACGCTGCGTGAGATTTATTCACCGCGGGTCTCGGACCGAACCCCTGCCCTCAAGGCTATTCTCTCACTGCTCACCTCGAACTTCAGCGCTGAAAAGGGGAAAAAAAGGAATGAGAATACACACACACACACACACACACACACACACATACACACACACACAAAAGGAACCGTCTGATATTTCAGTGCTTGTTTCTTTTGCTTTCCGGGACGTTTTAATAGACACAGAGCGGGGAGGTTTGGAGGACAATAAACGCTGCGCATCCCACAGCATATTAAACCCGACTGGCCAAATCGATAACACAGTTCCACCTGTCACATTCCGAAAAGTCTCACAATGAATTTGGTCTCGGAGGGGATGGCAGAAGAGACAAAAAGACTTGCACAGCCAC